>NW_027328059.1:0-361521 GCF_047675955.1 Chlorocebus sabaeus | reverse complement strand
TGTAACTCTGTGAGATGAATTAACAGAACACAGAGCAGTTTCTCAGAAAGCTTCTTTCCAGTTTTGAAAGGAAGATATTTCCTTTTTCACCATAGCCCTCTATGGGCTTCCAAATATCACTTTGCCAATTGCACAAGAACAGCCTTAGCGAAAGGCTTCTTGAAGGGAAAGATGTAACTCTGTGAGATGAACTCAGAGAACACAGAGTAGTTTCTCAGAAAGCTTCTTTCCAGTTTTGAACGGAACACATTTCCTTTTTCAACACAGTCCTCTATGGGCTTCCAAATATCCCTTTTGCGAATTCCACAAGAACAGCCTTAGCGAAAGGCTTCTTGAAGGGAAAGCTGTAACTCTGTGAGATGAATTAACAGAACACAGAACAGTTTCTCAGAAAGCTTCTTTCCAGTTTTGAACGGAAGATATTTCCTTTTTCACCATAGCCCTCTATGGGCTTCCAAATATCCTTTTGCCAATTCCACAAGAACAGCCTTAGCGAAAGGCTTCTTGAAGGGAAAGATGTAACTCTGTGAGATGAATTAACAGAACACAGAGCAGTTTCTCAGAAAGCTTCTTTCCAGTTTTGAACGGAAGATATTTCCTTTTCACCATAGCCCTCTATGGACATCAAAATATCCCTTTTCCAATTCCACAAGAACAGCCTTAGCGAAAGGCTTCTTGAAGGGAAAGATGTAAATCTGTGAGATGAATTAACAGAACACAGATCAGTTACTCAGAAAGCTTCTTTCCAGTTTTGAACGGAAGATATTTCCTTTTTCACCATAGCCCTCTATGGGCTTCCAAATATCCCTTTGCCAATTCCACAAGAACAGCCTTAGCGAAAGGCTTCTTGAAGGGAAAGATGTAACCTGTGAGATGAATTAACAGAACACAGAGCAGTTTCTCAGAAAGCTTCTTTCCAGTTTTGAACGGAAGATATTTCCTTTTTCACCATAGCGCTCTATGGGCTTCCAAATAACCCTTTGCCAATTCCACAAGAACAGCCTTAGCGAAAGGCTTCTTGAAGGGAAAGATGTAACTCTGTGAGATGAACTCAGAGAACACAGAGCAGTTTCTCAGATAGCTTCTTTCCAGTTTTGAACGGAAGATATTTCCTTTTTCAACATAGCCCTCTATGGGCTTCCAAATATCCCTTTGTGAATTCCACAAGAACAGCCTTAGCGAAAGGCTTCTTGAAGGGAAAGCTGTAACTCTGTGAGATGAATTAACAGAACACAGAACAGTTTCTCAGAAAGCTTCTTTCCAGTTTTGAACGGAAGATATTTCCTTTTTCACCCTAGCCCTCTATGGGCTTCCAAATATCCCTTTGCCAATTCCACAAGAACAACCTTAGCGAAAGGATTCTTGAAGGGAAAGATGTAACTCTGTGAGATGAACTAACAGAACACAGAGCAGTTTCTCAGAAAGCTTCTTTCCAGTTTTGAACCGAAGATATTTCCTTTTTCACCATAGCCCACTAAGGGCTTCCAAATATCCCTTTGCCAATTCCACAAGAACAGCCTTAGCGAAAGGCTTCTTGAAGGGAAAGATGTAACTCTGTGAGATGAATTAACAAAACACAGATCAGATACTCAGAAAGCTTCTTTCCAGTTTTGAACGGAAGATATTTCCTTTTTCACCATAGCCCTCTATGGGCTTGAAAATATCCCTTTGACAATTCCAGAAGAACAGCCTTCGCGAAAGGATTCTTGAAGGGAAAGATGTAACTCTGTGAGATGAACTCAGAGAAAACAGAGCAGTTTCTCAGAAAGCTTCTTTCCAGTTTTGAACGGAAGATATTTACTTTTTCACCATAGCAGTCTATGGGATTCCAAATATCCCTTTGCCAATTCCACAAGAACAGCCTTAGCGAAAGGCTTCTTGAAGGGAAAGATGTAACTCTGTGGATGAATTAACAGAACACAGATCAGTTTCTCAGAAAGCTTCTTTCCAGTTTTGAACGGAGGATATTTCCTTTTTCACCATAGCCCTGTATGGGCTTCCAAATATCCCTTTGCCAATTCCACAAGAACACGCTTAGCGAAAGGCTTCTTGAAGGGAAAGATGTAACTCTGTGAGATGAATTAACAGAACACAGAGCAGTTTCACAGAAGGCTTCTTTCCAGTTTTGAACGGAAGATATTTCCTTTTTCACCATAGCCCTCTATGGGCTTCCAAATATCCCTTTGCCAATTCCACAAGAACAGCCTTAGCGAAAGGCTTCTTGAAGGGAAAGATGTAACTCTGTGAGATGAATTAACAGAACACAGATCAGATACTCAGAAAGCTTCTTTCCAGTTTTGAACGGAAGATATTTCCTTTTTCACCGCAGACCTCAAAGGGCTTCCAAATATCCCTTTGCCAATTCCACAAGAACAGCCTTAGCGAAAGGCTTCTTGAAGGGAAAGATGTAACTCTGTGAGATGAACTCGGAGAATACAGAGCAGTTTCTCAGAGAGCTTCTTTCTAGTTTTGAACGGAAGATATTTCCTTTTTCACCATAGCCCTCTATGGGCTTCCAAATATTCCTTTGCCAATTCCAGAACAACAGCCTTAGCGAAAGGCTTCTTGCAGGGAAAGATGTAACTCTGTGAGATGAACTAACAGAACACAGAGCAGTTTCTCAGAAAGCTTCTTTCCAGTTTTGAACCGAAGATATTTCCTTTTTCACCATAGCCCACTAAGGGCTTCCAAATATCCCTTTGCCAATTCCACAAGAACAGCCTTAGCGAAAGGCTTCTTGAAGGGAAAGATGTAACTCTGTGAGATGAATTAACAGAACACAGATCAGTTTCTCAGAAAGCTTCTTTCCAGTTTTGAACGGAAGATATTTCCTTTTTCACCATAGCCCTCTATGGGCTTCCAAATATCCCTTTGCCAATTCCAGAAGAACCGCCTTAGCGAAAGGCTTCTTGAAGGGAAAGATGTAACTCTGTGAGTTGAATTAACAGAACACAGATCAGTTTCTCAGAAAGCTTCTTTCCAGTTTTGAAAGGAAGTTATTTCCTTTTTCACCATAGCCCTCTAAGGGCTTCCAAATATCCCTTTGCCAATTCCACAAGAACAGCCTTAGCGAAAGGCTTCTTGAAGGGAAAGATGTAACTCTGTGAGATGAATTAACAGAACACAGAGAAGTTTCTCAGAAAGCTTCTTTCCAGTTTTGAACGGAAGATATTTCCTTTTTCACCGTAGCCCTCTATGGGCTTCCAAATATCCCTTTGCCAATTCCACAAGAACAGCCTTAGCGAAAGGCTTCTTGAAGGGAAAGATGTAACTCTGTGAGATGAATTAACAGAACACAGAGCAGTTTCTCAGAAAGCTTCTTTCCAGTTTTGAACGGAAGATATTTCCTTTTTCACCATAGCCCTCTATGGGCTTCCAAATATGCCTTTGCCAATTCCACAAGAACAGCCTTAGCGAAAGGCTTCTTGAAGGGAAAGATGTAACTCTGTGAGATGAATTAACAGAACACAGATCAGATACTCAGAAAGCTTCTTTCCAGTTTTGAACGGAAGATATTTCCTTTTTCACCATAGCCCTCTATGGGCTTCCAAATATCCCTTTGCCAATTCCACAAGAACAGCCTTAGCGAAAGGCTTCTTGAAGGGAAAGATGTAACTCTGTGAGATGAATTGACAGAACACAGAGCAGTTTCTCAGAAAGCTTCTTTCCAGTTTTGAACGGAAGATATTTTCTTTTTCACCATAGCCCTCTATGGGCTTCCAAATATCCCTTTGCCAATTCCACAAGAACAGCCTTAGAGATAGGCTTCTTGAAGGGAAAGATGTAACTCGGTGTGATGAACTCAGAGAACACAGAGCAGTTTCTCAGAGAGCTTCTTTCTAGTTTTGAACGGAAGATATTTCCTTTTTCACCGTAGCCCTCTATGGGCTTCCAAATATCCCTTTGCCAATTCCAGAACAACAGCCTTAGCGAAAGGCTTCTTGAAGGGAAAGATGTAACTCTGTGAGATGAATTAACAGAACACAGATCAGTTTCTCAGAAAGCTTCTTTCCAGTTATGAAAGGAAGATATTTCCTTTTTCACGACAGCCCTCTATGGGCTTCCAAATATCCCTTTGCCAATTCCACAAGAACAGCCTTAGCGAAAGGCTTCTTGAAGGGAAAGACGTAACTCTGTGAGATGAACTAACAGAACACAGAGCAGTTTCTCAGAAAGCTTCTTTCCAGTTTTGAACCAAAGATATTTCCTTTTTCACCATAGCCCACTAAGGGCTTCCAAATATCCCTTTGCCAATTCCACAAGAACAGCCTTAGCGAAAGGCTTCTTGAAGGGAAAGATGTAACTCTGTGAGATGAATTAACAGAACACAGAGAAGTTTCTCAGAAAGCTTCTTTCCAGTTTTGAACGGAAGATATTTCCTTTTTCACCGTAGCCCTCTATGGGCTTCCAAATATCCCTTTGCCAATTCCACAAGAACAGCCTTAGCGAAAGGCTTCTTGAAGGGAAAGATGTAACTCTGTGAGATGAATTAACAGAACACAGAGCAGTTTCTCAGAAAGCTTCTTTCCAGTTTTGAACGGAAGATATTTCCTTTTTCACCATAGCCCTCTATGGGCTTCCAAATATCCCTTTGTCAGTTCCACAAGAACAGCCTTAGCGAAAGGCTTGTTGAAGGGAAAGATGTAACTCTGTGAGATGAATTAACAGAACACAGAGCAGTTACTCAGAAAGCTTCTTTCCAGTTTTGAACGGAAGATATTTCCTTTTCACCATAGCCCTCTATGGGCTTCCAAATATCCCTTTGCCAATTCCACAAGAACAGCCTTAGCGAAAGGCTTCTTGAAGGGAAAGATGTAACTCTGTGAGATGAATTAACAGAACACAGAGCAGTTTCTCCGAAAGCTTCTTTCCAGTTTTGAACGGAAGATATTTCCTTTTTCAACATAGCCCTCTATGGGCTTCCAAATATCCCTTTGTCAATTCCACAAGAACAGCCTTAGCGAAAGGCTTCTTGAAGGGAAAGATGTAACTCTGTGAGATGAATTAACAGAACACAGAGCAGTTTCTCAGAAAGCTTCTTTCCAGTTTTGAACGGAAGATATTTCCTTTTTCACCATAGCCCTCTATGGGCTTCCAAATATCCCTTTGCCAATTCCACAAGAACAGCCTTAGCGAAAGGCTTCTTGAAGGGAAAGATGTAACTCTGTGAGATGAATTAACAGAACACAGATCAGATACTCAGAAAGCTTCTTTCCAGTTTTGAACGGAAGATATTTCCTTTTTCACCATAGCCCTCTATGGGCTTCCAAATATCCCTTTGCCAATTCCACAAGAACAGCCTTAGCGAAAGGCTTCTTGAAGGGAAAGATGTAACTCTGTGAGATGAATTAACAGAACACAGAACAGTTTCTCAGAAAGCTTCTTTCTAGTTTTGAACGGAAGATATTTCCTTTTTCACCATAGCCTTCTATGGGATTCAAAATATCCCTTTGCCAATTCCACAAGAACAGCCTTAGTGAAAGGCTTCTTGAAGGGAAAGATGTAACTCTGTGAGATGAACTCAGAGAACACAGAGTAGTTTCTCAGAAAGCTTCTTTCCAGTTTTGAACGGAACACATTTCCTTTTTCAACACAGCCCTCTATGGGCTTCCAAATATCCCTTTTGCGAATTCCACAAGAACAGCCTTAGCGAAAGGCTTCTTGAAGGGAAAGCTGTAACTCTGTGAGATGAATTAACAGAACACAGAACAGTTTCTCAGAAAGCTTCTTTCCAGTTTTGAACGGAAGATATTTCCTTTTTCACGATAGCCCTCTATGGACTTCCAAATATCCCTTTGCCAATTCCACAAGAACAGCCTTAGCGAAAGGCTTCTTGAAGGGAAAGATGTAACTCTGTGAGATGAACTAACAGAACACAGAGCAGTTTCTCAGAAAGCTTCTTTCCAGTTTTGAACGGAAGATATTTCCTTTTTCACCATAGCCCTCTATGGGCTTCCAAATATCCCTGTGCTAATTCGACAAGAGCAGCCTTAACGAAAGGCTTCTTGAAGGGAAAGATGTAACTCTGTGAGAAGAATTAACAGAACACAGAGCAGTTTCTCAGAAAGCTTCTTTCCGGTTTTGAACGGAAGATATTTCCTTTTTCACCATAGCCCTCTAAGGGCTTCCAAATATCCCTTTGCCAATTCCACAAGAACAGCCTTAGCGAAAGGCTTTTTGAAGGGAAAGATGTAACTCTGTGAGATGAATTAACAGAACACAGAGCAGTTTCTCAGAAAGCTTCTTTCCAGTTTTGAACGGAAGATATTTCCTTTTTCACCGCAGCCCTCTATGGGCTTCTAAATATCCCTTTGCCAATTACACAAGAACAGCCTTAGCGAAAGGCTTCTTGAAGGGAAAGATGTAACTCTGTGAGATGAATTAACAGAACACAGAGCAGATTCTCAGAAAGCTTCTTTCTAGTTTTGAACGGAAGATATTTCCTTTTTCACCATAGCCCTCTATGGGCTTCCAAATATCCCTTTGCCAATTCCAGAACAACAGCCTTAGCGAAAGGCTTCTTGAAGGGAAAGATGTAACTCTGTGAGATGAATTAACAGAACACAGATCAGTTTCTCAGAAAGCTTCTTTCCAGTTTTGAAAGGAAGATATTTCCTTTCTCACCACAGCCCTCTATGGGCTTCCAAATATCCCTTTGCCAATTCCACAAGAACAGCCTTAGCGAAAGGCTTCTTGAAGGGAAAGATGTAACTCTGTGAGATGAATTAACAGAACACAGAGCAGTTTCTCAGAAAGCTTCTTTCCAGTTTTGAAAGGAAGATATTTCCTTTTTCACCATAGCCCTCTATGGGCTTCCAAATATCACTTTGCCAATTACACAAGAACAGCCTTAGCGAAAGGCTTCTTGAAGGGAAAGATGTAACTCTGTGAGATGAACTCAGAGAACACAGAGTAGTTTCTCAGAAAGCTTCTTTCCAGTTTTGAACGGAACACATTTCCTTTTTCAACACAGTCCTCTATGGGCTTCCAAATATCCCTTTTGCGAATTCCACAAGAACAGCCTTAGCGAAAGGCTTCTTGAAGGGAAAGCTGTAACTCTGTGAGATGAATTAACAGAACACAGAACAGTTTCTCAGACAGCTTCTTTCCAGTTTTGAACGGAAGATATTTCCTTTTTCACCATAGCCCTCTATGGGCTTCCAAATATCCTTTTGCCAATTCCACAAGAACAGCCTTAGCGAAAGGCTTCTTGAAGGGAAAGATGTAACTCTGTGAGATGAATTAACAGAACACAGAGCAGTTTCTCAGAAAGCTTCTTTCCAGTTTTGAACGGAAGATATTTCCTTTTCACCATAGCCCTCTATGGGCATCAAAATATCCCTTTGCCAATTCCACAAGAACAGCCTTAGCGAAAGGCTTCTTGAAGGGAAAGATGTAACTCTGTGAGATGAATTAACAGAACACAGATCAGTTACTCAGAAAGCTTCTTTCCAGTTTTGAACGGAAGATATTTCCTTTTTCACCATAGCCCTCTATGGGCTTCCAAATATCCCTTTGCCAATTCCACAAGAACAGCCTTAGCGAAAGGCTTCTTGAAGGGAAAGATGTAACCTGTGAGATGAATTAACAGAACACAGAGCAGTTTCTCAGAAAGCTTCTTTCCAGTTTTGAACGGAAGATATTTCCTTTTTCACCATAGCGCTCTATGGGCTTCCAAATAACCCTTTGCCAATTCCACAAGAACAGCCTTAGCGAAAGGCTTCTTGAAGGGAAAGATGTAACTCTGTGAGATGAACTCAGAGAACACAGAGCAGTTTCTCAGAAAGCTTCTTTCCAGTTTTGAACGGAAGATATTTCCTTTTTCAACATAGCCCTCTATGGGCTTCCAAATATCCCTTTGTGAATTCCACAAGAACAGCCTTAGCGAAAGGCTTCTTGAAGGGAAAGATGTAACTCTGTGAGATGAATTAACAGAACACAGAGCAGTTTCTCAGAAAGCTTCTTTCCGGTTTTGAACGGAAGATATTTCCTTTTTCACCATAGCCCTCTATGGGCTTCCAAATATCCCTTTGCCAATTCCACAAGAACAGCCTTAGCGAAAGGCTTCATGAAGGGAAAGATGTAACTCTGTGAGATGAATTAACAGAACACAGAGCAGTTTCTCAGAAAGCTTCTTTCCAGTTTTGAACGGAAGATATTTCCTTTTTCACCGCAGCCCTCTATGGGCTTCTAAATATCCCTTTGCCAATTCCACAAGAACAGCCTTAGCGAAAGGCTTCTTGAAGGGAAAGATGTAACTCTGTGAGATGAATTAACAGAACACAGAGCAGATTCTCAGAAAGCTTCTTTCTAGTTTTGAACGGAAGATATTTCCTTTTTCACCATAGCCCTCTATGGGCTTCCAAATATCCCTTTGCCAATTCCAGAACAACAGCCTTAGCGAAAGGCTTCTTGAAGGGAAAGATGTAACTCTGTGAGATGAATTAACAGAACACAGATCAGTTTCTCAGAAAGCTTCTTTCCAGTTTTGAAAGGAAGATATTTCCTTTCTCACCACAGCCCTCTATGGGCTTCCAAATATCCCTTTGCCAATTCCACAAGAACAGCCTTAGCGAAAGGCTTCTTGAAGGGAAAGATGTAACTCTGTGAGATGAATTAACAGAACACAGAGCAGTTTCTCAGAAAGTTTCTTTCCAGTTTTGAACGGAAGATATTTCCTTTTTCACCGTAGCCCTCTATGGGCTTCGAAATATCCCTTTGCCAATTCCATAAGAACAGCCTTAGCGAAAGGCTTCTTTAAGGGAAAGATGTAACTCTGTGAGATGAATTAACAGAACACAGAGCAGTTTCTCAGAATGCTTCTTTCCAGTTTTGAACGGAAGATATTTCCTCTTTCACCGTAGCCCTCTATGGGCTTCCATATATCCCTTTGCCAATTCCACAAGAACAGCCTTAGCGAAAGGCTTCTTGAAGGGAAAGATGTAACTCTGTGAAATGAATTAACAGAACACAGAGCAGTTTCTCAGAAAGCTTCTTTCCAGTTTTGAAAGGAAGATATTTCCTTTTTCACCATAGCCCTCTATGGGCTTCCAAATATCACTTTGCCAATTGCACAAGAACAGCCTTAGCGAAAGGCTTCTTGAAGGGAAAGATGTAACTCTGTGAGATGAACTCAGAGAACACAGAGTAGTTTCTCAGAAAGCTTCTTTCCAGTTTTGAACGGAACACATTTCCTTTTTCAACACAGTCCTCTATGGGCTTCCAAATATCCCTTTTGCGAATTCCACAAGAACAGCCTTAGCGAAAGGCTTCTTGAAGGGAAAGCTGTAACTCTGTGAGATGAATTAACAGAACACAGAACAGTTTCTCAGAAAGCTTCTTTCCAGTTTTGAACGGAAGATATTTCCTTTTTCACCATAGCCCTCTATGGGCTTCCAAATATCCTTTTGCCAATTCCACAAGAACAGCCTTAGCGAAAGGCTTCTTGAAGGGAAAGATGTAACTCTGTGAGATGAATTAACAGAACACAGAGCAGTTTCTCAGAAAGCTTCTTTCCAGTTTTGAACGGAAGATACTTCCTTTTCACCATAGCCCTCTATGGACATCAAAATATCCCTTTTCCAATTCCACAAGAACAGCCTTAGCGAAAGGCTTCTTGAAGGGAAAGATGTAAATCTGTGAGATGAATTAACAGAACACAGATCAGTTACTCAGAAAGCTTCTTTCCAGTTTTGAACGGAAGATATTTCCTTTTTCAGCATAGCCCTCTATGGGCTTCCAAATATCCCTTTGCCAATTCCACAAGAACAGCCTTAGCGAAAGGCTTCTTGAAGGGAAAGATGTAACCTGTGAGATGAATTAACAGAACACAGAGCAGTTTCTCAGAAAGCTTCTTTCCAGTTTTGAACGGAAGATATTTCCTTTTTCACCATAGCGCTCTATGGGCTTCCAAATAACCCTTTGCCAATTCCACAAGAACAGCCTTAGCGAAAGGCTTCTTGAAGGGAAAGATGTAACTCTGTGAGATGAACTCAGAGAACACAGAGCAGTTTCTCAGATAGCTTCTTTCCAGTTTTGAACGGAAGATATTTCCTTTTTCAACATAGCCCTCTATGGGCTTCCAAATATCCCTTTGTGAATTCCACAAGAACAGCCTTAGCGAAAGGCTTCTTGAAGGGAAAGCTGTAACTCTGTGAGATGAATTAACAGAACACAGAACAGTTTCTCAGAAAGCTTCTTTCCAGTTTTGAACGGAAGATATTTCCTTTTTCACCCTAGCCCTCTATGGGCTTCCAAATATCCCTTTGCCAATTCCACAAGAACAACCTTAGCGAAAGGATTCTTGAAGGGAAAGATGTAACTCTGTGAGATGAACTAACAGAACACAGAGCAGTTTCTCAGAAAGCTTCTTTCCAGTTTTGAACCGAAGATATTTCCTTTTTCACCATAGCCCACTAAGGGCTTCCAAATATCCCTTTGCCAATTCCACAAGAACAGCCTTAGCGAAAGGCTTCTTGAAGGGAAAGATGTAACTCTGTGAGATGAATTAACAAAACACAGATCAGATACTCAGAAAGCTTCTTTCCAGTTTTGAACGGAAGATATTTCCTTTTTCACCATAGCCCTCTATGGGCTTGAAAATATCCCTTTGACAATTCCAGAAGAACAGCCTTCGCGAAAGGATTCTTGAAGGGAAAGATGTAACTCTGTGAGATGAACTCAGAGAAAACAGAGCAGTTTCTCAGAAAGCTTCTTTCCAGTTTTGAACGGAAGATATTTACTTTTTCACCATAACAGTCTATGGGATTCCAAATATCCCTTTGCCAATTCCACAAGAACAGCCTTAGCGAAAGGCTTCTTGAAGGGAAAGATGTAACTCTGTGGATGAATTAACAGAACACAGATCAGTTTCTCAGAAAGCTTCTTTCCAGTTTTGAACGGAGGATATTTCCTTTTTCACCATAGCCCTGTATGGGCTTCCAAATATCCCTTTGCCAATTCCACAAGAACACGCTTAGCGAAAGGCTTCTTGAAGGGAAAGATGTAACTCTGTGAGATGAATTAACAGAACACAGAGCAGTTTCACAGAAGGCTTCTTTCCAGTTTTGAACGGAAGATATTTCCTTTTTCACCATAGCCCTCTATGGGCTTCCAAATATCCCTTTGCCAATTCCACAAGAACAGCCTTAGCGAAAGGCTTCTTGAAGGGAAAGATGTAACTCTGTGAGATGAATTAACAGAACACAGATCAGATACTCAGAAAGCTTCTTTCCAGTTTTGAACGGAAGATATTTCCTTTTTCACCGCAGACCTCAAAGGGCTTCCAAATATCCCTTTGCCAATTCCACAAGAACAGCCTTAGCGAAAGGCTTCTTGAAGGGAAAGATGTAACTCTGTGAGATGAACTCAGAGAACACAGAGCAGTTTCTCAGAGAGCTTCTTTCTAGTTTTGAACGGAAGATATTTCCTTTTTCACCATAGCCCTCTATGGGCTTCCAAATATCCCTTTGCCAATTCCAGAACAACAGCCTTAGCGAAAGGCTTCTAGAAGGGAAAGATGTAACTCTGTGAGATGAATTAACAGAACACAGATCAGTTTCTCAGAAAGCTTCTTTCCAGTTATGAAAGGAAGATATTTCCTTTTTCACCACAGCCCTCTATGGGCTTCCAAATATCCCTTTGCCAATTCCACAAGAACAGCCTTAGCGAAAGGCTTCTTGAAGGGAAAGATGTAACTCTGTGAGATGAATTAACAGAACACAGATCAGATACTCAGAAAACTTCTTTACAGTTTTGAACGGAAGATATTTCCTTTTTCACCATAGCCCTCTATGGGTTTCCAAATATCCCTTTGCCAATTCCACAAGAACAGCCTTAGCGAAAGGATTCTTGAAGGGAAAGATGTAACTCTGTGAGATGAATTAACAGAACACAGAGCAGTTTCTCAGAAAGCTTCTTTCCAGTTTTGAACGGAAGATATTTCCTTTTTCACCATAGCCCTCTATGGGCTTGAAAATATCCCTTTGACAATTCCAGAAGAACAGCCTTCGCGAAAGGATTCTTGAAGGGAAAGATGTAACTCTGTGAGATGAACTCAGAGAACACAGAGCAGTTTCTCAGAAAGCTTCTTTCCAGTTTTGAACGGAAGATATTTACTTTTTCACCGTAGCAGTCTATGGGATTCCAAATATCCCTTTGCCAATTCCACAAGAACAGCCTTAGCGAAAGGCTTCTTGAAGGGAAAGATGTAACTCTGTGGATGAATTAACAGAACACAGATCAGTTTCTCAGAAAGCTTCTTTCCAGTTTTGAACGGAGGATATTTCCTTTTTCACCATAGCCCTGTATGGGCTTCCAAATATCCCTTTGCCAATTCCACAAGAACAGGCTTAGCGAAAGGCTTCTTGAAGGGAAAGATGTAACTCTGTGAGATGAATTAACAGAACACAGAGCAGTTTCACAGAAGGCTTCTTTCCAGTTTTGAACGGAAGATATTTCCTTTTTCACCATAGCCCTCTATGGGCTTCCAAATATCCCTTTGCAATTCCACAAGAACAGCCTTAGCGAAAGGCTTCTTGAAGGGAAAGATGTAACTCTGTGAGATGAATTAACAGAACACAGATCAGATACTCAGAAAGCTTCTTTCCAGTTATGAACGGAAGATATTTCCTTTTTCTCCGCAGCCCTCTATGGGCTTCCAAATATCCCTTTGCCAATTCCACAAGAACAGCCTTAGCGAAAGGCTTCTTGAAGGGAAAGATGTAACTCTGTGAGATGAACTCAGAGAACACAGAGCAGTTTCTCAGAGAGCTTCTTTCTAGTTTTGAACGGAAGATATTTCCTTTTTCACCATAGCCCTCTATGGGCTTCCAAATATCCCTTTGCTAATTCCAGAACAACAGCTTTAGCGAAAGGCTTCTTGAAGGGAAAGATGTAACTCTGTGAGAAGAATTAACAGAACACAGATCAGTTTCTCAGAAAGCTTCTTTCCAGTTATGAAAGGAAGATATTTCCTTTTTCACCACAGCCCTCTATGGGCTTCCAAATATCCCTTTGCCAATTCCACAAGAACAGCCTTAGCGAAAGGCTTCTTGAAGGGAAAGATGTAACTCTGTGAGATGAACTAACAGAACACAGAGCAGTTTCTCAGAAAGCTTCTTTCCAGTTTTGAACCGAAGATATCTCCTTTTTCACCATAGCCCACTAAGGGCTTCCAAATATCCCTTTGCCAATTCCACAAGAACAGCTTTAGCGAAAGGCTTCTTGAAGGGAAAGATGTAACTCTGTGAGATGAATTAACAGAACACAGATCAGATACTCAGAAAATTTCTTTCCAGTTTTGAACGGAAGATATTTCCTTTTTCACCATAGCCCTCTATGGGTTTCCTAATATCCCTTTGCCAATTCCACAAGAACAGCCTTAGCGAAAGGATTCTTGAAGGGAAAGATGTAACTCTGTGAGATGAATTAACAGAACACAGAGCAGTTTCTCAGAAAGCTTCTTTCCAGTTTTGAACGGAAGATATTTCCTTTTTCACCATAGCCCTCTATGGGCTTGAAAATATCCCTTTGACAATTCCAGAAGAACAGCCTTCGCGAAAGGATTCTTGAAGGGAAAGATGTAACTCTGTGAGATGAGCTCAGAGAACACAGAGCAGTTTCTCAGAAAGCTTCTTTCCAGTTTTGAACGGAAGATATTTACTTTTTCACCATAGCAGTCTATGGGATTCCAAATATCCCTTTGCCAATTCCACAAGAACAGCCTTAGCGAAAGGCTTCTTGAAGGGAAAGATGTAACTCTGTGGATGAATTAACAGAACACAGATCAGTTTCTCAGAAAGCTTCTTTCCAGTTTTGAACGGAGGATATTTCCTTTTTCACCATAGCCCTGTATGGGCTTCCAAATATCCCTTTGCCAATTCCACAAGAACAGGCTTAGCGAAAGGCTTCTTGAAGGGAAAGATGTAACTCTGTGAGATGAATTAACAGAACACAGAGCAGTTTCTCAGAAAGCTTCTTTCCAGTTTTGAACGGAAGATATTTTCTTTTTCACCATAGCCCTCTAGGGGCTTCCAAATATCCCTTTGCCAATTCCACAAGAACAGCCTTAGCGAAAGGCTTCTTGAAGGGAAAGATGTAACTCTGTGTGATGAACTCAGAGAACACAGAGCAGTTTCTCAGAGAGCTTCTTTCTAGTTTTGAACGGAAGATATTTCCTTTTTCACCGTAGCCCTCTATGGGCTTCCAAATATCCCTTTGCCAATTCCAGAACAACAGCCTTAGCGAAAGGCTTCTTGAAGGGAAAGATGTAACTCTGTGAGATGAATTAACAGAACACAGATCAGTTTCTCAGAAAGCTTCTTTCCAGTTATGAAAGGAAGATATTTCCTTTTTCACCACAGCCCTCTATGGGCTTCCAAATATCCCTTTGCCAATTCCACAAGAACAGCCTTAGCGAAAGGCTTCTTGAAGGGAAAGACGTAACTCTGTGAGATGAACTAACAGAACACAGAGCAGTTTCTCAGAAAGCTTCTTTCCAGTTTTGAACCAAAGATATTTCCTTTTTCACCATAGCCCACTAAGGGCTTCCAAATATCCCTTTGCGAATTCCACAAGAACAGCCTTAGCGAAAGGCTTCTTGAAGGGAAAGATGTAACTCTGTGAGATGAATTAACAGAACACAGAGAAGTTTCTCAGAAAGCTTCTTTCCAGTTTTGAACGGAAGATATTTCCTTTTTCACCGTAGCCCTCTATGGGCTTCCAAATATCCCTTTGCCAATTCCACAAGAACAGCCTTAGCGAAAGGCTTCTTGAAGGGAAAGATGTAACTCTGTGAGATGAATTAACAGAACACAGAGCAGTTTCTCAGAAAGCTTCTTTCCAGTTTTGAACGGAAGATATTTCCTTTTTCACCATAGCCCTCTATGGGCTTCCAAATATCCCTTTGTCAATTCCACAAGAACAGCCTTAGCGAAAGGCTTGTTGAAGGGAAAGATGTAACTCTGTGAGATGAATTAACAGAACACAGAGCAGTTACTCAGAAAGCTTCTTTCCAGTTTTGAACGGAAGATATTTCCTTTTCACCATAGCCCTCTATGGGCTTCCAAATATCCCTTTGCCAATTCCACAAGAACAGCCTTAGCGAAAGGCTTCTTGAAGGGAAAAATGTAACTCTGTGAGATGAATTAACAGAACACAGATCAGATACTCAGAAAGCTTCTTTCCAGTTTTGAACGGAAGATATTTCCTTTTTCAACATAGCCCTCTATGGGCTTCCAAATATCCCTTTGCCAATTCCACAAGAACAGCCTTAGCGAAAGGCTTCTTGAAGGGAAAGATGTAACTCTGTGAGATGAATTAACAGAACACAGAGCAGTTTCTCAGAAAGCTTCTTTCCAGTTTTGAACGGAAGATATTTCCTTTTTCACCATAGCCCTCTATGGGCTTCCAAATATCCCTTTGCCAATTCCACAAGAACAGCCTTAGCGAAAGGCTTCTTGAAGGGAAAGATGTAACTCTGTGAGATGAATTAACAGAACACAGATCAGATACTCAGAAAGCTTCTTTCCAGTTTTGAACGGAAGATATTTCCTTTTTCACCATAGCCCTCTATGGGCTTCCAAATATCCCTTTGCCAATTCCACAAGAACAGCCTTAGCGAAAGGCTTCTTGAAGGGAAAGATGTAACTCTGTGAGATGAATTAACAGAACACAGAGCAGTTTCTCAGAAAGCTTTTTCCAGTTTTGAACGGAAGATATTTCCTTTTTCACCATAGCCCTCTATGGGCTTGAAAATATCCCTTTGACAATTCCAGAAGAACAGCCTTCGCGAAAGGATTCTTGAAGGGAAAGATGTAACTCTGTGAGATGAGCTCAGAGAACACAGAGCAGTTTCTCAGAAAGCTTCTTTCCAGTTTTGAACGGAAGATATTTACTTTTTCACCATAGCAGTCTATGGGATTCCAAATATCCCTTTGCCAATTCCACAAGAACAGCCTTAGCGAAAGGCTTCTTGAAGGGAAAGATGTAACTCTGTGGATGAATTAACAGAACACAGATCAGTTTCTCAGAAAGCTTCTTTCCAGTTTTGAACGGAGGATATTTCCTTTTTCACCATAGCCCTGTATGGGCTTCCAAATATCCCTTTGCCAATTCCACAAGAACAGGCTTAGCGAAAGGCTTCTTGAAGGGAAAGATGTAACTCTGTGAGATGAATTAACAGAACACAGAGCAGTTTCTCAGAAAGCTTCTTTCCAGTTTTGAACGGAAGATATTTTCTTTTTCACCATAGCCCTCTAGGGGCTTCCAAATATCCCTTTGCCAATTCCACAAGAACAGCCTTAGCGAAAGGCTTCTTGAAGGGAAAGATTTAACTCTGTGTGATGAACTCAGAGAACACAGAGCAGTTTCTCAGAGAGCTTCTTTCTAGTTTTGAACGGAAGATATTTCCTTTTTCGCCGTAGCCCTCTATGGGCTTCCAAATATCCCTTTGCCAATTCCAGAACAACAGCCTTAGCGAAAGGCTTCTTGAAGGGAAAGATGTAACTCTGTGAGATGAATTAACAGAACACAGATCAGTTTCTCAGAAAGCTTCTTTCCAGTTATGAAAGGAAGATATTTCCTTTTTCACCACAGCCCTCTATGGGCTTCCAAATATCCCTTTGCCAATTCCACAAGAACAGCCTTAGCGAAAGGCTTCTTGAAGGGAAAGACGTAACTCTGTGAGATGAACTAACAGAACACAGAGCAGTTTCTCAGAAAGCTTCTTTCCAGTTTTGAACCAAAGATATTTCCTTTTTCACCATAGCCCACTAAGGGCTTCCAAATATCCCTTTGCGAATTCCACAAGAACAGCCTTAGCGAAAGGCTTCTTGAAGGGAAAGATGTAACTCTGTGAGATGAATTAACAGAACACAGAGAAGTTTCTCAGAAAGCTTCTTTCCAGTTTTGAACGGAAGATATTTCCTTTTTCACCGTAGCCCTCTATGGGCTTCCAAATATCCCTTTGCCAATTCCACAAGAACAGCCTTAGCGAAAGGCTTCTTGAAGGGAAAGATGTAACTCTGTGAGATGAATTAACAGAACACAGAGCAGTTTCTCAGAAAGCTTCTTTCCAGTTTTGAACGGAAGATATTTCCTTTTTCACCATAGCCCTCTATGGGCTTCCAAATATCCCTTTGTCAATTCCACAAGAACAGCCTTAGCGAAAGGCTTGTTGAAGGGAAAGATGTAACTCTGTGAGATGAATTAACAGAACACAGAGCAGTTACTCAGAAAGCTTCTTTCCAGTTTTGAACGGAAGATATTTCCTTTTCACCATAGCCCTCTATGGGCTTCCAAATATCCCTTTGCCAATTCCACAAGAACAGCCTTAGCGAAAGGCTTCTTGAAGGGAAAAATGTAACTCTGTGAGATGAATTAACAGAACACAGATCAGATACTCAGAAAGCTTCTTTCCAGTTTTGAACGGAAGATATTTCCTTTTTCAACATAGCCCTCTATGGGCTTCCAAATATCCCTTTGCCAATTCCACAAGAACAGCCTTAGCGAAAGGCTTCTTGAAGGGAAAGATGTAACTCTGTGAGATGAATTAACAGAACACAGAGCAGTTTCTCAGAAAGCTTCTTTCCAGTTTTGAACGGAAGATATTTCCTTTTTCACCATAGCCCTCTATGGGCTTCCAAATATCCCTTTGCCAATTCCACAAGAACAGCCTTAGCGAAAGGCTTCTTGAAGGGAAAGATGTAACTCTGTGAGATGAATTAACAGAACACAGATCAGATACTCAGAAAGCTTCTTTCCAGTTTTGAACGGAAGATATTTCCTTTTTCACCATAGCCCTCTATGGGCTTCCAAATATCCCTTTGCCAATTCCACAAGAACAGCCTTAGCGAAAGGCTTCTTGAAGGGAAAGATGTAACTCTGTGAGATGAATTAACAGAACACAGAGCAGTTTCTCAGAAAGCTTTTTCCAGTTTTGAACGGAAGATATTTTCTTTTTCACCATAGCCCTCTATGGGCTTCCAAATATCCCTTTGCCAATTCCACAAGAACAGCCTTAGCGAAAGGCTTCTTGAAGGGAAAGATGTAACTCTGTGAGATGAATTAACAGAACACAGAGCAGTTTCTCAGAAAGCTTCTTTCCAATTTTGAACGGAAGATATTTCCTTTTTCACCATAGCCCTCTATAGGCTTCCAAATATCCCTTTGCCAATTCCACAAGAACAGCCTTAGCGAAAGGCTTCTTGAAGGGAAAGATGTAACTCTGTGAGATGAATTAACAGAACACAGATCAGATACTCAGAAAGCTTCTTTCCAGTTTTGAACGGAAGATATTTCCTTTTTCACCATAGCCCTCTATGGGCTTGAAAATATCCCTTTGACAATTCCAGAAGAACAGCCTTCGCGAAAGGATTCTTGAAGGGAAAGATGTAACTCTGTGAGATGAACTCAGAGAACACAGAGCAGTTTCTCAGAAAGCTTCTTTCCAGTTTTGAACGGAAGATATTTACTTTTTCACCATAGCAGTCTATGGGATTCCAAATATCCCTTTGCCAATTCCACAAGAACAGCCTTAGCGAAAGGCTTCTTGAAGGGAAAGATGTAACTCTGTGGATGAATTAACAGAACACAGATCAGTTTCTCAGAAAGCTTCTTTCCAGTTTTGAACGGAGGATATTTCCTTTTTCACCATAGCCCTGTATGGGCTTCCAAATATCCCTTTGCCAATTCCACAAGAACACGCTTAGCGAAAGGCTTCTTGAAGGGAAAGATGTAACTCTGTGAGATGAATTAACAGAACACAGATCAGATACTCAGAAAGCTTCTTTCCAGTTTTGAACGGAAGATATTTCCTTTTTCACCATAGCCCTCTATGGGCTTGAAAATATCCCTTTGACAATTCCAGAAGAACAGCCTTCGCGAAAGGATTCTTGAAGGGAAAGATGTAACTCTGTGAGATGAACTCAGAGAACACAGAGCAGTTTCTCAGAAAGCTTCTTTCCAGTTTTGAACGGAAGATATTTACTTTTTCAACATAGCAGTCTATGGGATTCCAAATATCCCTTTGCCAATTCCACAAGAACAGCCTTAGCGAAAGGCTTCTTGAAGGGAAAGATGTAACTCTGTGGATGAATTAACAGAACACAGATCAGTTTCTCAGAAAGCTTCTTTCCAGTTTTGAACGGAGGATATTTCCTTTTTCACCATAGCCCTGTATGGGCTTCCAAATATCCCTTTGCCAATTCCACAAGAACACGCTTAGCGAAAGGCTTCTTGAAGGGAAAGATGTAAATCTGTGAGATGAATTAACAGAACACAGATCAGATACTCAGAAAGCTTCTTTCCAGTTTTGAACGGAAGATATTTCCTTTTTCACCATAGCCCTCTATGGGCTTGAAAATATCCCTTTGACAATTCCAGAAGAACAGCCTTCGCGAAAGGATTCTTGAAGGGAAAGATGTAACTCTGTGAGATGAACTCAGAGAACACAGAGCAGTTTCTCAGAAAGCTTCTTTCCAGTTTTGAACGGAAGATATTTACTTTTTCACCATAGCAGTCTATGGGATTCCAAATATCCCTTTGCCAATTCCACAAGAACAGCCTTAGCGAAAGGCTTCTTGAAGGGAAAGATGTAACTCTGTGGATGAATTAACAGAACACAGATCAGTTTCTCAGAAAGCTTCTTTCCAGTTTTGAACGGAGGATATTTCCTTTTTCACCATAGCCCTGTATGGGCTTCCAAATATCCCTTTGCCAATTCCACAAGAACAGGCTTAGCGAAAGGCTTGTTGAAGGGAAAGATGTAACTCTGTGAGATGAATTAACAGAACACAGAGCAGTTTCTCAGAAAGCTTCTTTCCAGTTTTGAACGGAAGATATTTTCTTTTTCACCATAGCCCTCTAGGGGCTTCCAAATATCCCTTTGCCAATTCCACAAGAACAGCCTTAGCGAAAGGCTTCTTGAAGGGAAAGATGTAACTCTGTGTGATGAACTCAGAGAACACAGAGCAGTTTCTCAGAGAGCTTCTTTCTAGTTTTGAACGGAAGATATTTCCTTTTTCACCGTAGCCCTCTATGGGCTTCCAAATATCCCTTTGCCAATTCCACAAGAACAGCCTTAGCGAAAGGCTTCTTGAAGGGAAAGATGTAACTCTGTGAGATGAATTAACAGAACACAGATCAGTTTCTCAGAAAGCTTCTTTCCAGTTATGAAAGGAAGATATTTCCTTTTTCACCACAGCCCTCTATGGGCTTCCAAATATCCCTTTGCCAATTCCACAAGAACAGCCTTAGCGAAAGGCTTCTTGAAGGGAAAGACGTAACTCTGTGAGATGAACTAACAGAACACAGAGCAGTTTCTCAGAAAGCTTCTTTCCAGTTTTGAACCAAAGATATTTCCTTTTTCACCATAGCCCACTAAGGGCTTCCAAATATCCCTTTGCCAATTCCACAAGAACAGCCTTAGCGAAAGGCTTCTTGAAGGGAAAGATGTAACTCTGTGAGATGAATTAACAGAACACAGAGAAGTTTCTCAGAAAGCTTCTTTCCAGTTTTGAACGGAAGATATTTCCTTTTTCACCGTAGCCCTCTATGGGCTTCCAAATATCCCTTTTCCAATTCCACAAGAACAGCCTTAGCGAAAGGCTTCTTGAAGGGAAAGATGTAACTCTGTGAGATGAATTAACAGAACACAGAGCAGTTTCTCAGAAAGCTTCTTTCCAGTTTTGAAAGGAAGTTATTTCCTTTTTCACCATAGCCCTCTAAGGGCTTCCAAATATCCCTTTGCCAATTCCACAAGAACAGCCTTAGCGAAAGGCTTCTTGAAGGGAAAGATGTAACTCTTTGAGATGAATTAACAGAACACAGAGAAGTTTCTCAGAAAGCTTCTTTCCAGTTTTGAACGGAAGATATTTCCTTTTTCACCGTAGCCCTCTATGGGCTTCCAAATATCCCTTTGCCAATTCCACAAGAACAGCCTTAGCGAAAGGCTTCTTGAAGGGAAAGATGTAACTCTGTGAGATGAATTAACAGAACACAGATCAGATACTCAGAAAGCTTCTTTCCAGTTTTGAACGGAAGATATTTCCTTTTTCACCATAGCCCTCTATGGGCTTCCAAATATCCCTTTGCCAATTCCACAAGAACAGCCTTAGCGAAAGGCTTCTTGAAGGGAAAGATGTAACTCTGTGAGATGAATTAACAGAACACAGAGCAGTTTCTCAGAAAGCTTTTTCCAGTTTTGAACGGAAGATATTTTCTTTTTCACCATAGCCCTCTATGGGCTTCCAAATATCCCTTTGCCAATTCCACAAGAACAGCCTTAGCGAAAGGCTTCTTGAAGGGAAAGATGTAACTCTGTGAGATGAATTAACAGAACACAGAGCAGTTTCTCAGAAAGCTTCTTTCCAATTTTGAACGGAAGATATTTCCTTTTTCACCATAGCCCTCTATAGGCTTCCAAATATCCCTTTGCCAATTCCACAAGAACAGCCTTAGCGAAAGGCTTCTTGAAGGGAAAGATGTAACTCTGTGAGATGAATTAACAGAACACAGATCAGATACTCAGAAAGCTTCTTTCCAGTTTTGAACGGAAGATATTTCCTTTTTCACCATAGCCCTCTATGGGCTTGAAAATATCCCTTTGACAATTCCAGAAGAACAGCCTTCGCGAAAGGATTCTTGAAGGGAAAGATGTAACTCTGTGAGATGAACTCAGAGAACACAGAGCAGTTTCTCAGAAAGCTTCTTTCCAGTTTTGAACGGAAGATATTTACTTTTTCACCATAGCAGTCTATGGGATTCCAAATATCCCTTTGCCAATTCCACAAGAACAGCCTTAGCGAAAGGCTTCTTGAAGGGAAAGATGTAACTCTGTGGATGAATTAACAGAACACAGATCAGTTTCTCAGAAAGCTTCTTTCCAGTTTTGAACGGAGGATATTTCCTTTTTCACCATAGCCCTGTATGGGCTTCCAAATATCCCTTTGCCAATTCCACAAGAACACGCTTAGCGAAAGGCTTCTTGAAGGGAAAGATGTAACTCTGTGAGATGAATTAACAGAACACAGATCAGATACTCAGAAAGCTTCTTTCCAGTTTTGAACGGAAGATATTTCCTTTTTCACCATAGCCCTCTATGGGCTTGAAAATATCCCTTTGACAATTCCAGAAGAACAGCCTTCGCGAAAGGATTCTTGAAGGGAAAGATGTAACTCTGTGAGATGAACTCAGAGAACACAGAGCAGTTTCTCAGAAAGCTTCTTTCCAGTTTTGAACGGAAGATATTTACTTTTTCAACATAGCAGTCTATGGGATTCCAAATATCCCTTTGCCAATTCCACAAGAACAGCCTTAGCGAAAGGCTTCTTGAAGGGAAAGATGTAACTCTGTGGATGAATTAACAGAACACAGATCAGTTTCTCAGAAAGCTTCTTTCCAGTTTTGAACGGAGGATATTTCCTTTTTCACCATAGCCCTGTATGGGCTTCCAAATATCCCTTTGCCAATTCCACAAGAACACGCTTAGCGAAAGGCTTCTTGAAGGGAAAGATGTAAATCTGTGAGATGAATTAACAGAACACAGATCAGATACTCAGAAAGCTTCTTTCCAGTTTTGAACGGAAGATATTTCCTTTTTCACCATAGCCCTCTATGGGCTTGAAAATATCCCTTTGACAATTCCAGAAGAACAGCCTTCGCGAAAGGATTCTTGAAGGGAAAGATGTAACTCTGTGAGATGAACTCAGAGAACACAGAGCAGTTTCTCAGAAAGCTTCTTTCCAGTTTTGAACGGAAGATATTTACTTTTTCACCATAGCAGTCTATGGGATTCCAAATATCCCTTTGCCAATTCCACAAGAACAGCCTTAGCGAAAGGCTTCTTGAAGGGAAAGATGTAACTCTGTGGATGAATTAACAGAACACAGATCAGTTTCTCAGAAAGCTTCTTTCCAGTTTTGAACGGAGGATATTTCCTTTTTCACCATAGCCCTGTATGGGCTTCCAAATATCCCTTTGCCAATTCCACAAGAACAGGCTTAGCGAAAGGCTTGTTGAAGGGAAAGATGTAACTCTGTGAGATGAATTAACAGAACACAGAGCAGTTTCTCAGAAAGCTTCTTTCCAGTTTTGAACGGAAGATATTTTCTTTTTCACCATAGCCCTCTAGGGGCTTCCAAATATCCCTTTGCCAATTCCACAAGAACAGCCTTAGCGAAAGGCTTCTTGAAGGGAAAGATGTAACTCTGTGTGATGAACTCAGAGAACACAGAGCAGTTTCTCAGAGAGCTTCTTTCTAGTTTTGAACGGAAGATATTTCCTTTTTCACCGTAGCCCTCTATGGGCTTCCAAATATCCCTTTGCCAATTCCACAAGAACAGCCTTAGCGAAAGGCTTCTTGAAGGGAAAGATGTAACTCTGTGAGATGAATTAACAGAACACAGATCAGTTTCTCAGAAAGCTTCTTTCCAGTTATGAAAGGAAGATATTTCCTTTTTCACCACAGCCCTCTATGGGCTTCCAAATATCCCTTTGCCAATTCCACAAGAACAGCCTTAGCGAAAGCCTTCTTGAAGGGAAAGACGTAACTCTGTGAGATGAACTAACAGAACACAGAGCAGTTTCTCAGAAAGCTTCTTTCCAGTTTTGAACCAAAGATATTTCCTTTTTCACCATAGCCCACTAAGGGCTTCCAAATATCCCTTTGCCAATTCCACAAGAACAGCCTTAGCGAAAGGCTTCTTGAAGGGAAAGATGTAACTCTGTGAGATGAATTAACAGAACACAGAGAAGTTTCTCAGAAAGCTTCTTTCCAGTTTTGAACGGAAGATATTTCCTTTTTCACCGTAGCCCTCTATGGGCTTCCAAATATCCCTTTTCCAATTCCACAAGAACAGCCTTAGCGAAAGGCTTCTTGAAGGGAAAGATGTAACTCTGTGAGATGAATTAACAGAACACAGAGCAGTTTCTCAGAAAGCTTCTTTCCAGTTTTGAAAGGAAGTTATTTCCTTTTTCACCATAGCCCTCTAAGGGCTTCCAAATATCCCTTTGCCAATTCCACAAGAACAGCCTTAGCGAAAGGCTTCTTGAAGGGAAAGATGTAACTCTTTGAGATGAATTAACAGAACACAGAGAAGTTTCTCAGAAAGCTTCTTTCCAGTTTTGAACGGAAGATATTTCCTTTTTCACCGTAGCCCTCTATGGGCTTCCAAATATCCCTTTGCCAATTCCACAAGAACAGCCTTAGCGAAAGGCTTCTTGAAGGGAAAGATGTAACTCTGTGAGATGAATTAACAGAACACAGAGCAGTTTCTCAGAAAGCTTCTTTCCAGTTTTGAACGGAAGATATTTCCTTTTTCACCATAGCCCTCTATGGGCTTCCAAATGTCCCTTTGTCAATTCCACAAGAATAGCCTTAGCGAAAGGCTTGTTGAAGGGAAAGATGTAACTCTGTGAGATGAATTAACAGAACACAGAGCAGTTACTCAGAAAGCTTCTTTCCAGTTTTGAACGGAAGATATTTCCTTTTCACCATAGCCCTCGATGGGCTTCAAAATATCCCTTTGCCAATTCCACAAGAACAGCCTTAGCGAAAGGCTTCTTGAAGGGAAAGATGTAACTCTGTGAGATGAATTAACAGAACACAGAGCAGTTTCTCAGAAAGCTTCTTTCCAGTTTTGAACGGAAGATATTTCCTTTTTCACCATAGCCCTCTATGGGCTTCCAAATATCCCTTTGCCAATTCCACAAGAACAGCCTTAGCGAAAGGCTTCTTGAAGGGAAAGATGTAACTCTGTGAGATGAATTAACAGAACACAGAGCAGTTTCTCAGAAAGCTTCTTTCCAGTTTTGAACGGAAGATATTTCCTTTTTCACCATAGCCCTCTATGGGCTTCCAAATATCCCTTTGCCAATTCCACAAGAACAGCCTTAGCGAAAGGCTTCTTGAAGGGAAAGACGTAACTCTGTGAGATGAATTAACAGAACACAGATCAGATACTCAGAAAGCTTCTTTCCAGTTTTGAACGGAAGATATTTCCTTTTTCACCATAGCCCTCTATGGGCTTCCAAATATCCCTTTGCCAATTCCACAAGAACAGCCTTAGCGAAAGGCCTCTTGAAGGGAAAGATGTAACTCTGTGAGATGAATTAACAGAACACAGATCAGTTTCTCAGAAAGCTTCTTTCCAGTTTTGAACGGAAGTTATTTCCTTTTTCACCATAGCCCTCTTTGGGCTTCCAAATATCCCTTTGTCAATTCCACAAGAACAGCCTTAGCGAAAGGCTTGTTGAAGGGAAAGATGTAACTCTGTGAGATGAATTAACAGAACACAGAGCAGTTACTCAGAAAGCTTCTTTCCAGTTTTGAACGGAAGATATTTCCTTTTCACCATAGCCCTCTATGGGCTTCCAAATATCCCTTTGCCAATTCCAGAACAACAGCCTTAGCGAAAGGCTTCTTGAAGGGAAAGATGTAACTCTGTGAGAAGAATTAACAGAACACAGATCAGTTTCTCAGAAAGCTTCTTTCCAGTTATGAAAGGAAGATATTTCCTTTTTCACCACAGCCCTCTATGGGCTTCCAAATATCCCTTTGCCAATTCCACAAGAACAGCCTTAGCGAAAGGCTTCTTGAAGGGAAAGATGTAACTCTGTGAGATGAACTAACAGAACACAGAGCAGTTTCTCAGAAAGCTTCTTTCCAGTTTTGAACCGAAGATATTTCCTTTTTCACCATAGCCCACTAAGGGCTTCCAAATATCCCTTTGCCAATTCCACAAGAACAGCCTTAGCGAAAGGCTTCTTGAAGGGAAAGATGTAACTCTGTGAGATGAATTAACAGAACACAGATCAGTTTCTCAGAAAGCTTCTTTCCAGTTTTGAACGGAAGATATTTCCTTTTTCACCATAGCCCTCTATGGGCTTCTAAATATCCCTTTGCCAATTCCAGAAGAACCGCCTTAGCGAAAGGCTTCTTGAAGGGAAAGATGTAACTCTGTGTGATGAACTCGGAGAACACAGAGCAGTTTCTCAGAGAGCTTCTTTCTAGTTTTGAACGGAAGATATTTCCTTTTTCACCGTAGCCCTCTATGGGCTTCCAAATATCCCTTTGCCAATTCCAGAACAACAGCCTTAGCGAAAGGCTTCTTGAAGGGAAAGATGTAACTCTGTGAGATGAATTAACAGAACACAGATCAGTTTCTCAGAAAGCTTCTTTCCAGTTATGAAAGGAAGATATTTCCTTTTTCACGACAGCCCTCTATGGGCTTCCAAATATCCCTTTGCCAATTCCACAAGAACAGCCTTAGCGAAAGGCTTCTTGAAGGGAAAGACGTAACTCTGTGAGATGAACTAACAGAACACAGATCAGTTTCTCAGAAAGCTTCTTTCCAGTTTTGAACGGAGGATATTTCCTTTTTCACCATAGCCCTGTATGGGCTTCCAAATATCCCTTTGCCAATTCCACAAGAACAGCCTTAGCGAAAGGCTTCTTGAAGGGAAAGATGTAACTCTTTGAGATGAATTAACAGAACACAGAGAAGTTTCTCAGAAAGCTTCTTTCCAGTTTTGAACGGAAGATATTTCCTTTTTCACCGTAGCCCTCTATGGGCTTCCAAATATCCCTTTGCCAATTCCACAAGAACAGCCTTAGCGAAAGGCTTCTTGAAGGGAAAGATGTAACTCTGTGAGATGAATTAACAGAACACAGAGCAGTTTCTCAGAAAGCTTCTTTCCAGTTTTGAACGGAAGATATTTCCTTTTTCACCATAGCCCTCTATGGGCTTCCAAATGTCCCTTTGTCAATTCCACAAGAATAGCCTTAGCGAAAGGCTTGTTGAAGGGAAAGATGTAACTCTGTGAGATGAATTAACAGAACACAGAGCAGTTACTCAGAAAGCTTCTTTCCAGTTTTGAACGGAAGATATTTCCTTTTCACCATAGCCCTCGATGGGCTTCAAAATATCCCTTTGCCAATTCCACAAGAACAGCCTTAGCGAAAGGCTTCTTGAAGGGAAAGATGTAACTCTGTGAGATGAATTAACAGAACACAGAGCAGTTTCTCAGAAAGCTTCTTTCCAGTTTTGAACGGAAGATATTTCCTTTTTCACCATAGCCCTCTATGGGCTTCCAAATATCCCTTTGCCAATTCCACAAGAACAGCCTTAGCGAAAGGCTTCTTGAAGGGAAAGATGTAACTCTGTGAGATGAATTAACAGAACACAGAGCAGTTTCTCAGAAAGCTTCTTTCCAGTTTTGAACGGAAGATATTTCCTTTTTCACCATAGCCCTCTATGGGCTTCCAAATATCCCTTTGCCAATTCCACAAGAACAGCCTTAGCGAAAGGCTTCTTGAAGGGAAAGACGTAACTCTGTGAGATGAATTAACAGAACACAGATCAGATACTCAGAAAGCTTCTTTCCAGTTTTGAACGGAAGATATTTCCTTTTTCACCATAGCCCTCTATGGGCTTCCAAATATCCCTTTGCCAATTCCACAAGAACAGCCTTAGCGAAAGGCCTCTTGAAGGGAAAGATGTAACTCTGTGAGATGAATTAACAGAACACAGAGCAGTTTCTCAGAAAGCTTCTTTCCAGTTTTGAACGGAAGTTATTTCCTTTTTCACCATAGCCCTCTTTGGGCTTCCAAATATCCCTTTGTCAATTCCACAAGAACAGCCTTAGCGAAAGGCTTGTTGAAGGGAAAGATGTAACTCTGTGAGATGAATTAACAGAACACAGAGCAGTTACTCAGAAAGCTTCTTTCCAGTTTTGAACGGAAGATATTTCCTTTTCACCATAGCCCTCTATGGGCTTCCAAATATCCCTTTGCCAATTCCACAAGAACAGCCTTAGCGAAAGGCTTCTTGAAGGGAAAGATGTAACTCTGTGAGATGAATTAACAGAACACAGAGCAGTTTCTCAGAAAGCTTCTTTCCAGTTTTGAACGGAAGATATTTCCTTTTTCACCATAGCCCTCTATGGGCTTCCAAATATCCCTTTGCCAATTCCACAAGAACAGCCTTAGCGAAAGGCTTCTTGAAGGGAAAGATGTAACTCTGTGAGATGAATTAACAGAACACAGAGCAGTTTCTCAGAAAGCTTCTTTCCAGTTTTGAACGGAAGATATTTCCTTTTTCACCATAGCCCTCTATGGGCTTCCAAATATCCCTTTGCCGATTCCACAAGAACATCCTTAGCGAAAGGCTTCTTGAAGTGAAAGATGTAACTCTGTGAGATGAATTAACAGAACACAGATCAGATACTCAGAAAGCTTCTTTCCAGTTTTGAACGGAAGATATTTCCTTTTTCACCATAGCCCTCTATGGGCTTCCAAATATCCCTTTGCCAATTCCACAAGAACAGCCTTAGCGAAAGGCTTCTTGAAGGGAAAGATGTAACTCTGTGAGATGAATTAACAGAACACAGAGCAGTTTCTCAGAAAGCTTCTTTCCAGTTTTGAACGGAAGATATTTTCTTTTTCACCATAGCCCTCTATGGGCTTCCAAATATCCCTTTGCCAATTCCACAAGAACAGCCTTAGCGAAAGGCTTCTTGAAGGGAAAGATGTAACTCTGTGTGATGAACTCAGAGAACACAGAGCAGTTTCTCAGAGAGCTTCTTTCTAGTTTTGAACGGAAGATATTTCCTTTTTCACCGTAGCCCTCTATGGGCTTCCAAATATCCCTTTGCCAATTCCAGAACAACAGCATTAGCGAAAGGCTTCTTGAAGGGAAGGATGTAACTCTGTGAGATGAATTAACAGAACACAGATCAGTTTCTCAGAAAGCTTCTTTCCAGTTATGAAAGGAAGATATTTCCTTTTTCACGACAGCCCTCTATGGGCTTCCAAATATCCCTTTGCCAATTCCACAAGAACAGCCTTAGCGAAAGGCTTCTTGAAGGGAAAGACGTAACTCTGTGAGATGAACTAACAGAACACAGAGCAGTTTCTCAGAAAGCTTCTTTCCAGTTTTGAACCAAAGATATTTCCTTTTTCACCATAGCCCACTAAGGGCTTCCAAATATCCCTTTGCCAATTCCACAAGAACAGCCTTAGCGAAAGGCTTCTTGAAGGGAAAGATGTAACTCTGTGAGATGAATTAACAGAACACAGAGAAGTTTCTCAGAAAGCTTCTTTCCAGTTTTGAACGGAAGATATTTCCTTTTTCACCGTAGCCCTCTATGGGCTTCCAAATATCCCTTTGCCAATTCCACAAGAACAGCCTTAGCGAAAGGCTTCTTGAAGGGAAAGATGTAACTCTGTGAGATGAATTAACAGAACACAGAGCAGTTTCTCAGAAAGCTTCTTTCCAGTTTTGAACGGAAGATATTTCCTTTTTCACCATAGCCCTCTATGGGCTTCCAAATATCCCTTTGTCAATTCCACAAGAACAGCCTTAGCGAAAGGCTTGTTGAAGGGAAAGATGTAACTCTGTGAGATGAATTAACAGAACACAGAGCAGTTACTCAGAAAGCTTCTTTCCAGGTTTGAACGGAAGATATTTCATTTTCACCATAGCCCTCTATGGGCTTCCAAATATCCCTTTGCCAATTCCACAAGAACAGCCTTAGCGAAAGGCTTCTTGAAGGGAAAGATGTAACTCTGTGAGATGAATTAACAAAACACAGATCAGATACTCAGAAAGCTTCTTTCCAGTTTTGAACGGAAGATATTTCCTTTTTCAACATAGCCCTCTATGGGCTTCCAAATATCCCTTTGCCAATTCCACAAGAACAGCCTTAGCGAAAGGCTTCTTGAAGGGAAAGATGTAACTCTGTGAGATGAATTAACAGAACACAGAGCAGTTTCTCAGAAAGCTTCTTTCCAGTTTTGAACGGAAGATATTTCCTTTTTCACCATAGCCCTCTATGGGCTTCCAAATATCCCTTTGCCAATTCCACAAGAACAGCCTTAGCGAAAGGCTTCTTGAAGGGAAAGATGTAACTCTGTGAGATGAATTAACAGAACACAGATCAGATACTCAGAAAGCTTCTTTCCAGTTTTGAACAGAAGATATTTCCTTTTTCACCATAGCCCTCTATGGGCTTCCAAATATCCCTTTGCCAATTCCACAAGAACAGCCTTAGCGAAAGGCTTCTTGAAGGGAAAGATGTAACTCTGTGAGATGAATTAACAGAACACAGAGCAGTTTCTCAGAAAGCTTTTTCCAGTTTTGAACGGAAGATATTTTCTTTTTCACCATAGCCCACTATGGGCTTCCAAATATCCCTTTGCCAATTCCACAAGAACAGCCTTAGCGAAAGGCTTCTTGAAGGGAAAGATGTAACTCTGTGAGATGAATTAACAGAACACAGAGCAGTTTCTCAGAAAGCTTCTTTCCAGTTTTGAACGGAAGATATTTCCTTTTTCACCATAGCCCTCTATAGGCTTCCAAATATCCCTTTGCCAATTCCACAAGAACAGCCTTAGCGAAAGGCTTCTTGAAGGGAAAGATGTAACTCTGTGAGATGAATTAACAGAACACAGATCAGATACTCAGAAAGCTTCTTTCCAGTTTTGAACGGAAGATATTTCCTTTTTCACCATAGCCCTCTATGGGCTTGAAAATATCCCTTTGACAATTCCAGAAGAACAGCCTTCGCGAAAGGATTCTTGAAGGGAAAGATGTAACTCTGTGAGATGAACTCAGAGAACACAGAGCAGTTTCTCAGAAAGCTTCTTTCCAGTTTTGAACGGAAGATATTTACTTTTTCACCATAGCAGTCTATGGGATTCCAAATATCCCTTTGCCAATTCCACAAGAACAGCCTTAGCGAAAGGCTTCTTGAAGGGAAAGATGTAACTCTGTGGATGAATTAACAGAACACAGATCAGTTTCTCAGAAAGCTTCTTTCCAGTTTTGAACGGAGGATATTTCCTTTTTCACCATAGCCCTGTATGGGCTTCCAAATATCCCTTTGCCAATTCCACAAGAACACGCTTAGCGAAAGGCTTCTTGAAGGGAAAGATGTAACTCTGTGAGATGAATTAACAGAACACAGATCAGATACTCAGAAAGCTTCTTTCCAGTTTTGAACGGAAGATATTTCCTTTTTCACCATAGCCCTCTATGGGCTTGAAAATATCCCTTTGACAATTCCAGAAGAACAGCCTTCGCGAAAGGATTCTTGAAGGGAAAGATGTAACTCTGTGAGATGAACTCAGAGAACACAGAGCAGTTTCTCAGAAAGCTTCTTTCCAGTTTTGAACGGAAGATATTTACTTTTTCAACATAGCAGTCTATGGGATTCCAAATATCCCTTTGCCAATTCCACAAGAACAGCCTTAGCGAAAGGCTTCTTGAAGGGAAAGATGTAACTCTGTGGATGAATTAACAGAACACAGATCAGTTTCTCAGAAAGCTTCTTTCCAGTTTTGAACGGAGGATATTTCCTTTTTCACCATAGCCCTGTATGGGCTTCCAAATATCCCTTTGCCAATTCCACAAGAACACGCTTAGCGAAAGGCTTCTTGAAGGGAAAGATGTAACTCTGTGAGATGAATTAACAGAACACAGATCAGATACTCAGAAAGCTTCTTTCCAGTTTTGAACGGAAGATATTTCCTTTTTCACCATAGCCCTCTATGGGCTTGAAAATATCCCTTTGACAATTCCAGAAGAACAGCCTTCGCGAAAGGATTCTTGAAGGGAAAGATGTAACTCTGTGAGATGAACTCAGAGAACACAGAGCAGTTTCTCAGAAAACTTCTTTCCAGTTTTGAACGGAAGATATTTACTTTTTCACCATAGCAGTCTATGGGATTCCAAATATCCCTTTGCCAATTCCACAAGAACAGCCTTAGCGAAAGGCTTCTTGAAGGGAAAGATGTAACTCTGTGGATGAATTAACAGAACACAGATCAGTTTCTCAGAAAGCTTCTTTCCAGTTTTGAACGGAGGATATTTCCTTTTTCACCATAGCCCTGTATGGGCTTCCAAATATCCCTTTGCCAATTCCACAAGAACAGGCTTAGCGAAAGGCTTGTTGAAGGGAAAGATGTAACTCTGTGAGATGAATTAACAGAACACAGAGCAGTTTCTCAGAAAGCTTCTTTCCAGTTTTGAACGGAAGATATTTTCTTTTTCACCATAGCCCTCTAGGGGCTTCCAAATATCCCTTTGCCAATTCCACAAGAACAGCCTTAGCGAAAGGCTTCTTGAAGGGAAAGATGTAACTCTGTGTGATGAACTCAGAGAACACAGAGCAGTTTCTCAGAGAGCTTCTTTCTAGTTTTGAACGGAAGATATTTCCTTTTTCACCGTAGCCCTCTATGGGCTTCCAAATATCCCTTTGCCAATTCCACAAGAACAGCCTTAGCGAAAGGCTTCTTGAAGGGAAAGATGTAACTCTGTGAGATGAATTAACAGAACACAGATCAGTTTCTCAGAAAGCTTCTTTCCAGTTATGAAAGGAAGATATTTCCTTTTCCACCACAGCCCTCTATGGGCTTCCAAATATCCCTTTGCCAATTCCACAAGAACAGCCTTAGCGAAAGGCTTCTTGAAGGGAAAGACGTAACTCTGTGAGATGAACTAACAGAACACAGAGCAGTTTCTCAGAAAGCTTCTTTCCAGTTTTGAACCAAAGATATTTCCTTTTTCACCATAGCCCACTAAGGGCTTCCAAATATCCCTTTGCCAATTCCACAAGAACAGCCTTAGCGAAAGGCTTCTTGAAGGGAAAGATGTAACTCTGTGAGATGAATTAACAGAACACAGAGAAGTTTCTCAGAAAGCTTCTTTCCAGTTTTGAACGGAAGATATTTCCTTTTTCACCGTAGCCCTCTATGGGCTTCCAAATATCCCTTTTCCAATTCCACAAGAACAGCCTTAGCGAAAGGCTTCTTGAAGGGAAAGATGTAACTCTGTGAGATGAATTAACAGAACACAGAGCAGTTTCTCAGAAAGCTTCTTTCCAGTTTTGAAAGGAAGTTATTTCCTTTTTCACCCTAGCCCTCTAAGGGCTTCCAAATATCCCTTTGCCAATTCCACAAGAACAGCCTTAGCGAAAGGCTTCTTGAAGGGAAAGATGTAACTCTTTGAGATGAATTAACAGAACACAGAGAAGTTTCTCAGAAAGCTTCTTTCCAGTTTTGAACGGAAGATATTTCCTTTTTCACCGTAGCCCTCTATGGGCTTCCAAATATCCCTTTGCCAATTCCACAAGAACAGCCTTAGCGAAAGGCTTCTTGAAGGGAAAGATGTAACTCTGTGAGATGAATTAACAGAACACAGAGCAGTTTCTCAGAAAGCTTCTTTCCAGTTTTGAACGGAAGATATTTCCTTTTTCACCATAGCCCTCTATGGGCTTCCAAATGTCCCTTTGTCAATTCCACAAGAATAGCCTTAGCGAAAGGCTTGTTGAAGGGAAAGATGTAACTCTGTGAGATGAATTAACAGAACACAGAGCAGTTACTCAGAAAGCTTCTTTCCAGTTTTGAACGGAAGATATTTCCTTTTCACCATAGCCCTCGATGGGCTTCAAAATATCCCTTTGCCAATTCCACAAGAACAGCCTTAGCGAAAGGCTTCTTGAAGGGAAAGATGTAACTCTGTGAGATGAATTAACAGAACACAGAGCAGTTTCTCAGAAAGCTTCTTTCCAGTTTTGAACGGAAGATATTTCCTTTTTCACCATAGCCCTCTATGGGCTTCCAAATATCCCTTTGCCAATTCCCCAAGAACAGCCTTAGCGAAAGGCTTCTTGAAGGGAAAGATGTAACTCTGTGAGATGAATTAACAGAACACAGAGCAGTTTCTCAGAAAGCTTCTTTCCAGTTTTGAACGGAAGATATTTCCTTTTTCACCATAGCCCTCTATGGGCTTCCAAATATCCCTTTGCCAATTCCACAAGAACAGCCTTAGCGAAAGGCTTCTTGAAGGGAAAGACGTAACTCTGTGAGATGAATTAACAGAACACAGATCAGATACTCAGAAAGCTTCTTTCCAGTTTTGAACGGAAGATATTTCCTTTTTCACCATAGCCCTCTATGGGCTTCCAAATATCCCTTTGCCAATTCCACAAGAACAGCCTTAGCGAAAGGCCTCTTGAAGGGAAAGATGTAACTCTGTGAGATGAATTAACAGAACACAGAGCAGTTTCTCAGAAAGCTTCTTTCCAGTTTTGAACGGAAGTTATTTCCTTTTTCACCATAGCCCTCTTTGGGCTTCCAAATATCCCTTTGTCAATTCCACAAGAACAGCCTTAGCGAAAGGCTTGTTGAAGGGAAAGATGTAACTCTGTGAGATGAATTAACAGAACACAGAGCAGTTACTCAGAAAGCTTCTTTCCAGTTTTGAACGGAAGATATTTCCTTTTCACCATAGCCCTCTATGGGCTTCCAAATATCCCTTTGCCAATTCCACAAGAACAGCCTTAGCGAAAGGCTTCTTGAAGGGAAAGATGTAACTCTGTGAGATGAATTAACAGAACACAGAGCAGTTTCTCAGAAAGCTTCTTTCCAGTTTTGAACGGAAGATATTTCCTTTTTCACCATAGCCCTCTATGGGCTTCCAAATATCCCTTTGCCAATTCCACAAGAACAGCCTTAGCGAAAGGCTTCTTGAAGGGAAAGATGTAACTCTGTGAGATGAATTAACAGAACACAGAGCAGTTTCTCAGAAAGCTTCTTTCCAGTTTTGAACGGAAGATATTTCCTTTTTCACCATAGCCCTCTATGGGCTTCCAAATATCCCTTTGCCGATTCCACAAGAACATCCTTAGCGAAAGGCTTCTTGAAGTGAAAGATGTAACTCTGTGAGATGAATTAACAGAACACAGATCAGATACTCAGAAAGCTTCTTTCCAGTTTTGAACGGAAGATATTTCCTTTTTCACCATAGCCCTCTATGGGCTTCCAAATATCCCTTTGCCAATTCCACAAGAACAGCCTTAGCGAAAGGCTTCTTGAAGGGAAAGATGTAACTCTGTGAGATGAATTAACAGAATACAGAGCAGTTTCTCAGAAAGCTTCTTTCCAGTTTTGAACGGAAGATATTTTCTTTTTCACCATAGCCCTCTATGGGCTTCCAAATATCCCTTTGCCAATTCCACAAGAACAGCCTTAGCGAAAGGCTTCTTGAAGGGAAAGATGTAACTCTGTGTGATGAACTCAGAGAACACAGAGCAGTTTCTCAGAGAGCTTCTTTCTAGTTTTGAACGGAAGATATTTCCTTTTTCACCGTAGCCCTCTATGGGCTTCCAAATATCCCTTTGCCAATTCCAGAACAACAGCATTAGCGAAAGGCTTCTTGAAGGGAAGGATGTAACTCTGTGAGATGAATTAACAGAACACAGATCAGTTTCTCAGAAAGCTTCTTTCCAGTTATGAAAGGAAGATATTTCCTTTTTCACGACAGCCCTCTATGGGCTTCCAAATATCCCTTTGCCAATTCCACAAGAACAGCCTTAGCGAAAGGCTTCTTGAAGGGAAAGACGTAACTCTGTGAGATGAACTAACAGAACACAGAGCAGTTTCTCAGAAAGCTTCTTTCCAGTTTTGAACCAAAGATATTTCCTTTTTCACCATAGCCCACTAAGGGCTTCCAAATATCCCTTTGCCAATTCCACAAGAACAGCCTTAGCGAAAGGCTTCTTGAAGGGAAAGATGTAACTCTGTGAGATGAATTAACAGAACACAGAGAAGTTTCTCAGAAAGCTTCTTTCCAGTTTTGAACGGAAGATATTTCCTTTTTCACCGTAGCCCTCTATGGGCTTCCAAATATCCCTTTGCCAATTCCACAAGAACAGCCTTAGCGAAAGGCTTCTTGAAGGGAAAGATGTAACTCTGTGAGATGAATTAACAGAACACAGAGCAGTTTCTCAGAAAGCTTCTTTCCAGTTTTGAACGGAAGATATTTCCTTTTTCACCATAGCCCTCTATGGGCTTCCAAATATCCCTTTGTCAATTCCACAAGAACAGCCTTAGCGAAAGGCTTGTTGAAGGGAAAGATGTAACTCTGTGAGATGAATTAACAGAACACAGAGCAGTTACTCAGAAAGCTTCTTTCCAGTTTTGAACGGAAGATATTTCCTTTTCACCATAGCCCTCTATGGGCTTCCAAATATCCCTTTGCCAATTCCACAAGAACAGCCTTAGCGAAAGGCTTCTTGAAGGGAAAGATGTAACTCTGTGAGATGAATTAACAGAACACAGAGCAGTTTCTCCGAAAGCTTCTTTCCAGTTTTGAACGGAAGATATTTCCTTTTTCACCATAGCCCTCTATGGGCTTCCAAATATCCCTTTGCCAATTCCACAAGAACAGCCTTAGCGAAAGGCTTCTTGAAGGGAAAGATGTAACTCTGTGAGATGAATTAACAGAACACAGAGCAGTTTCTCAGAAAGCTTCTTTCCAGTTTTGAACGGAAGATATTTCCTTTTTCACCATAGCCCTCTATGGGCTTCCAAATATCCCTTTGCCAATTCCACAAGAACAGCCTTAGCGAAAGGCTTCTTGAAGGGAAAGATGTAACTCTGTGAGATGAATTAACAGAACACAGATCAGATACTCAGAAAGCTTCTTTCCAGTTTTGAACGGAAGATATTTCCTTTTTCACCATAGCCCTCTATGGGCTTCCAAATATCCCTTTGCCAATTCCACAAGAACAGCCTTAGCGAAAGGCTTCTTGAAGGGAAAGATGTAACTCTGTGAGATGAATTAACAGAACACAGAGCAGTTTCTCAGAAAGCTTTTTCCAGTTTTGAACGGAAGATATTTTCTTTTTCACCATAGCCCTCTATGGGCTTCCAAATATCCCTTTGCCAATTCCACAAGAACAGCCTTAGCGAAAGGCTTCTTGAAGGGAAAGATGTAACTCTGTGAGGTGAATTAACAGAACACAGAGCAGTTTCTCAGAAAGCTTCTTTCCAAATTTGAACGGAAGATATTTCCTTTTTCACCATAGCCCTCTATAGGCTTCCAAATATCCCTTTGCCAATTCCACAAGAACAGCCTTAGCGAAAGGCTTCTTGAAGGGAAAGATGTAACTCTGTGAGATGAATTAACAGAACACAGATCAGATACTCAGAAAGCTTCTTTCCAGTTTTGAACGGAAGATATTTCCTTTTTCACCATAGCCCTCTATGGGCTTGAAAATATCCCTTTGACAATTCCAGAAGAACAGCCTTCGCGAAAGGATTCTTGAAGGGAAAGATGTAACTCTGTGAGATGAACTCAGAGAACACAGAGCAGTTTCTCAGAAAGCTTCTTTCCAGTTTTGAACGGAAGATATTTACTTTTTCACCATAGCAGTCTATGGGATTCCAAATATCCCTTTGCCAATTCCACAATAACAGCCTTAGCGAAAGGCTTCTTGAAGGGAAAGATGTAACTCTGTGGATGAATTAACAGAACACAGATCAGTTTCTCAGAAAGCTTCTTTCCAGTTTTGAACGGAGGATATTTCCTTTTTCACCATAGCCCTGTATGGGCTTCCAAATATCCCTTTGCCAATTCCACAAGAACACGCTTAGCGAAAGGCTTCTTGAAGGGAAAGATGTAACTCTGTGAGATGAATTAACAGAACAAAGAGCAGCTTCACAGAAGGCTTCTTTCCAGTTTTGAACGGAAGATATTTCCTTTTTCACCATAGCCCTCTATGGGCTTCCAAATATCCCTTTGCAATTCCACAAGAACAGCCTTAGCGAAAGGCTTCTTGAAGGGAAAGATGTAACTCTGTGAGATGAATTAACAGAACACAGATCAGATACTCAGAAAGCTTCTTTCCAGTTTTGAACGGAAGATATTTCCTTTTTCACCATAGCCCTCTATGGGCTTGAAAATATCCCTTTGACAATTCCAGAAGAACAGCCTTCGCGAAAGGATTCTTGAAGGGAAAGATGTAACTCTGTGAGATGAATTAACAGAACACAGATCAGTTTCTCAGAAAGCTTCTTTCCAGTTATGAAAGGAAGATATTTCCTTTTCCACCACAGCCCTCTATGGGCTTCCAAATATCCCTTTGCCAATTCCACAAGAACAGCCTTAGCGAAAGGCTTCTTGAAGGGAAAGACGTAACTCTGTGAGATGAACTAACAGAACACAGAGCAGTTTCTCAGAAAGCTTCTTTCCAGTTTTGAACCAAAGATATTTCCTTTTTCACCATAGCCCACTAAGGGCTTCCAAATATCCCTTTGCCAATTCCACAAGAACAGCCTTAGCGAAAGGCTTCTTGAAGGGAAAGATGTAACTCTGTGAGATGAATTAACAGAACACAGAGAAGTTTCTCAGAAAGCTTCTTTCCAGTTTTGAACGGAAGATATTTCCTTTTTCACCGTAGCCCTCTATGGGCTTCCAAATATCCCTTTTCCAATTCCACAAGAACAGCCTTAGCGAAAGGCTTCTTGAAGGGAAAGATGTAACACTGTGAGATGAATTAACAGAACACAGAGCAGTTTCTCAGAAAGCTTCTTTCCAGTTTTGAAAGGAAGTTATTTCCTTTTTCACCCTAGCCCTCTAAGGGCTTCCAAATATCCCTTTGCCAATTCCACAAGAACAGCCTTAGCGAAAGGCTTCTTGAAGGGAAAGATGTAACTCTTTGAGATGAATTAACAGAACACAGAGAAGTTTCTCAGAAAGCTTCTTTCCAGTTTTGAACGGAAGATATTTCCTTTTTCACCGTAGCCCTCTATGGGCTTCCAAATATCCCTTTGCCAATTCCACAAGAACAGCCTTAGCGAAAGGCTTCTTGAAGGGAAAGATGTAACTCTGTGAGATGAATTAACAGAACACAGAGCAGTTTCTCAGAAAGCTTCTTTCCAGTTTTGAACGGAAGATATTTCCTTTTTCACCATAGCCCTCTATGGGCTTCCAAATGTCCCTTTGTCAATTCCACAAGAATAGCCTTAGCGAAAGGCTTGTTGAAGGGAAAGATGTAACTCTGTGAGATGAATTAACAGAACACAGAGCAGTTACTCAGAAAGCTTCTTTCCAGTTTTGAACGGAAGATATTTCCTTTTCACCATAGCCCTCGATGGGCTTCAAAATATCCCTTTGCCAATTCCACAAGAACAGCCTTAGCGAAAGGCTTCTTGAAGGGAAAGATGTAACTCTGTGAGATGAATTAACAGAACACAGAGCAGTTTCTCAGAAAGCTTCTTTCCAGTTTTGAACGGAAGATATTTCCTTTTTCACCATAGCCCTCTATGGGCTTCCAAATATCCCTTTGCCAATTCCCCAAGAACAGCCTTAGCGAAAGGCTTCTTGAAGGGAAAGATGTAACTCTGTGAGATGAATTAACAGAACACAGAGCAGTTTCTCAGAAAGCTTCTTTCCAGTTTTGAACGGAAGATATTTCCTTTTTCACCATAGCCCTCTATGGGCTTCCAAATATCCCTTTGCCAATTCCACAAGAACAGCCTTAGCGAAAGGCTTCTTGAAGGGAAAGACGTAACTCTGTGAGATGAATTAACAGAACACAGATCAGATACTCAGAAAGCTTCTTTCCAGTTTTGAACGGAAGATATTTCCTTTTTCACCATAGCCCTCTATGGGCTTCCAAATATCCCTTTGCCAATTCCACAAGAACAGCCTTAGCGAAAGGCCTCTTGAAGGGAAAGATGTAACTCTGTGAGATGAATTAACAGAACACAGAGCAGTTTCTCAGAAAGCTTCTTTCCAGTTTTGAACGGAAGTTATTTCCTTTTTCACCATAGCCCTCTTTGGGCTTCCAAATATCCCTTTGTCAATTCCACAAGAACAGCCTTAGCGAAAGGCTTGTTGAAGGGAAAGATGTAACTCTGTGAGATGAATTAACAGAACACAGAGCAGTTACTCAGAAAGCTTCTTTCCAGTTTTGAACGGAAGATATTTCCTTTTCACCATAGCCCTCTATGGGCTTCCAAATATCCCTTTGCCAATTCCACAAGAACAGCCTTAGCGAAAGGCTTCTTGAAGGGAAAGATGTAACTCTGTGAGATGAATTAACAGAACACAGAGCAGTTTCTCAGAAAGCTTCTTTCCAGTTTTGAACGGAAGATATTTCCTTTTTCACCATAGCCCTCTATGGGCTTCCAAATATCCCTTTGCCAATTCCACAAGAACAGCCTTAGCGAAAGGCTTCTTGAAGGGAAAGATGTAACTCTGTGAGATGAATTAACAGAACACAGAGCAGTTTCTCAGAAAGCTTCTTTCCAGTTTTGAACGGAAGATATTTCCTTTTTCACCATAGCCCTCTATGGGCTTCCAAATATCCCTTTGCCGATTCCACAAGAACATCCTTAGCGAAAGGCTTCTTGAAGTGAAAGATGTAACTCTGTGAGATGAATTAACAGAACACAGATCAGATACTCAGAAAGCTTCTTTCCAGTTTTGAACGGAAGATATTTCCTTTTTCACCATAGCCCTCTATGGGCTTCCAAATATCCCTTTGCCAATTCCACAAGAACAGCCTTAGCGAAAGGCTTCTTGAAGGGAAAGATGTAACTCTGTGAGATGAATTAACAGAATACAGAGCAGTTTCTCAGAAAGCTTCTTTCCAGTTTTGAACGGAAGATATTTTCTTTTTCACCATAGCCCTCTATGGGCTTCCAAATATCCCTTTGCCAATTCCACAAGAACAGCCTTAGCGAAAGGCTTCTTGAAGGGAAAGATGTAACTCTGTGTGATGAACTCAGAGAACACAGAGCAGTTTCTCAGAGAGCTTCTTTCTAGTTTTGAACGGAAGATATTTCCTTTTTCACCGTAGCCCTCTATGGGCTTCCAAATATCCCTTTGCCAATTCCAGAACAACAGCATTAGCGAAAGGCTTCTTGAAGGGAAGGATGTAACTCTGTGAGATGAATTAACAGAACACAGATCAGTTTCTCAGAAAGCTTCTTTCCAGTTATGAAAGGAAGATATTTCCTTTTTCACGACAGCCCTCTATGGGCTTCCAAATATCCCTTTGCCAATTCCACAAGAACAGCCTTAGCGAAAGGCTTCTTGAAGGGAAAGACGTAACTCTGTGAGATGAACTAACAGAACACAGAGCAGTTTCTCAGAAAGCTTCTTTCCAGTTTTGAACCAAAGATATTTCCTTTTTCACCATAGCCCACTAAGGGCTTCCAAATATCCCTTTGCCAATTCCACAAGAACAGCCTTAGCGAAAGGCTTCTTGAAGGGAAAGATGTAACTCTGTGAGATGAATTAACAGAACACAGAGAAGTTTCTCAGAAAGCTTCTTTCCAGTTTTGAACGGAAGATATTTCCTTTTTCACCGTAGCCCTCTATGGGCTTCCAAATATCCCTTTGCCAATTCCACAAGAACAGCCTTAGCGAAAGGCTTCTTGAAGGGAAAGATGTAACTCTGTGAGATGAATTAACAGAACACAGAGCAGTTTCTCAGAAAGCTTCTTTCCAGTTTTGAACGGAAGATATTTCCTTTTTCACCATAGCCCTCTATGGGCTTCCAAATATCCCTTTGTCAATTCCACAAGAACAGCCTTAGCGAAAGGCTTGTTGAAGGGAAAGATGTAACTCTGTGAGATGAATTAACAGAACACAGAGCAGTTACTCAGAAAGCTTCTTTCCAGTTTTGAACGGAAGATATTTCCTTTTCACCATAGCCCTCTATGGGCTTCCAAATATCCCTTTGCCAATTCCACAAGAACAGCCTTAGCGAAAGGCTTCTTGAAGGGAAAGATGTAACTCTGTGAGATGAATTAACAGAACACAGAGCAGTTTCTCCGAAAGCTTCTTTCCAGTTTTGAACGGAAGATATTTCCTTTTTCACCATAGCCCTCTATGGGCTTCCAAATATCCCTTTGCCAATTCCACAAGAACAGCCTTAGCGAAAGGCTTCTTGAAGGGAAAGATGTAACTCTGTGAGATGAATTAACAGAACACAGAGCAGTTTCTCAGAAAGCTTCTTTCCAGTTTTGAACGGAAGATATTTCCTTTTTCACCATAGCCCTCTATGGGCTTCCAAATATCCCTTTGCCAATTCCACAAGAACAGCCTTAGCGAAAGGCTTCTTGAAGGGAAAGATGTAACTCTGTGAGATGAATTAACAGAACACAGATCAGATACTCAGAAAGCTTCTTTCCAGTTTTGAACGGAAGATATTTCCTTTTTCACCATAGCCCTCTATGGGCTTCCAAATATCCCTTTGCCAATTCCACAAGAACAGCCTTAGCGAAAGGCTTCTTGAAGGGAAAGATGTAACTCTGTGAGATGAATTAACAGAACACAGAGCAGTTTCTCAGAAAGCTTTTTCCAGTTTTGAACGGAAGATATTTTCTTTTTCACCATAGCCCTCTATGGGCTTCCAAATATCCCTTTGCCAATTCCACAAGAACAGCCTTAGCGAAAGGCTTCTTGAAGGGAAAGATGTAACTCTGTGAGGTGAATTAACAGAACACAGAGCAGTTTCTCAGAAAGCTTCTTTCCAAATTTGAACGGAAGATATTTCCTTTTTCACCATAGCCCTCTATAGGCTTCCAAATATCCCTTTGCCAATTCCACAAGAACAGCCTTAGCGAAAGGCTTCTTGAAGGGAAAGATGTAACTCTGTGAGATGAATTAACAGAACACAGATCAGATACTCAGAAAGCTTCTTTCCAGTTTTGAACGGAAGATATTTCCTTTTTCACCATAGCCCTCTATGGGCTTGAAAATATCCCTTTGACAATTCCAGAAGAACAGCCTTCGCGAAAGGATTCTTGAAGGGAAAGATGTAACTCTGTGAGATGAACTCAGAGAACACAGAGCAGTTTCTCAGAAAGCTTCTTTCCAGTTTTGAACGGAAGATATTTACTTTTTCACCATAGCAGTCTATGGGATTCCAAATATCCCTTTGCCAATTCCACAATAACAGCCTTAGCGAAAGGCTTCTTGAAGGGAAAGATGTAACTCTGTGGATGAATTAACAGAACACAGATCAGTTTCTCAGAAAGCTTCTTTCCAGTTTTGAACGGAGGATATTTCCTTTTTCACCATAGCCCTGTATGGGCTTCCAAATATCCCTTTGCCAATTCCACAAGAACACGCTTAGCGAAAGGCTTCTTGAAGGGAAAGATGTAACTCTGTGAGATGAATTAACAGAACAAAGAGCAGCTTCACAGAAGGCTTCTTTCCAGTTTTGAACGGAAGATATTTCCTTTTTCACCATAGCCCTCTATGGGCTTCCAAATATCCCTTTGCAATTCCACAAGAACAGCCTTAGCGAAAGGCTTCTTGAAGGGAAAGATGTAACTCTGTGAGATGAATTAACAGAACACAGATCAGATACTCAGAAAGCTTCTTTCCAGTTATGAACGGAAGATATTTCCTTTTTCTCCGCAGCCCTCTATGGGCTTCCAAATATCCCTTTGCCAATTCCACAAGAACAGCCTTAGCGAAAGGCTTCTTGAAGGGAAAGATGTAATTCTTTGAGATGAACTCAGAGAACACAGAGCAGTTTCTCAGAGAGCTTCTTTCTAGTTTTGAACGGAAGATATTTCCTTTTTCACCATAGCCCTCTATGGGCTTCCAAATATCCCTTTGCCAATTCCAGAACAACAGCCTTAGCGAAAGGCTTCTTGAAGGGAAAGATGTAACTCTGTGAGAAGAATTAACAGAACACAGATCAGTTTCTCAGAAAGCTTCTTTCCAGTTATGAAAGGAAGATATTTCCTTTTTCACCACAGCCCTCTATGGGCTTCCAAATATCCCTTTGCCAATTCCACAAGAACAGCCTTAGCGAAAGGCTTCTTGAAGGGAAAGATGTAACTCTGTGAGATGAACTAACAGAACACAGAGCAGTTTCTCAGAAAGCTTCTTTCCAGTTTTGAACCGAAGATATTTCCTTTTTCACCATAGCCCACTAAGGGCTTCCAAATATCCCTTTGCCAATTCCACAAGAACAGCCTTAGCGAAAGGCTTCTTGAAGGGAAAGATGTAACTCTGTGAGATGAATTAACAGAACACAGATCAGTTTCTCAGAAAGTTTCTTTCCAGTTTTGAACGGAAGATATTTCCTTTTTCACCATAGCCCTCTATGGGCTTCCAAATATCCCTTTGCCAATTCCAGAAGAACCGCCTTAGCGAAAGGCTTCTTGAAGGGAAAGATGTAACTCTGTGAGTTGAATTAACAGAACACAGATCAGTTTCTCAGAAAGCTTCTTTCCAGTTATGAAAGGAAGATATTTCCTTTTTCACCACAGCCCTCTATGGGCTTCCAAATATCCCTTTGCCAATTCCACAAGAACAGCCTTAGCGAAAGGCTTCTTGAAGGGAAAGATGTAACTCTGTGAGATGAACTAACAGAACACAGAGCAGTTTCTCAGAAAGCTTCTTTCCAGTTTTGAACCGAAGATATTTCCTTTTTCACCATAGCCCACTAAGGGCTTCCAAATATCCCTTTGCCAATTCCACAAGAACAGCCTTAGCGAAAGGCTTCTTGAAGGGAAAGATGTAACTCTGTGAGATGAATTAACAGAACACAGATCAGTTTCTCAGAAAGCTTCTTTCCAGTGTTGAACGGAAGATATTTCCTTTTTCACCATAGCCCTCTATGGGCTTCCAAATATCCCTTTGCCAATTCCAGAAGAACCGCCTTAGCGAAAGGCTTCTTGAAGGGAAAGATGTAACTCTGTGAGTTGAATTAACAGAACACAGATCAGTTTCTCAGAAAGCTTCTTTCCAGTTTTGAAAGGAAGTTATTTCCTTTTTCACCATAGCCCTCTAAGGGCTTCCAAATATCCCTTTGCCAATTCCACAAGAACAGCCTTAGCGAAAGGCTTCTTGAAGGGAAGTATGTAACTCTGTGAGATGAATTAACAGAACACAGAGAAGTTTCTCAGAAAGCTTCTTTCCAGTATTGGACGGAAGATATTTCCTTTTTCACCGTAGCCCTCTATGGGCTTCCAAATATCCCTTTGCCAATTCCACAAGAACAGCCTTAGCGAAAGGCTTCTTGAAGGGAAAGATGTAACTCTGTGAGATGAATTAACAGAACACAGAGCAGTTTCTCAGAAAGCTTCTTTCCAGTTTTGAACGGAAGATATTACCTTTTTCACCATAGCCCTCTTTGGGCTTCCAAATATCCCTTTGTCAATTCCACAAGAACAGCCTTAGCGAAAGGCTTGTTGAAGGGAAAGATGTAACTCTGTGAGATGAATTAACAGAACACAGAGCAGTTACTCAGAATGCTTCTTTCCAGTTTTGAACGGAAGATATTTCCTTTTCACCATAGCCCTCTATGGGCTTCCAAATATCCCTTTGCCAATTCCACAAGAACAGCCTTAGCGAAAGGCTTCTTGAAGGGAAAGATGTAACTCTGCGATATGAATTAACAGAACACAGAGCAGTTTCTCAGAAAGCTTCTTTCCAGTTTTGAACGGAAGATATTTCCTTTTTCACCATAGCCCTCTATGGGCTTCCAAATATCCCTTTGCCAATTCCACAAGAACAGCCTTAGCGAAAGGCTTCTTGAAGGGAAAGATGTAACTCTGTGAGATGAATTAACAGAACACAGAGCAGTTTCTCAGAAAGCTTCTTTCCAGTTTTGAACGGAAGATATTTCCTTTTTCACCATAGCCCACTATGGGCTTCCAAATATCCCTTTGCCAATTCCACAAGAACAGCCTTAGCGAAAGGCTTCTTGAAGGGAAAGATGTAACTCTGTGAGATGAATTAACAGAACACAGATCAGATACTCAGAAAGCTTCTTTCCAGTTTTGAACGGAAGATATTTCCTTTTTCACCATAGCCCTCTATGGGCTTCCAAATATCCCTTTGCCAATTCCACAAGAACAGCCTTAGCGAAAGGCTTCTTGAAAGGAAAGATGTAACTCTGTGAGATGAATTAACAGAACACAGAGCAGTTTCTCAGAATGCTTCTTTCCAGTTTTGAACGGAAGATATTTTCTTTTTCACCATAGCCCACTATGGGCTTCCAAATATCCCTTTGCCAATTCCACAAGAACAGCCTTAGCGAAAGGCTTCTTGAAGGGAAAGATGTAACTCTGTGAGATGAACTCAGAGAACACAGAGCAGTTTCTCAGAGAGCTTCTTTCTAGTTTTGAAAGGAAGATACTTCCTTTTTCACCACAGCCCTCTATGGGCTTCCAAATATCCGTTTGCCAATTCCACAAGAACAGCCTTAAAGAAAGGCTTCGTGAAGGGAAAGATGTATCTCTGTGAGATGAATTAACAGAACAGAGAGCAGATTCTCAGAAAGCTTCTTTCCAGTTTTGAACGGAAGATATTTCCTTTTTCACCATAGCCCTCTATGGGCTTCCAAATATCCCTTTGCCAATTCCACAGGAAGGGCCTTAGCGAAAGGCTTCTTGAAAGGAAAGATGTAACTCTGTGAGATGAATTAACAGAACACAGAGCAGATTCTCTGAAAGCTTCTTTCCAGTTTTGAAGGGAAGATATTTCCTTTTTCACCATAGCCCTCTAAGGGCTTCCAAATATCCCTTTGCCAATTCCACAAGAACAGCCTTAGCGAAAGGCTTCTTGAAGGGAAAGATGTAACTCTGTGAGATGAATTAACAGAACACAGATCAGTTTCTCAGAAAGCTTCTTTCCAGTTTTGAACGGAAGATATTTCCTTTTTCACCATAGCCCTCTATGGGCTTCCAAATATCCCTTTGCCAATTCCAGAAGAACCGCCTTAGCGAAAGGCTTCTTGAAGGGAAAGATGTAACTCTGTGAGTTGTATTAACAGAACACAGATCAGTTTCTCAGAAAGCTTCTTTCCAGTTTTGAAAGGAAGTTATTTCCTTTTTCACCATAGCCCTCTAAGGGCTTCCAAATATCCCTTTGCCAATTCCACAAGAACAGCCTTAGCGAAAGGCTTCTTGAAGGGAAGTATGTAACTCTGTGAGATGAATTAACAGAACACAGAGAAGTTTCTCAGAAAGCTTCTTTTCAGTTTTGAACGGAAGATATTTCCTTTTTCACCGTAGCCCTCTATGGGCTTCCAAATATCCCTTTGCCAATTCCACAAGAACAGCCTTAGCGAAAGGCTTCTTGAAGGGAAAGATGTAACTCTGTGAGATGAATTAACAGAACACAGAGCAGTTTCTCAGAAAGCTTCTTTCCAGTTTTGAACGGAAGATATTACCTTTTTCACCATAGCCCTCTTTGGGCTTCCAAATATCCCTTTGTCAATTCCACAAGAACAGCCTTAGCGAAAGGCTTGTTGAAGGGAAAGATGTAACTCTGTGAGATGAATTAACAGAACACAGAGCAGTTACTCAGAAAGCTTCTTTCCAGTTTTGAACGGAAGATATTTCCTTTTCACCATAGCCCTCTATTGGCTTCCAAATATCCCTTTGCCAATTCCACAAGAACAGCCTTAGCGAAAGGCTTCTTGAAGGGAAAGATGTAACTCTGTGAGATGAATTAACAGAACACAGAGCAGTTTCTCAGAAAGCTTCTTTCCAGTTTTGAACGGAAGATATTTCCTTTTTCACCATAGCCCTCTATGGGCTTCCAAATATCCCTTTGCCAATTCCACAAGAACAGCCTTAGCGAAAGGCTTCTTGAAGGGAAAGATGTAACTCTGTGAGATGAATTAACAGAACACAGAGCAGTTTCTCAGAAAGCTTCTTTCCAGTTTTGAACGGAAGATATTTCCTTTTTCACCATAGCCCTCTATGGGCTTCCAAATATCCCTTTGCCAATTCCACAAGAACAGCCGTAGCGAAAGGCTTCTTGAAGGGAAAGATGTAACTCTGTGAGATGAATTAACAGAACACAGATCAGATACTCAGAAAGCTTCTTTCCAGTTTTGAACGGAAGATATTTCCTTTTTCACCATAGCCCTCTACGGGCTTCCAAATATCCCTTTGCCATTTCCACAAGAACAGCCTTAGCGAAAGGCTTCTTGAAGGGAAAGATGTAACTCTGTGAGATGAATTAACAGAACACAGAGCAGTTTCTCAGAAAGCTTCTTTCCAGTTTTGAACGGAAGATATTTACTTTTTCACCATAGCCCTCTATGGGCTTCCAAATATCCCTTTGCCAATTCCAGAAGAACCGCCTTAGCGAAAGGCTTCTTGAAGGGAAAGATGTAACTCTGTGAGTTGTATTAACAGAACACAGATCAGTTTCTCAGAAAGCTTCTTTCCAGTTTTGAAAGGAAGTTATTTCCTTTTTCACCATAGCCCTCTAAGGGCTTCCAAATATCCCTTTGCCAATTCCACAAGAACAGCCTTAGCGAAAGGCTTCTTGAAGGGAAGTATGTAACTCTGTGAGATGAATTAACAGAACACAGAGAAGTTTCTCAGAAAGCTTCTTTTCAGTTTTGAACGGAAGATATTTCCTTTTTCACCGTAGCCCTCTATGGGCTTCCAAATATCCCTTTGCCAATTCCACAAGAACAGCCTTAGCGAAAGGCTTCTTGAAGGGAAAGATGTAACTCTGTGAGATGAATTAACAGAACACAGAGCAGTTTCTCAGAAAGCTTCTTTCCAGTTTTGAACGGAAGATATTACCTTTTTCACCATAGCCCTCTTTGGGCTTCCAAATATCCCTTTGTCAATTCCACAAGAACAGCCTTAGCGAAAGGCTTGTTGAAGGGAAAGATGTAACTCTGTGAGATGAATTAACAGAACACAGAGCAGTTACTCAGAAAGCTTCTTTCCAGTTTTGAACGGTAGATATTTCCTTTTCACCATAGCCCTCTATGGGCTTCCAAATATCCCTTTGCCAATTCCACAAGAACAGCCTTAGCGAAAGGCTTCTTGAAGGGAAAGATGTAACTCTGTGAGATGAATTAACAGAACACAGAGCAGTTTCTCAGAAAGCTTCTTTCCAGTTTTGAACGGAAGATATTTCCTTTTTCACCATAGCCCTCTATGGGCTTCCAAATATCCCTTTGCCAATTCCACAAGAACAGTCTTAGCGAAAGGCTTCTTGAAGGGAAAGATGTAACTCTGTGAGATGAATTAACAGAACACAGAGCAGTTTCTCAGAAAGCTTCTTTCCAGTTTTGAACGGAAGATATTTCCTTTTTCACCATAGCCCTCTATGGGCTTCCAAATATCCCTTTGCCAATTCCACAAGAACAGCCGTAGCGAAAGGCTTCTTGAAGGGAAAGATGTAACTCTGTGAGATGAATTAACAGAACACAGATCAGATACTCAGAAAGCTTCTTTCCAGTTTTGAACGGAAGATATTTCCTTTTTCACCATAGCCCTCTACGGGCTTCCAAATATCCCTTTGCCATTTCCACAAGAACAGCCTTAGCGAAAGGCTTCTTGAAGGGAAAGATGTAACTCTGTGAGATGAATTAACAGAACACAGAGCAGTTTCTCAGAAAGCTTCTTTCCAGTTTTGAACGGAAGATATTTACTTTTTCACCATAGCCCTCTATGGGCTTCCAAATATCCCTTTGCCAATTCCACAAGAACAGCCGTAGCGAAAGGCTTCTTGAAGGGAAAGATGTAACTCTGTGAGATGAATTAACAGAACACAGAGCAGTTTCTCAGAAAGCTTCTTTCCAATTTTGAACGGAAGATATTTCCTTTTTCACCGTAGCCCTCTATAGGCTTCCAAATATCCCTTTGCCAATTCCACAAGAACAGCCTTAGCGAAAGGCTTCTTGAAGGGAAAGATGTAACTCTGTGAGATGAATTAACAGAACACAGATCAGATACTCAGAAAGCTTCTTTCCAGTTTTGAACAGAAGATATTTCCTTTTTCACCATAGCCCTCTATGGGCTTGAAAATATCCCTTTGACAATTCCAGAAGAACAGCCTTCGCGAAAGGATTCTTGAAGGGAAAGATGTAACTCTGTGAGATGAACTCAGAGAACACAGAGCAGTTTCTCAGAAAGCTTCTTTCCAGTTTTGAACGGAAGATATTTACTTTTTCACCATAGCAGTCTATGGCATTCCAAATATCCCTTTGCCAATTCCACAAGAACAGCCTTAACGAAAGGCTTCTTGAAGGGAAAGATGTAACTCTGTGGATGAATTAACAGAACACAGATCAGTTTCTCAGAAAGCTTCTTTCCAGTTTTGAACGGAGGATATTTCCTTTTTCACCATAGCCCTGTATGGGCTTCCAAATATCCCTTTGCCAATTCCACAAGAACACGCTTAGCGAAAGGCTTCTTGAAGGGAAAGATGTAACTCTGTGAGATGAATTAACAGAAGACAGAGCAGTTTCACAGAAGGCTTCTTTACAGTTTTGAACGGAAGATATTTCCTTTTTCACCATAGCCCTCTATGGGCTTCCAAATATCCCTTTGCAATTCCACAAGAACAGCCTTAGCGAAAGGCTTCTTGAAGGGAAAGATGTAACTCTGTGAGATGAACTCAGAGAACACAGAGCAGTTTCTCAGAGAGCTTCTTTCTAGTTTTGAACGGAATATATTTCCTTTTTCACCGTAGCCCTCTATGGGCTTCCAAATATCCCTTTGCCAATTCCAGAACATCAGCCTTAGCGAAAGGCTTCTTGAAGGGAAAGATGTAACTCTGTGAGATGAATTAACAGAACACAGATCAGTTTCTCAGAAAGCTTCTTTCCAGTTATGAAAGGAAGATATTTCCTTTTTCACCACAGCCCTCTATGGGCTTCCAAATATCCCTTTGCCAATTCCACAAGAACAGCCTTAGCGAAAGGCTTCTTGAAGGGAAAGACGTAACTCTGTGAGATGAACTAACAGAACACAGAGCAGTTTCTCAGAAAGCTTCTTTCCAGTTTTGAACGGAGGATATTTCCTTTTTCACCATAGCCCTGTATGGGCTTCCAAATATCCCTTTGCCAATTCCACAAGAACACGCTTAGCGAAAGGCTTCTTGAAGGGAAAGATGTAACTCTGTGAGATGAATTAACAGAACAAAGAGCAGCTTCACAGAAGGCTTCTTTCCAGTTTTGAACGGAAGATATTTCCTTTTTCACCATAGCCCTCTATGGGCTTCCAAATATCCCTTTGCAATTCCACAAGAACAGCCTTAGCGAAAGGCTTCTTGAAGGGAAAGATGTAACTCTGTGAGATGAATTAACAGAACACAGATCAGATACTCAGAAAGCTTCTTTCCAGTTATGAACGGAAGATATTTCCTTTTTCTCCGCAGCCCTCTATGGGCTTCCAAATATCCCTTTGCCAATTCCACAAGAACAGCCTTAGCGAAAGGCTTCTTGAAGGGAAAGATGTAACTCTTTGAGATGAACTCAGAGAACACAGAGCAGTTTCTCAGAGAGCTTCTTTCTAGTTTTGAACGGAAGATATTTCCTTTTTCACCATAGCCCTCTATGGGCTTCCAAATATCCCTTTGCCAATTCCAGAACAACAGCCTTAGCGAAAGGCTTCTTGAAGGGAAAGATGTAACTCTGTGAGAAGAATTAACAGAACACAGATCAGTTTCTCAGAAAGCTTCTTTCCAGTTATGAAAGGAAGATATTTCCTTTTTCACCACAGCCCTCTATGGGCTTCCAAATATCCCTTTGCCAATTCCACAAGAACAGCCTTAGCGAAAGGCTTCTTGAAGGGAAAGATGTAACTCTGTGAGATGAACTAACAGAACACAGAGCAGTTTCTCAGAAAGCTTCTTTCCAGTTTTGAACCGAAGATATTTCCTTTTTCACCATAGCCCACTAAGGGCTTCCAAATATCCCTTTGCCAATTCCACAAGAACAGCCTTAGCGAAAGGCTTCTTGAAGGGAAAGATGTAACTCTGTGAGATGAATTAACAGAACACAGATCAGTTTCTCAGAAAGTTTCTTTCCAGTTTTGAACGGAAGATATTTCCTTTTTCACCATAGCCCTCTATGGGCTTCCAAATATCCCTTTGCCAATTCCAGAAGAACCGCCTTAGCGAAAGGCTTCTTGAAGGGAAAGATGTAACTCTGTGAGTTGAATTAACAGAACACAGATCAGTTTCTCAGAAAGCTTCTTTCCAGTTATGAAAGGAAGATATTTCCTTTTTCACCACAGCCCTCTATGGGCTTCCAAATATCCCTTTGCCAATTCCACAAGAACAGCCTTAGCGAAAGGCTTCTTGAAGGGAAAGATGTAACTCTGTGAGATGAACTAACAGAACACAGAGCAGTTTCTCAGAAAGCTTCTTTCCAGTTTTGAACCGAAGATATTTCCTTTTTCACCATAGCCCACTAAGGGCTTCCAAATATCCCTTTGCCAATTCCACAAGAACAGCCTTAGCGAAAGGCTTCTTGAAGGGAAAGATGTAACTCTGTGAGATGAATTAACAGAACACAGATCAGTTTCTCAGAAAGCTTCTTTCCAGTTTTGAACGGAAGATATTTCCTTTTTCACCATAGCCCTCTATGGGCTTCCAAATATCCCTTTGCCAATTCCAGAAGAACCGCCTTAGCGAAAGGCTTCTTGAAGGGAAAGATGTAACTCTGTGAGTTGAATTAACAGAACACAGATCAGTTTCTCAGAAAGCTTCTTTCCAGTTTTGAAAGGAAGTTATTTCCTTTTTCACCATAGCCCTCTAAGGGCTTCCAAATATCCCTTTGCCAATTCCACAAGAACAGCCTTAGCGAAAGGCTTCTTGAAGGGAAGTATGTAACTCTGTGAGATGAATTAACAGAACACAGAGAAGTTTCTCAGAAAGCTTCTTTCCAGTATTGGACGGAAGATATTTCCTTTTTCACCGTAGCCCTCTATGGGCTTCCAAATATCCCTTTGCCAATTCCACAAGAACAGCCTTAGCGAAAGGCTTCTTGAAGGGAAAGATGTAACTCTGTGAGATGAATTAACAGAACACAGAGCAGTTTCTCAGAAAGCTTCTTTCCAGTTTTGAACGGAAGATATTACCTTTTTCACCATAGCCCTCTTTGGGCTTCCAAATATCCCTTTGTCAATTCCACAAGAACAGCCTTAGTGAAAGGCTTGTTGAAGGGAAAGATGTAACTCTGTGAGATGAATTAACAGAACACAGAGCAGTTACTCAGAATGCTTCTTTCCAGTTTTGAACGGAAGATATTTCCTTTTCACCATAGCCCTCTATGGGCTTCCAAATATCCCTTTGCCAATTCCACAAGAACAGCCTTAGCGAAAGGCTTCTTGAAGGGAAAGATGTAACTCTGCGATATGAATTAACAGAACACAGAGCAGTTTCTCAGAAAGCTTCTTTCCAGTTTTGAACGGAAGATATTTCCTTTTTCACCATAGCCCTCTATGGGCTTCCAAATATCCCTTTGCCAATTCCACAAGAACAGCCTTAGCGAAAGGCTTCTTGAAGGGAAAGATGTAACTCTGTGAGATGAATTAACAGAACACAGAGCAGTTTCTCAGAAAGCTTCTTTCCAGTTTTGAACGGAAGATATTTCCTTTTTCACCATAGCCCACTATGGGCTTCCAAATATCCCTTTGCCAATTCCACAAGAACAGCCTTAGCGAAAGGCTTCTTGAAGGGAAAGATGTAACTCTGTGAGATGAATTAACAGAACACAGATCAGATACTCAGAAAGCTTCTTTCCAGTTTTGAACGGAAGATATTTCCTTTTTCACCATAGCCCTCTATGGGCTTCCAAATATCCCTTTGCCAATTCCACAAGAACAGCCTTAGCGAAAGGCTTCTTGAAAGGAAAGATGTAACTCTGTGAGATGAATTAACAGAACACAGAGCAGTTTCTCAGAATGCTTCTTTCCAGTTTTGAACGGAAGATATTTTCTTTTTCACCATAGCCCACTATGGGCTTCCAAATATCCCTTTGCCAATTCCACAAGAACAGCCTTAGCGAAAGGCTTCTTGAAGGGAAAGATGTAACTCTGTGAGATGAACTCAGAGAACACAGAGCAGTTTCTCAGAGAGCTTCTTTCTAGTTTTGAAAGGAAGATACTTCCTTTTTCACCACAGCCCTCTATGGGCTTCCAAATATCCGTTTGCCAATTCCACAAGAACAGCCTTAAAGAAAGGCTTCGTGAAGGGAAAGATGTAACTCTGTGAGATGAATTAACAGAACAGAGAGCAGATTCTCAGAAAGCTTCTTTCCAGTTTTGAACGGAAGATATTTCCTTTTTCACCATAGCCCTCTATGGGCTTCCAAATATCGCTTTGCCAATTCCACAGGAAGGGCCTTAGCGAAAGGCTTCTTGAAAGGAAAGATGTAACTCTGTGAGATGAATTAACAGAACACAGAGCAGATTCTCTGAAAGCTTCTTTCCAGTTTTGAAGGGAAGATATTTCCTTTTTCACCATAGCCCTCTAAGGGCTTCCAAATATCCCTTTGCCAATTCCACAAGAACAGCCTTAGCGAAAGGCTTCTTGAAGGGAAAGATGTAACTCTGTGAGATGAATTAACAGAACACAGATCAGTTTCTCAGAAAGCTTCTTTCCAGTTTTGAACGGAAGATATTTCCTTTTTCACCATAGCCCTCTATGGGCTTCCAAATATCCCTTTGCCAATTCCAGAAGAACCGCCTTAGCGAAAGGCTTCTTGAAGGGAAAGATGTAACTCTGTGAGTTGTATTAACAGAACACAGATCAGTTTCTCAGAAAGCTTCTTTCCAGTTTTGAAAGGAAGTTATTTCCTTTTTCACCATAGCCCTCTAAGGGCTTCCAAATATCCCTTTGCCAATTCCACAAGAACAGCCTTAGCGAAAGGCTTCTTGAAGGGAAGTATGTAACTCTGTGAGATGAATTAACAGAACACAGAGAAGTTTCTCAGAAAGCTTCTTTTCAGTTTTGAACGGAAGATATTTCCTTTTTCACCGTAGCCCTCTATGGGCTTCCAAATATCCCTTTGCCAATTCCACAAGAACAGCCTTAGCGAAAGGCTTCTTGAAGGGAAAGATGTAACTCTGTGAGATGAATTAACAGAACACAGAGCAGTTTCTCAGAAAGCTTCTTTCCAGTTTTGAACGGAAGATATTACCTTTTTCACCATAGCCCTCTTTGGGCTTCCAAATATCCCTTTGTCAATTCCACAAGAACAGCCTTAGCGAAAGGCTTGTTGAAGGGAAAGATGTAACTCTGTGAGATGAATTAACAGAACACAGAGCAGTTACTCAGAAAGCTTCTTTCCAGTTTTGAACGGAAGATATTTCCTTTTCACCATAGCCCTCTATGGGCTTCCAAATATCCCTTTGCCAATTCCACAAGAACAGCCTTAGCGAAAGGCTTCTTGAAGGGAAAGATGTAACTCTGTGAGATGAATTAACAGAACACAGAGCAGTTTCTCAGAAAGCTTCTTTCCAGTTTTGAACGGAAGATATTTCCTTTTTCACCATAGCCCTCTATGGGCTTCCAAATATCCCTTTGCCAATTCCACAAGAACAGCCTTAGCGAAAGGCTTCTTGAAGGGAAAGATGTAACTCTGTGAGATGAATTAACAGAACACAGAGCAGTTTCTCAGAAAGCTTCTTTCCAGTTTTGAACGGAAGATATTTCCTTTTTCACCATAGCCCTCTATGGGCTTCCAAATATCCCTTTGCCAATTCCACAAGAACAGCCGTAGCGAAAGGCTTCTTGAAGGGAAAGATGTAACTCTGTGAGATGAATTAACAGAACACAGATCAGATACTCAGAAAGCTTCTTTCCAGTTTTGAACGGAAGATATTTCCTTTTTCACCATAGCCCTCTACGGGCTTCCAAATATCCCTTTGCCATTTCCACAAGAACAGCCTTAGCGAAAGGCTTCTTGAAGGGAAAGATGTAACTCTGTGAGATGAATTAACAGAACACAGAGCAGTTTCTCAGAAAGCTTCTTTCCAGTTTTGAACGGAAGATATTTACTTTTTCACCATAGCCCTCTATGGGCTTCCAAATATCCCTTTGCCAATTCCAGAAGAACCGCCTTAGCGAAAGGCTTCTTGAAGGGAAAGATGTAACTCTGTGAGTTGTATTAACAGAACACAGATCAGTTTCTCAGAAAGCTTCTTTCCAGTTTTGAAAGGAAGTTATTTCCTTTTTCACCATAGCCCTCTAAGGGCTTCCAAATATCCCTTTGCCAATTCCACAAGAACAGCCTTAGCGAAAGGCTTCTTGAAGGGAAGTATGTAACTCTGTGAGATGAATTAACAGAACACAGAGAAGTTTCTCAGAAAGCTTCTTTTCAGTTTTGAACGGAAGATATTTCCTTTTTCACCGTAGCCCTCTATGGGCTTCCAAATATCCCTTTGCCAATTCCACAAGAACAGCCTTAGCGAAAGGCTTCTTGAAGGGAAAGATGTAACTCTGTGAGATGAATTAACAGAACACAGAGCAGTTTCTCAGAAAGCTTCTTTCCAGTTTTGAACGGAAGATATTACCTTTTTCACCATAGCCCTCTTTGGGCTTCCAAATATCCCTTTGTCAATTCCACAAGAACAGCCTTAGCGAAAGGCTTGTTGAAGGGAAAGATGTAACTCTGTGAGATGAATTAACAGAACACAGAGCAGTTACTCAGAAAGCTTCTTTCCAGTTTTGAACGGAAGATATTTCCTTTTCACCATAGCCCTCTATGGGCTTCCAAATATCCCTTTGCCAATTCCACAAGAACAGCCGTAGCGAAAGGCTTCTTGAAGGGAAAGATGTAACTCTGTGAGATGAATTAACAGAACACAGATCAGATACTCAGAAAGCTTCTTCCAGTTTTGAACGGAAGATATTTCCTTTTTCACCATAGCCCTCTACGGGCTTCCAAATATCCCTTTGCCATTTCCACAAGAACAGCCTTAGCGAAAGGCTTCTTGAAGGGAAAGATGTAACTCTGTGAGATGAATTAACAGAACACAGAGCAGTTTCTCAGAAAGCTTCTTTCCAGTTTTGAACGGAAGATATTTACTTTTTCACCATAGCCCTCTATGGGCTTCCAAATATCCCTTTGCCAATTCCACAAGAACAGCCGTAGCGAAAGGCTTCTTGAAGGGAAAGATGTAACTCTGTGAGATGAATTAACAGAACACAGAGCAGTTTCTCAGAAAGCTTCTTTCCAATTTTGAACGGAAGATATTTCCTTTTTCACCATAGCCCTCTATAGGCTTCCAAATATCCCTTTGCCAATTCCACAAGAACAGCCTTAGCGAAAGGCTTCTTGAAGGGAAAGATGTAACTCTGTGAGATGAATTAACAGAACACAGATCAGATACTCAGAAAGCTTCTTTCCAGTTTTGAACAGAAGATATTTCCTTTTTCACCATAGCCCTCTATGGGCTTGAAAATATCCCTTTGACAATTCCAGAAGAACAGCCTTCGCGAAAGGATTCTTGAAGGGAAAGATGTAACTCTGTGAGATGAACTCAGAGAACACAGAGCAGTTTCTCAGAAAGCTTCTTTCCAGTTTTGAACGGAAGATATTTACTTTTTCACCATAGCAGTCTATGGCATTCCAAATATCCCTTTGCCAATTCCACAAGAACAGCCTTAACGAAAGGCTTCTTGAAGGGAAAGATGTAACTCTGTGGATGAATTAACAGAACACAGATCAGTTTCTCAGAAAGCTTCTTTCCAGTTTTGAACGGAGGATATTTCCTTTTTCACCATAGCCCTGTATGGGCTTCCAAATATCCCTTTGCCAATTCCACAAGAACACGCTTAGCGAAAGGCTTCTTGAAGGGAAAGATGTAACTCTGTGAGATGAATTAACAGAAGACAGAGCAGTTTCACAGAAGGCTTCTTTACAGTTTTGAACGGAAGATATTTCCTTTTTCACCATAGCCCTCTATGGGCTTCCAAATATCCCTTTGCAATTCCACAAGAACAGCCTTAGCGAAAGGCTTCTTGAAGGGAAAGATGTAACTCTGTGAGATGAACTCAGAGAACACAGAGCAGTTTCTCAGAGAGCTTCTTTCTAGTTTTGAACGGAATATATTTCCTTTTTCACCGTAGCCCTCTATGGGCTTCCAAATATCCCTTTGCCAATTCCAGAACAACAGCCTTAGCGAAAGGCTTCTTGAAGGGAAAGATGTAACTCTGTGAGATGAATTAACAGAACACAGATCAGTTTCTCAGAAAGCTTCTTTCCAGTTATGAAAGGAAGATATTTCCTTTTTCACCACAGCCCTCTATGGGCTTCCAAATATCCCTTTGCCAATTCCACAAGAACAGCCTTAGCGAAAGGCTTCTTGAAGGGAAAGACGTAACTCTGTGAGATGAACTAACAGAACACAGAGCAGTTTCTCAGAAAGCTTCTTTCCAGTTTTGAACCGAAGATATTTCCTTTTTCACCATAGCCCACTAAGGGCTTCCAAATATCCCTTTGCCAATTCCACAAGAACAGCCTTAGCGAAAGGCTTCTTGAAGGGAAAGATGTAACTCTGTGAGATGAATTAACAGAACACAGATCAGTTTCTCAGAAAGCTTCTTTCCAGTTTTGAACGGAAGATATTTCCTTTTTCACCATAGCCCTCTATGGGCTTCCAAATATCCCTTTGCCAATTCCACAAGAACCGCCTTAGCGAAAGGCTTCTTGAAGGGAAAGATGTAACTCTGTGAGTTGTATTAACAGAACACAGATCAGTTTCTCAGAAAGCTTCTTTCCAGTTTTGAAAGGAAGTTATTTCCTTTTTCACCATAGCCCTCTAAGGGCTTCCAAATATCCCTTTGCCAATTCCACAAGAACAGCCTTAGCGAAAGGCTTCTTGAAGGGAAAGATGTAACTCTGTGAGATGAATTAACAGAACACAGAGAAGTTTCTCAGAAAGCTTCTTTCCAGTTTTGAACGGAAGATATTTCCTTTTTCACCGTAGCCCTCTATGGGCTTCCAAATATCCCTTTGCCAATTCCACAAGAACAGCCTTAGCGAAAGGCTTCTTGAAGGGAAAGATGTAACTCTGTGAGATGAATTAACAGAACACAGAGCAGTTTCTCAGAAAGCTTCTTTCCAGTTTTGAACGGAAGATATTACCTTTTTCACCATAGCCCTCTTTGGGCTTCCAAATATCCCTTTGTCAATTCCACAAGAACAGCCTTAGCGAAAGGCTTGTTGAAGGGAAAGATGTAACTCTGTGAGATGAATTAACAGAACACAGAGCAGTTACTCAGAAAGCTTCTTTCCAGTTTTGAACGGAAGATATTTCCTTTTCACCATAGCCCTCTATGGGCTTCCAAATATCCCTTTGCCAATTCCACAAGAACAGCCTTAGCGAAAGGCTTCTTGAAGGGAAAGATGTAACTCTGTGAGATGAATTAACAGAACACAGAGCAGTTTCTCAGAAAGCTTCTTTCCAGTTTTGAACGGAAGATATTTCCTTTTTCACCATAGCCCTCTATGGGCTTCCAAATATCCCTTTGCCAATTCCACAAGAACAGCCTTAGCGAAAGGCTTCTTGAAGGGAAAGATGTAACTCTGTGAGATGAATTAACAGAACACAGAGCAGTTTCTCAGAAAGCTTCTTTCCAGTTTTGAACGGAAGATATTTCCTTTTTCACCATAGCCCTCTATGGGCTTCCAAATATCCCTTTGCCAATTCCACAAGAACAGCCTTAGCGAAAGGCTTCTTGAAGGGAAAGATGTAACTCTGTGAGATGAATTAACAGAACACAGATCAGATACTCAAAAAGCTTCTTTCCAGTTTTGAACGGAAGATATTTCCTTTTTCACCATAGCCCTCTATGGGCTTCCAAATATCCCTTTGCCAATTCCACAAGAACAGCCTTAGCGAAAGGCTTCTTGAAAGGAAAGATGTAACTCTGTGAGATGAATTAACAGAACACAGAGCAGTTTCTCAGAAAGCTTCTTTCCAGTTTTGAACGGAAGATATTTTCTTTTTCACCATAGCCCACTATTGGCTTCCAAATATCCCTTTGCCAATTCCACAACAACAGCCTTAGCGAAAGGCTTCTTCAAGGGAAAGATGTAACTCTGTGAGATGAATTAACAGAACACAGAGCAGTTTCTCAGAAAGCTTCTTTCCAGTTTTGAACGGAAGATATTTCCTTTTTCACCATAGCCCTCTATGGGCTTCCAAATATCCCTTTGCCAATTCCAGAACAACAGCCTTAGCGAAAGGCTTCTTGAAGGGAAAGATGTAACTCTGTGAGATGAATTAACAGAACACAGATCAGATACTCAGAAAGCTTCTTTCCAGTTTTGAACGGAAGATATTTCCTTTTTCACCGTAGCCCTCTATGGGCTTCCAAATATCCCTTTGCCAATTCCACAAGAACAGCCTTAGCGAAAGGCTTCTTGAAGGGAAAGACGTAACTCTGTGAGATGAGTTAACAGAACACAGAGCAGTTTCTCAGAAAGCTTCTTTCCAGTTTTGAACGGAAGATATTTTGTTTTTCACCATAGCCCTCTATGGGCTTCCAAATATCCCTTTGCCAATTCCACAAGAACAGCCTTAGCGAAAGGCTTCTTGAAGGGAAAGATGTAACCCTGTGAGATGAATTAACAGAACACAGAGCAGTTTCTCAGAAAGCTTCTTTCCAATTTTGAACGGAAGATATTTCCTTTTTCAACATAGCCCTCTATAGGCTTCCAAATATCCCTTTGCCAATTCCACAAGAACAGCCTTAGCGAAAGGCTTCTTGAAGGGAAAGATGTAACTCTGTGAGATGAATTAACAGAACACAGATCAGATACTCAGAAAGCTTCTTTCCAGTTTTGAACGGAAGATATTTCCTTTTTCACCATAGCCCTCTATGGGCTTGAAAATATCCCTTTGACAATTCCAGAAGAACAGCCTTCGCGAAAGGATTCTTGAAGGGAAAGATGTAACTCTGTGAGATGAACTCAGAGAACACAGAGCAGTTTCTCAGAAAGCTTCTTTCCAGTTTTGAACGGAAGATATTTACTTTTTCACCATAGCAGTCTATGGGATTCCAAATATCCCTTTGCCAATTCCACAAGAACAGCCTTAACGAAAGGCTTCTTGAAGGGAAAGATGTAACTCTGTGGATGAATTAACAGAACACAGATCAGTTTCTCAGAAAGCTTCTTTCCAGTTTTGAACGGAGGATATTTCCTTCTTCACCATAGCCCTGTATGGGCTTCCAAATATCCCTTTGCCAATTCCACAAGAACACGCTTAGTGAAAGGCTTCTTGAAGGGAAAGATGTAACTCTGTGAGATGAATTAACGGAACACAGAGCAGTTTCACAGAAGGCTTCTTTACAGTTTTGAACGGAAGATATTTCCTTTTTCACCATAGCCCTCTATGGGCTTCCAAATATCCCTTTGCAATTCCACAAGAACAGCCTTAGCGAAAGGCTTCTTGAAGGGAAAGATGTAACTCTGTGAGATGAATTAACAGAACACAGATCAGACACTCAGAAAGCTTCTTTCCAGTTATGAACGGAAGATATTTCCTTTTTCTCCGCAGCCCTCTATGGGCTTCCAAATATCCCTTTGCCAATTCCACAAGAACAGCCTTAGCGAAAGGCTTCTTGAAGGGAAAGATGTAACTCTGTGAGATGAACTCAGAGAACACAGAGCAGTTTCTCAGAGAGCTTCTTTCTAGTTTTGAACGGAAGATATTTCCTTTTTCACCATAGCCCTCTATGGGCTTCCAAATATCCCTTTGCCAATTCCAGAACAACAGCCTTAGCGAAAGGCTTCTTGAAGGGAAAGATGTAACTCTGTGAGAAGAATTAACAGAACACAGATCAGTTTCTCAGAAAGCTTCTTTCCAGTTATGAAAGGAAGATATTTCCTTTTTCACCACAGCCCTCTATGGGCTTCCAAATATCCCTTTGCAATTCCACAAGAACAGCCTTAGCGAAAGGCTTCTTGAAGGGAAAGATGTAACTCTGTGAGATGAATTAACAGAACACAGAGCAGTTTCTCAGAAAGCTTCTTTCCAGTTTTGAACGGAAGATATTTCCTTTTTCACCATAGCCCTCTATGGGCTTCCAAATATCCCTTTGCCAATTCCACAAGAACAGCCTTAGCGAAAGGCTTCTTGAAGGGAAAGATGTAACTCTGTGAGATGAATTAACAGAACACAGATCAGATACTCAGAAAGCTTCTTTCCAGTTTTGAACGGAAGATATTTCCTTTTTCACCATAGCCCTCTAGGTGCTTCCAAATATCCCTTTTCCAATTCCACAAGAACAGCCTTAGCGAAAGGCTTCTTGAAGGGAAAGATGTAACTCTGTGAGATGAATTAACAGAACACAGAGCAGTTTCTCAGAAAGCTTCTTTCCAGTTTTGAACGTAAGATATTTTCTTTTCACCATAGCCCACTATGGGCTTCCAAATATCCCTTTGCAATTCCACAAGAACAGCCTTAGCGAAAGGCTTCTTGAAGGGAAAGATGTAACTCTGTGAGATGAACTCAGAGAACACAGAGCAGTTTCTCAGAGAGCTTCTTTCTAGTTTTGAACGGAAGATATTTCCTTTTTCACCGTAGCCCTCTATGGGCTTCCAAATATCCCTTTGCCAATTCCAGAACAACAGCCTTAGCGAAAGGCTTCTTGAAGGGAAAGATGTAACACTGTGAGATGAATTAACAGAACACAGATCAGTTTCTCAGAAAGCTTCTTTCCAGTTATGAAAGGAAGATATTTCCTTTTTCACCACAGCCCTCTATGGGCTTCCAAATATCCCTTTGCCAATTCCACAAGAACAGCCTTAGCGAAAGGCTTCTTGAAGGGAAAGACGTGACTCTGTGAGATGAACTAACAGAACACAGAGCAGTTTCTCAGAAAGCTTCTTTCCAGTTTTGAACCAAAGATATTTCCTTTTTCACCATAGCCCACTAAGGGCTTCCAAATATCCCTTTGCCAATTCCACAAGAACAGCCTTAGCGAAAGGCTTCTTGAATGGAAAGATGTAACTCTGTGAGATGAATTAACAGAACACAGAGAAGTTTCTCAGAAAGCTTCTTTCCAGTTTTGAACGGAAGATATTTCCTTTTTCACCGTAGCCCTCTATGGGCTCCCAAATATCCCTTTGCCAATTCCACAAGAACAGCCTTAGCGAAAGGCTTCTTGAAGGGAAAGATGTAACTCTGTGAGATGAATTAACAGAACACAGAGCAGTTTCTCAGAAAGCTTCTTTCCAGTTTTGAACGGAAGATATTTCCTTTTTCACCATAGCCCTCTATGGGCTTCCAAATATCCCTTTGTCAATTCCACAAGAACAGCCTTAGCGAAAGGCTTGTTGAAGGGAAAGATGTAACTCTGTGAGATGAATTAACAGAACACAGAGCAGTTACTCAGAAAGCTTCTTTCCAGTTTTGAACGGAAGATATTTCCTTTTCACCATAGCCCTCTATGGGCTTCCAAATATCCCTTTGCCAATTCCACAAGAACAGCCTTAGCGAAAGGCTTCTTGAAGGGAAAGATGTAACTCTGTGAGACGAATTAACAGAACACAGAGCAGTTTCTCAGAAAGCTTCTTTCCAGTTTTGAACGGAAGATATTTCCTTTTTCACCATAGCCCTCTATGGGCTTCCAAATATCCCTTTGCCAATTCCAGAACAACAGCCTTAGCGAAAGGCTTCTTGAAGGGAAAGATGTATCTCTGTGAGATGAATTAACAGAACACAGATCAGATACTCAGAAAGCTTCTTTCCAGTTTTGAACGGAAGATATTTACTTTTTCACCATAGCCCTCTATGGGCTTGAAAATATCCCTTTGACAATTCCAGAAGAACAGCCTTCGCGAAAGGATTCTTGAAGGGAAAAGTGTAACTCTGTGAGATGAACTCTGAGAACACAGAGCAGTTTCTCAGAAAGCTTCTTTCCAGTTTTGAACGGAAGATATTTACTTTTTCACCATAGCAGTCTATGGGATTCCAAATATCCCTTTGCCAATTCCACAAGAACAGCCTTAGCGAAAGGCTTCTTGAAGGGAAAAATGTAACTCTGTGGATGTATTAACAGAACACAGATCAGTTTCTCAGAAAGCTTCTTTCCAGTTTTGAACGGAGGATATTTCCTTTTTCACCGTAGCCCTGTATGGGCTTCCAAATATCCCTTTGCCAATTCCACAAGAACACGCTTAGCGAAAGGCTTCTTGAAGGGAAAGATGTAACTCTGTGAGATGAATTAACAGAACACAGAGCAGTTTCCCAGAAGGCTTCTTTCCAGTTTTGAACGGAAGATATTTCCTTTTTCACCATATCCCTCTATGGGCTTCCAAATATCCCTTTGCCAATTCCACAAGAACAGCCTTAGCGAAAGGCTTCTTGAAGGGAAAGATGTAACTCTGTGAGATGAATTAACAGAACACAGAGCAGTTTCTCAGAAAGCTTCTTTCCAGTTTTGAACGGAAGATATTTTCTTTTTCACCGTAGCCCTCTATGGGCTTCCAAATATCCCTTTGCCAATTCCACAAGAACAGCCTTAGCGAAAGGCTTCTTGAAGGGAAAGATGTAACTCTGTGAGATGAACTCAGAGAACACAGAGCAGTTTCTCAGAGAGCTTCTTTCTAGTTTTGAACGGAAGATATTTCCTTTTTCACCATAGCCCTCTATGGGCTTCCAAATATCCCTTTGCCAATTCCAGAACAACAGCCTTAGCGAAAGGCTTCTTGAAGGGAAAGATGTAACTCTGTGAGATGAATTAACAGAACACAGATCAGTTTCTCAGAAAGCTTCTTTCCAGTTATGAAAGGAAGATATTTCCTTTTTCACCAGAGCCCTCTATGGGCTTCCAAATATCCCTTTGCCAATTCCACAAGAACAGCCTTAGCGAAAGGCTTCTTGAAGGGAAAGACGTAACTCTGTGAGATGAACTAACAGAACACAGAACAGTTTCTCAGAAAGCTTCTTTCCAGTTTTGAACCAAAGATATTTCCTTTTTCACCATAGCCCACTAAGGGCTTCCAAATATCCCTTTGCCAATTCCACAAGAACAGCCTTAGCGAACGGCTTCTTGAAGGGAAAGATGTAACTCTGTGAGATGAATTAACAGAACACAGAGCAGTTTCTCAGAAAGCTTCTTTCCAGTTTTGAACGGAAGATATTTCCTTTTTCACCATAGCCCTCTATGGGCTTCCAAATATCCCTTTGTCAATTCCACAAGAACAGCCTTAGCGAAAGGCTTGTTGAAGGGAAAGATGTAACTCTGTGAGATGAATTAACAGAACACAGAGCAGTTACTCAGAAAGCTTCTTTCCAGTTTTGAACGGAAGATATTTCCTTTTCACCATAGCCCTCTATGGGCTTCCAAATATCCCTTTGCCAATTCCACAAGAACAGCCTTAGCGAAAGGCTTCTTGAAGGGAAAGATGTAACTCTGTGAGATGAATTAACAGAACACAGAGCAGTTTCTCAGAAAGCTTCTTTCCAGTTTTGAACGGAAGATATTTCCTTTTTCACCATAGCCCTCTATGGGCTTCCAAATATCCCTTTGCCAATTCCACAAGAACAGCCTTAGCGAAAGGCTTCTTGAAGGGAAAGATGTAACTCTGTGAGATGAATTAACAGAACACAGAGCAGTTTCTCAGAAAGCTTCTTTCCACTTTTGAACGGAAGATATTTCCTTTTTCACCATAGCCCTCTATGGGCTTCCAAATATCCCTTTGCCAATTCCACAAGAAAAGCCTTAGCGAAAGGCTTCTTGAAGGGAAATATGTAACTCTGTGAGATGAATTAACAGAACACAGATCAGATACTCAGAAAGCTTCTTTCCAGTTTTGAACGGAAGATATTTCCTTTTTCACCATAGCCCTCTATGGGCTTCCAAATATCCCTTTGCCAATTCCACAAGAACAGCCTTAGCGAAAGGCTTCTTGAAGGGAAAGATGTAACTCTGTGAGATGAATTAACAGAACACAGAGCAGTTTCTCAGAAAGCTTCTTTCCAGTTTTGAACGGAAGATATTTCCTTTTTCACCATAGCCCTCTATGGGCTTCCAAATATCCCTTTGCCAATTCCACAAGAACAGCCTTAGCGAAAGGCTTCTTGAAGGGAAAGATGTAACTCTGTGAGATGAATTAACAGAACACAGAGCAGTTTCTCAGAAAGCTTCTTTCCAGTTTTGAACGGAAGATATTTCCTTTTTCACCATAGCCCTCTATGGGCTTACAAATATCCCTTTGCCAATTCCACAAGAACAGCCTTAGCGAAAGGCTTCTTGAAGGGAAAGATGTAACTCTGTGAGATGAATTAACAGAACACAGATCAGATACTCAGAAAGCTTCTTTCCAGTTTTGAACGGAAGATATTTCCTTTTTCACCATAGCCCTCTATGGGCTTCCAAATATCCCTTTGCCAATTCCACAAGAACAGCCTTAGCGAAAGGCTTCTTGAAGGGAAAGATGTAACTCTGTGAGATGAACTCAGAGAACACAGAGCAGTTTCTCAGAGAGCTTCTTTCTAGTTTTGAACGGAAGATATTTCCTTTTTCACCATAGCCCTCTATGGGCTTCCAAATATCCCTTTGCCAATTCCAGAACAACAGCCTTAGCGAAAGGCTTCTTGAAGGGAAAGATGTAACTCAGTGAGATGAATTAACAGAACACAGATCAGTTTCTCAGAAAGCTTCTTTCCAGTTATGAAAGGAAGATATTTCCTTTTTCACCACAGCCCTCTATGGGCTTCCAAATATCCCTTTGCCAATTCCACAAGAACAGCCTTAGCGAAAGGCTTCTTGAAGGGAAAGACGTAACTCTGTGAGATGAACTAACAGAACACAGAGCAGTTTCTCAGAAAGCTTCTTTCCAGTTTTGAACCAAAGATATTTCCTTTTTCACCATAGCCCACTAAGGGCTTCCAAATATCCCTTTGCCAATTCCACAAGAACAGCCTTAGGGAACGGCTTCTTGAAGGGAAAGATGTAATTCTGTGAGATGAATTAACAGAACACAGAGAAGTTTCTCAGAAAGCTTCTTTCCAGTTTTGAACGGAAGATATTTCCTTTTTCACCGTAGCCCTCTATGGGCTTCCAAATATCCCTTTGCCAATTCCACAAGAACAGCCTTAGCGAAAGGCTTCTTGAAGGGAAAGATGTAACTCTGTGAGATGAATTAACAGAACACAGAGCAGTTTCTCAGAAAGCTTCTTTCCAGTTTTGAACGGAAGATATTTCCTTTTTCACCATAGCCCTCTATGGGCTTCCAAATATCCCTTTGTCAATTCCACAAGAACAGCCTTAGCGAAAGGCTTGTTGAAGGGAAAGATGTAACTCTGTGAGATGAATTAACAGAACACAGAGCAGTTACTCAGAAAGCTTCTTTCCAGTTTTGAACGGAAGATATTTCCTTTTCACCATAGCCCTCTATGGGCTTCCAAATATCCCTTTGCCAATTCCACAAGAACAGCCTTAGCGAAAGGCTTCTTGAAGGGAAAGATGTAACTCTGTGAGATGAATTAACAGAACACAGAGCAGTTTCTCAGAAAGCTTCTTTCCAGTTTTGAACGGAAGATATTTCCTTTTTCACCATAGCCCTCTATGGGCTTCCAAATATCCCTTTGCCAATTCCACAAGAACAGCCTTAGCGAAAGGCTTCTTGAAGGGAAAGATGTAACTCTGTGAGATGAATTAACAGAACACAGAGCAGTTTCTCAGAAAGCTTCTTTCCAGTTTTGAACGGAAGATATTTCCTTTTTCACCATAGCCCTCTATGGGCTTCCAAATATCCCTTTGCCAATTCCACAAGAACAGCCTTAGCGAAAGGCTTCTTGAAGGGAAATATGTAACTCTGTGAGATGAATTAACAGAACACAGATCAGATACTCAGAAAGCTTCTTTCCAGTTTTGAACGGAAGATATTTCCTTTTTCACCATAGCCCTCTATGGGCTTCCAAATATCCCTTTGCCAATTCCACAAGAACAGCCTTAGCGAAAGGCTTCTTGAAGGGAAAGATGTAACTCTGTGAGATGAATTAACAGAACACAGAGCAGTTTCTCAGAAAGCTTCTTTCCAGTTTTGAACGGAAGATATATTCTTTTTCACTATAGCCCTCTATGGGCTTCCAAATATCCCTTTGCCAATTCCACAAGAACAGCCTTAGCGAAAGGCTTCTTGAAGGGAAAGATGTAACTCTGTGAGATGAATTAACAGAACACAGAGCAGTTTCTCAGAAAGCTTCTTTCCAATTTTGAACGGAAGATATTTCCTTTTTCACCATAGCCCTCTATGGGCTTCCAAATATCCCTTTGCCAATTCCACCAGAACAGCCTTAGCGAAAGGCTTCTTGAAGGGAAAGATGTAACTCTGTGAGATGAACTCAGAGAACACAGAGCAGTTTCTCAGAAAGCTTCTTTCCAGTTTTGAACGGAAGATATTTACTTTTTCACCATAGCAGTCTATGGGATTCCAAATATCCCTTTGCCAATTCCACAAGAACAGCCTTAGCGAAAGGCTTCTTGAAGGGAAAGATGTAACTCTGTGGATGAATTAACAGAACACAGATCAGTTTCTCAGAAAGCTTCTTTCCCGTTTTGAACGGAGGATATTTCCTTTTTCACCATAGCCCTGTATGGGCTTCCAAATATCCCTTTGCCAATTCCACAAGAACACGCTTAGCGAAAGGCTTCTTGAAGGGAAAGATGTAACTCTGTGAGATGAATTAACAGAACACAGAGCAGTTTCACAGAAGGCTTCTTTCCAGTTTTGAACGGAAGATATTTCCTTTTTCACCATAGTCCTCTATGGGCTTCCAAATATCCCTTTGCCAATTCCACAAGAACAGCCTTAGCGAAAGGGTTCTTGAAGGGAAAGATGTAACTCTGTGAGATGAATTAACAGAACACAGATCAGATACTCAGAAATCTTCTTTCCAGTTTTGAACGGAAGATATTTCCTTTTTCACCGCAGACCTCTAAGGGCTTCCAAATATCCCTTTGCCAATTCCACAAGAACAGCCTTAGCGAAAGGCTTCTTGAAGGGAAAGATGTAACTCTGTGAGATGAACTCAGAGAACACAGAGCAGTTTCTCAGAGAGCTTCTTTCTAGTTTTGAACGGAAGATATTTCCTTTTTCACCATAGCCCTCTATGGGCTTCCAAATATCCCTTTGCCAATTCCAGAAAAACAGCCTTAGCGAAAGGCTTCTTGAAGGGAAAGATGTAACTCTGTGAGATGAATTAACAGAACACAGATCAGTTTCTCAGAAAGCTTCTTTCCAGTTATGAAAGGAAGATATTTCCTTTTTCACCACAGCCCTCTATGGGCTTCCAAATATCCCTTTGCCAATTCCACAAGAACAGCCTTAGCGAAAGGCTTCTTGAAGGGAAAGATGTAACTCTGTGAGATGAATTAACAGAACACAGATCAGATACTCAGAAAACTTCTTTCCCGTTTTGAACGGAAGATATTTCCTTTTTCACCATAGCCCTCTATGGGTTTCCAAATATCGCTTTGCCAATTCCACAAGAACAGCCTTAGCGAAAGGATTCTTGAAGGGAAAGATGTAACTCTGTGAGATGAATTAACAGAACACAGAGCAGTTTCTCAGAAAGCTTCTTTCCAGTTTTGAACGGAAGATATTTCCTTTTTCACCATAGCCCTCTATGGGCTTGAAAATATCCCTTTGACAATTCCAGAAGAACAGCCTTCGCGAAAGGATTCTTGAAGGGAAAGATGTAACTCTGTGAGATGAACTCAGAGAACACAGAGCAGTTTCTCAGAAAGCTTCTTTGCAGTTTTGAACGGAAGATATTTACTTTTTCACCATAGCAGTCTATGGGATTCCAAATATCCCTTTGCCAATTCCACCAGAACAGCCTCAGCGAAAGGCTTCTTGAAGGGAAAGATGTAACTCTGTGGATGAATTAACAGAACACAGATCAGTTTCTCAGAAAGCTTCTTTCCAGTTTTGAACGGAGGATATTTCCTTTTTCACCATAGCCCTGTATGGGCTTCCAAATATCCCTTTGCCAATTCCACAAGAACAGGCTTAGCGAAAGGCTTCTTGAAGGGAAAGATGTAACTCTGTGAGATGAATTAACAGAACACAGAGCAGTTTCACAGAAGGCTTCTTTCCAGTTTTGAACGGAAGATATTTCCTTTTTCACCATAGCCCTCTATGGGCTTCCAAATATCCCTTTGCAATTCCACAAGAACAGCCTTAGCGAAAGGCTTCTTGAAGGGAATGATGTAACTCTGTGAGATGAATTAAGAGAACACAGATCAGTTTCTCAGAAAGCTTCTTTCCAGTTATGAAAGGAAGATATTTCCTTTTTCACCACAGCCCTCTATGGGCTTCCAAATATCCCTTTGCCAATTCCACAAGAACAGCCTTAGCGAAAGGCTTCTTGAAGGGAAAGATGTAACTCTGTGAGATGAACTAACAGAACACAGAGCAGTTTCTCAGAAAGCTTCTTTCCAGTTTTGAACCGAAGATATTACCGTTTTCACCATAGCCCACTAACGGCTTCCAAATATCCCTTTGCCAATTCCACAAGAACAGCCTTAGCGAAAGGCTTCTTGAAGGGAAAGATGTAACTCTGTGAGATGAATTAACAGAACACAGATCAGTTTCTCAGAAAGCTTCTTTCCAGTTTTGAACGGAAGATATTTCCTTTTTCACCATAGCCCTCTATGGGCTTCCAAATATCCCTTTGCCAATTCCAGAAGAACCGCCTTAGCGAAAGGCTTCTTGAAGGGAAAGATGTAACTCTGTGAGTTGAATTAACAGAACACAGATCAGTTTCTCAGAAAGCTTCTTTCCAGTTTTGAACGGAAGTTATTTCCTTTTTCACCATAGCCTTCTATGGGCTTCCAAATATCCCTTTGCCAATTCCACAAGAACAGCCTTAGCGAAAGGCTTCTTGAAGGGAAAGATGTAACTCTGTGAGATGAATTAACAGAACACAGAGAAGTTTCTCAGAAAGCTTCTTTCCAGTTTTGAACGGAAGATATTTCCTTTTTCACCATAGCCCTCTATGGGCTTCCAAATATCCCTTTGCCAATTCCACAAGAACAGCCTTAGCGAAAGGCTTCTTGAAGGGAAAGATGTAACTCTGTGAGATGAATTAACAGAACACACAGCAGTTTCTCAGAAAGCTTCTTTCCAGTTTTGAACGGAAGATATTTCCTTTTTCACCATAGCCCTCTATGGGCTTCCAAATATCCCTTTGCCAATTCCACAAGAACAGCCTTAGCGAAAGGCTTCTTGAAGGGAAAGATGTAATCTGTGAGATGAATTAACAGAACACAGAGCAGTTTCTCAGAAAGCTTCTTTCCAGTTTTGAACGGAAGATATTTCCTTTTTCACCATAGCCCTCTATGGGCTTCCAAATATCCCTTTGCCAATTCCACAAGAACAGCCTTAGCGAAAGGCTTCTTGAAGGGAAAGATGTAACTCTGTGAGATGAATTAACAGAACACAGATCAGATACTCAGAAAGCTTCTTTCCAGTTTTGAACGGAAGATATTTCCTTTTTCACCATAGCCCTCTACGGGCTTCCAAATATCCCTTTGCCAATTCCACAAGAACAGCCTTAGGGAAAGGCTTCTTGAAGGGAAAGATGTAACTCTGTGAGATGAATTAACAGAACACAGATCAGATACTCAGAAAGCTTCTTTCCAGTTTTGAACGGAAGATATTTCCTTTTTCACCATAGCCCTCTATGGGGTTGAAAATATCCCTTTGACAATTCCAGAAGAACAGCCTTCGCGAAAGGATTCTTGAAGGGAAAGATGTAACTCTGTGAGATGAACTCAGAGAACACAGAGCAGTTTCTCAGAAAGCTTCTTTCCAGTTTTGAACGGAAGATATTTACTTTTTCACCATAGCAGTCTACGGGATTCCAAATATCCCTTTGCCAATTACACAAGAAAAGCCTTAGCGAAAGGCTTCTTGAAGGGAAAGATGTAACTCTGTGGATGAATTAACAGAACACAGATCAGTTTCTCAGAAAGCTTCTTTCCAGTTTTGAACGGAGGATATTTCCTTTTTCACCATAGCCCTGTATGGGCTTCCAAATATCCCTTTGCCAATTCCACAAGAACAGGCTTAGCGAAAGGCTTCTTGAAGGGAAACATGTAACTCTGTGAGATGAATTAACAGAACACAGAGCAGTTTCACAGAAGGCTTCTATCCAGTTTTGAACGGAAGCTATTTCCTTTTTCACCATAGCCCTCTATGTGTTTCCAAATATCCCTTTGCCAATTCCACAAGAACAGCCTTAGCGAAAGGATTCTTGAAGGGAAAGATGTAACTCTGTGAGATGAATTGACAGAACACAGAGCAGTTTCTCAGAAAGCTTTTTTCCAGTTTTGAACGGAAGATATTTCCTTTTTCACCATAGCCCTCTATGGGCTTGAAAATATCCCTTTGACAATTCCAGAAGAGCAGCCTTCGCGAAAGGATTCTTGAAGGGAAAGATGTAACTCTGTGAGACGAACTCAGAGAACACAGAGCAGTTTCTCAGAAAGCTTCTTTCCAGTTTTGAACGGAAGATATTTACTTTTTCACCATAGCCCTCTATGGGATTCCAAATATCCCTTTGCCAATTACACAAGAACAGCCTTAGCGAAAGGCTTCTTGAAGGGAAAGATGTAACTCTGTGAGATGAACTAACAGAACACAGAGCAGTTTCTCAGAAAGCTTCTTTCCAGTTTTGAACGGAAGATATTTCCTTTTTCACCATAACCCTCTATGGGCATCCAAATATCCCTTTGCCAATTCCACAAGAACAGCCTTAGCGAAAGGCTTCTTGAAGGGAAAGATGTAACTCTGTGAGATGAATTAACAGAACACAGAACAGTTTCTCAGAAAGCTTCTTTCCAGTTTTGAACGGAAGATATTTCCTTTTTCACCATAGCCCTCTATGGTCTTCCAAATATCCCTTTGCCAATTCCACAAGAACAGCCTTAGGGAAAGGCTTCTTGAAGGGAAAGATGTAACTCTGTGAGATGAACTCAGAGAACACAGAGTAGTTTCTCAGAAAGCTTCTTTCCAGTTTTGAACGGAACACATTTCCTTTTTCAACACAGCCCTCTATGGGCTTCCAAATATCCCTTTTGCGAATTCCACAAGAACAGCCTTAGCGAAAGGCTTCTTGAAGGGAAAGATGTAACTCTGTGAGATGAATTAACAGAACACAGAACAGTTTCTCAGAAAGCTTCTTTCCAGTTTTGAACGGAAGATATTTCCTTTTTCACCATAGCCCTCTATGGGCTTCCAAATATCCCTTTGCCAATTCCACAAGAACAGCCTTAGTGAAAGGCTTCTTGAAGGGAAAGATGTAACTCTGTGAGATGAACTAACAGAACACAGAGCAGTTTCTCAGAAAGCTTCTTTCCAGTTATGAACGGAAGATATTTCCTTTTCAACATAGCCCTCTATGGGCTTCCAAATAGCCCTTTGCTAATTCCACAAGAACAGCCTTAGCGAAAGGCTTCTTGAAGGGAAAGATGTAACTCTGTGAGATGAATTAACAGAACACAGAGCAGTTTCTCAGAAAGTTTCTTTCCAGTTTTGAACGGAAGATATTTCCTTTTTCACCATAGCCCTCTATGGGCTTCGAAATATCCCTTTGCCAATTCCACAAGAACAGCCTTAGCGAAAGGCTTCTTGAAGGGAAAGATGTAACTCTGTGAGATGAATTAACAGAACACAGAGCAGTTTCTCAGAAAGCTTCTTTCCAGTTTTGAACGGAACACATTTCCTTTTTCAACACAGCCCTCTATGGGCTTCCAAATATCCCTTTTGCGAATTCCACAAGAACAGCCTTAGCGAAAGGCTTCTTGAAGGGAAAGCTGTAACTCTGTGAGATGAATTAACAGAACACAGAACAGTTTCTCAGAAAGCTTCTTTCCAGTTTTGAACGGAAGATATTTCCTTTTTCACCATAGCCCTCTATGGGCTTCCAAATATCCCTTTGCCAATTCCACAAGAACAGCCTTAGCGAAAGGCTTCTTGAAGGGAAAGATGTAACTCTGTGAGATGAACTAACAGAACACAGAGCAGTTTCTCAGAAAGCTTCTTTCCAGTTTTGAACGGAAGATATTTCCTTTTTCACCATAGCCCTCTATGGGCATCCAAATATCCCTTTGCCAATTCCACAAGAACAGCCTTAGCGAAAGGCTTCTTGAAGGGAAAGATGTAACTCTGTGAGATGAATTAACAGAACACAGATCAGTTACTCAGAAAGCTTCTTTCCAGTTTTGAACGGAAGATATTTCCTTTTTCACCATAGCCCTCTATGGTCTTCCAAATATCCCTTTGCCAATTCCACAAGAACAGCCTTAGCGAAAGGCTTCTTGAAGGGAAAGATGTAACTCTGTGAGATGAACTCAGAGAACACAGAGTAGTTTCTCAGAAAGCTTCTTTCCAGTTTTGAACGGAACACATTTCCTTTTTCAACACAGCCCTCTATGGGCTTCCAAATATCCCTTTTGCGAATTCCACAACAACAGCCTTAGCGAAAGGCTTCTTGAAGGGAAAGATGTAACTCTGTGAGATGAATTAACAGAACACAGAACAGTTTCTCAGAAAGCTTCTTTCCAGTTTTGAACGGAAGATATTTACTTTTTCACCATAGCCCTCTATGGGCTTCCAAATATCCCTTTGCCAATTCCACAAGAACAGCCTTAGCGAAAGGCTTCTTGAAGGGAAAGATGTAACTCTGTGAGATGAACTAACAGAACACAGAGCAGTTTCTCAGAAAGCTTCTTTCCAGTTATGAACGGAAGATATTTCCTTTTCACCATAGCCCTCTATGGGCTTCCAAATAGCCCTTTGCTAATTCCACAAGAACAGCCTTAGCGAAAGGCTTCTTGAAGGGAAAGATGTAACTCTGTGAGATGAATTAACAGAACACAGAGCAGTTTCCTAGAAAGCTTCTTTCCAGTTTTGAACGGAAGATATTTCCTTTTTCACCATAGCCCTCTATGGGCTTCCAAATATCCCTTTGCCAATTCCACAAGAACAGCCTTAGCGAAAGGCTTCTTGAAGGGAAAGATGTAACTCTGTGAGATGAATTAACAGAACACAGAGCAGTTTCTCAGAAAGCTTCTTTCCAGTTTTGAACGGAAGATATTTCCTTTTTCACCATAGCCCTCTATGGGTTTCCAAATATCCCTTTGCCAATTCCACAAGAACAGCCTTAGCGAAAGGATTCTTGAAGGGAAAGATGTAACTTTGTGAGATGAATTAACAGAACACAGAGCAGTTTCTCAGAAAGCTTCTTTCCAGTTTTGAACCGAAGATATTTCCTTTTTCACCATAGCCCTCTATGGGCTTGAAAATATCCCTTTGACAATTCCAGAAGAACAGCCTTCGCGAAAGGATTCTTGAAGGGAAAGATGTAACTCTGTGAGATGAACTCAGAGAACACAGAGCAGTTTCTCAGAAAGCTTCTTTCCAGTTTTGAACGGAAGATATTTACTTTTTCACCATAGCCCTCTATGGGATTCCAAATATCCCTTTGCCAATTCCACAAGAACAGCCTTAGCGAAAGGCTTCTTGAAGGGAAAGATGTAACTCTGTGGATGAATTAACAGAACACAGATCAATTTCTCAGAAAGCTTCTTTCCAGTTTTGAACGGAGGATATTTCCTTTTTCACCATAGCCCTGTATGGGCTTCCAAATATCCCTTTGCCAATTCCACAAGAACAGGCTTAGCGAAAGGCTTCTTGAAGGGAAAGATGTAACTCTGTGAGATGAATTAACAGAACACAGATCAGTTTCTCAGAAAGCTTCTTTCCAGTTATGAAAGGAAGATATTTCCTTTTTCACCACAGCCCTCTATGGGCTTCCAAATATCCCTTTGCCAATTCCACAAGAACAGCCTTAGCGAAAGGCTTCTTGAAGGGAAAGACGTGACTCTGTGAGATGAACTAACAGAACACAGAGCAGTTTCTCAGAAAGCTTCTTTCCAGTTTTGAACCAAAGATATTTCCTTTTTCACCATAGCCCACTAAGGGCTTCCAAATATCCCTTTGCCAATTCCACAAGAACAGCCTTAGCGAAAGGCTTCTTGAATGGAAAGATGTAACTCTGTGAGATGAATTAACAGAACACAGAGAAGTTTCTCAGAAAGCTTCTTTCCAGTTTTGAACGGAAGATATTTCCTTTTTCACCGTAGCCCTCTATGGGCTCCCAAATATCCCTTTGCCAATTCCACAAGAACAGCCTTAGCGAAAGGCTTCTTGAAGGGAAAGATGTAACTCTGTGAGATGAATTAACAGAACACAGAGCAGTTTCTCAGAAAGCTTCTTTCCAGTTTTGAACGGAAGATATTTCCTTTTTCACCATAGCCCTCTATGGGCTTCCAAATATCCCTTTGTCAATTCCACAAGAACAGCCTTAGCGAAAGGCTTGTTGAAGGGAAAGATGTAACTCTGTGAGATGAATTAACAGAACACAGAGCAGTTACTCAGAAAGCTTCTTTCCAGTTTTGAACGGAAGATATTTCCTTTTCACCATAGCCCTCTATGGGCTTCCAAATATCCCTTTGCCAATTCCACAAGAACAGCCTTAGCGAAAGGCTTCTTGAAGGGAAAGATGTAACTCTGTGAGATGAATTAACAGAACACAGAGCAGTTTCTCAGAAAGCTTCTTTCCAGTTTTGAACGGAAGATATTTCCTTTTTCACCATAGCCCTCTATGGGCTTCCAAATATCCCTTTGCCAATTCCACAAGAACAGCCTTAGCGAAAGGCTTCTTGAAGGGAAAGATGTAACTCTGTGAGACGAATAAACAGAACACAGAGCAGTTTCTCAGAAAGCTTCTTTCCAGTTTTGAACGGAAGATATTTCCTTTTTCACCATAGCCCTCTATGGGCTTCCAAATATCCCTTTGCCAATTCCAGAACAACAGCCTTAGCGAAAGGCTTCTTGAAGGGAAAGATGTAACTCTGTGAGATGAATTAACAGAACACAGATCAGATACTCAGAAAGCTTCTTTCCAGTTTTGAACGGAAGATATTTACTTTTTCACCATAGCCCTCTATGGGCTTGAAAATATCCCTTTGACAATTCCAGAAGAACAGCCTTCGCGAAAGGATTCTTGAAGGGAAAGGTGTAACTCTGTGAGATGAACTCAGAGAACACAGAGCAGTTTCTCAGAAAGCTTCTTTCCAGTTTTGAACGGAAGATATTTACTTTTTCACCATAGCAGTCTATGGGATTCCAAATATCCCTTTGCCAATTCCACAAGAACAGCCTTAGCGAAAGGCTTCTTGAAGGGAAAAATGTAACTCTGTGGATGTATTAACAGAACACAGATCAGTTTCTCAGAAAGCTTCTTTCCAGTTTTGAACGGAGGATATTTCCTTTTTCACCGTAGCCCTGTATGGGCTTCCAAATATCCCTTTGCCAATTCCACAAGAACACGCTTAGCGAAAGGCTTCTTGAAGGGAAAGATGTAACTCTGTGAGATGAATTAACAGAACACAGAGCAGTTTCACAGAAGGCTTCTTTCCAGTTTTGAACGGAAGATATTTCCTTTTTCACCATATCCCTCTATGGGCTTCCAAATATCCCTTTGCCAATTCCACAAGAACAGCCTTAGCGAAAGGCTTCTTGAAGGGAAAGATGTAACTCTGTGAGATGATATAACAGAACACAGAGCAGTTTCTCAGAAAGCTTCTTTCCAGTTTTGAACGGAAGATATTTTCTTTTTCACCATAGCCCTCTATGGGCTTCCAAATATCCCTTTGCCAATTGCACAAGAACAGCCTTAGCGAAAGGCTTCTTGAAGGGAAAGATGTAACTCTGTGAGATGAACTCAGACAACACAGAGCAGTTTCTCAGAGAGCTTCTTTCTAGTTTTGAACGGAAGATATTTCCTTTTTCACCATAGCCCTCTATGGGCTTCCAAATATCCCTTTGCCAATTCCAGAACAACAGCCTTAGCGAAAGGCTTCTTGAAGGGAAAGATGTAACTCTGTGAGATGAATTAACAGAACACAGATCAGTTTCTCAGAAAGCTTCTTTCCAGTTATGAAAGGAAGATATTTCCTTTTTCACCACAGCCCTCTATGGGCTTCCAAATATCCCTTTGCCAATTCCACAAGAACAGCCTTAGCGAAAGGCTTCTTGAAGGGAAAGACGTAACTCTGTGAGATGAACTAACAGAACACAGAGCAGTTTCTCAGAAAGCTTCTTTCCAGTTTTGAACCAAAGATATTTCCTTTTTCACCATAGCCCACTAAGGGCTTCCAAATATCCCTTTGCCAATTCCACAAGAACAGCCTTAGCGAACGGCTTCTTGAAGGGAAAGATGTAACTCTGTGAGATGAATTAACAGAACACAGAGCAGTTTCTCAGAAAGCTTCTTTCCAGGTTTGAACGGAAGATATTTCCTTTTTCACCATAGCCCTCTATGGGCTTCCAAATATCCCTTTGTCAATTCCACAAGAACAGCCTTAGCGAAAGGCTTGTTGAAGGGAAAGATGTAACTCTGTGAGATGAATTAACAGAACACAGAGCAGTTACTCAGAAAGCTTCTTTCCAGTTTTGAACGGAAGATATTTCCTTTTCACCATAGCCCTCTAAGGGCTTCCAAATATCCCTTTGCCAATTCCACAAGAACAGCCTTAGGAAAGGCTTCTTGAAGGGAAAGATGTAACTCTGTGAGATGAATTAACAGAACACAGAGCAGTTTCTCAGAAAGCTTCTTTCCAGTTTTGAACGGAAGATATTTCCTTTTTCACCATAGCCCTCTATGGGCTTCCAAATATCCCTTTGCCAATTCCACAAGAACAGCCTTAGCGAAAGGCTTCTTGAAGGGAAAGATGTAACTCTGTGAGATGAATTAACAGAACACAGAGCAGTTTCTCAGAAAGCTTCTTTCCAGTTTTGAACGGAAGATATTTCCTTTTTCACCATAGCCCTCTATGGGCTTCCAAATATCCCTTTGCCAATTCCACAAGAACAGCCTTAGCGAAAGGCTTCTTGAAGGGAAAGATGTAACTCTGTGAGATGAACTCAGAGAACACAGAGCAGTTTCTCAGAGAGCTTCTTTCTAGTTTTGAACGGAAGATATTTCCTTTTTCACCATAGCCCTCTATGGGCTTCCAAATATCCCTTTGCCAATTCCAGAACAACAGCCTTAGCGAAAGGCTTCTTGAAGGGAAAGATGTAACTCTGTGAGATGAATTAACAGAACACAGATCAGTTTCTCAGAAAGCTTCTTTCCAGTTATGAAAGGAAGATATTTCCTTTTTCACCACAGCCCTCTATGGGCTTCCAAATATCCCTTTGCCAATTCCACAAGAACAGCCTTAGCGAAAGGCTTCTTGAAGGGAAAGACGTAACTCTGTGAGATGGACTAACAGAACACAGAGCAGTTTCTCAGAAAGCTTCTTTCCAGTTTTGAACCAAAGATATTTCCTTTTTCACCATAGCCCACTAAGGGCTTCCAAATATCCCTTTGCCAATTCCACAAGAACAGCCTTAGGGAACGGCTTCTTGAAGGGAAAGATGTAATTCTGTGAGATGAATTAACAGAACACAGAGAAGTTTCTCAGAAAGCTTCTTTCCAGTTTTGAACGGAAGATATTTCCTTTTTCACCGTAGCCCTCTATGGGCTTCCAAATATCCCTTTGCCAATTCCACAAGAACAGCCTTAGCGAAAGGCTTCTTGAAGGGAAAGATGTAACTCTGTGAGATGAATTAACAGAACACAGAGCAGTTTCTCAGAAAGCTTCTTTCCAGTTTTGAACAGAAGATATTTCCTTTTTCACCATAGCCCTCTATGGGCTTCCAAATATCCCTTTGTCAATTCCACAAGAACAGCCTTAGCGAAAGGCTTGTTGAAGGGAAAGATGTAACTCTGTGAGATGAATTAACAGAACACAGAGCAGTTACTCAGAAAGCTTCTTTCCAGTTTTGAACGGAAGATATTTCCTTTTCACCATAGCCCTCTATGGGCTTCCAAATATCCCTTTGCCAATTCCACAAGAACAGCCTTAGCGAAAGGCTTCTTGAAGGGAAAGATGTAACTCTGTGAGATGAATTAACAGAACACAGAGCAGTTTCTCAGAAAGCTTCTTTCCAGTTTTGAACGGAAGATATTTCCTTTTTCACCATAGCCCTCTATGGGCTTCCAAATATCCCTTTGCCAATTCCACAAGAACAGCCTTAGCGAAAGGCTTCTTGAAGGGAAAGATGTAACTCTGTGAGATGAATTAACAGAACACAGAGCAGTTTCTCAGAAAGCTTCTTTCCAGTTTTGAACGGAAGATATTTCCTTTTTCACCATAGCCCTCTATGGGCTTCCAAATATCCCTTTGCCAATTCCACAAGAACAGCCTTAGCGAAAGGCTTCTTGAAGGGAAATATGTAACTCTGTGAGATGAATTAACAGAACACAGATCAGATACTCAGAAAGCTTCTTTCCAGTTTTGAACGGAAGATATTTCCTTTTTCACCATAGCCCTCTATGGGCTTCCAAATATCCCTTTGCCAATTCCACAAGAACAGCCTTAGCGAAAGGCTTCTTGAAGGGAAAGATGTAACTCTGTGAGATGAATTAACAGAACACAGAGCAGTTTCTCAGAAAGCTTCTTTCCAGTTTTGAACGGAAGATATTTTCTTTTTCACTATAGCCCTCTATGGGCTTCCAAATATCCCTTTGCCAATTCCACAAGAACAGCCTTAGCGAAAGGCTTCTTGAAGGGAAAGATGTAACTCTGTGAGATGAATTAACAGAACACAGAGCAGTTTCTCAGAAAGCTTCTTTCCAATTTTGAATGGAAGATATTTCCTTTTTCAACATAGCCCTCTATGGGCTTCCAAATATCCCTTTGCCAATTCCACCAGAACAGCCTTAGCGAAAGGCTTCTTGAAGGGAAAGATGTAACTCTGTGAGATGAACTCAGAGAACACAGAGCAGTTTCTCAGAAAGCTTCTTTCCAGTTTTGAACGGAAGATATTTACTTTTTCACCATAGCAGTCTATGGGATTCCAAATATCCCTTTGCCAATTCCACAAGAACAGCCTTAGCGAAAGGCTTCTTGAAGGGAAAGATGTAACTCTGTGGATGAATTAACAGAACACAGATCAGTTTCTCAGAAAGCTTCTTTCCAGTTTTGAACGGAGGATATTTCCTTTTTCACCATAGCCCTGTATGGGCTTCCAAATATCCCTTTGCCAATTCCACAAGAACACGCTTAGCGAAAGGCTTCTTGAAGGGAAAGATGTAACTCTGTGAGATGAATTAACAGAACACAGAGCAGTTTCACAGAAGGCTTCTTTCCAGTTTTGAACGGAAGATATTTCCTTTTTCACCATAGTCCTCTATGGGCTTCCAAATATCCCTTTGCCAATTCCACAAGAACAGCCTTAGCGAAAGGCTTCTTGAAGGGAAAGATGTAACTCTGTGAGATGAATTAACAGAACACAGATCAGATACTCAGAAATCTTCTTTCCAGTTTTGAACGGAAGATATTTCCTTTTTCACCGCAGACCTCTAAGGGCTTCCAAATATCCCTTTGCCAATTCCACAAGAACAGCCTTAGCGAAAGGCTTCTTGAAGGGAAAGATGTAACTCTGTGAGATGAACTCAGAGAACACAGAGCAGTTTCTCAGAGAGCTTCTTTCTAGTTTTGAACGGAAGATATTTCCTTTTTCACCATAGCCCTCTATGGGCTTCCAAATATCCCTTTGCCAATTCCAGAAAAACAGCCTTAGCGAAAGGCTTCTTGAAGGGAAAGATGTAACTCTGTGAGATGAATTAACAGAACACAGATCAGTTTCTCAGAAAGCTTCTTTCCAGTTATGAAAGGAAGATATTTCCTTTTTCACCACAGCCCTCTATGGGCTTCCAAATATCCCTTTGCCAATTCCACAAGAACAGCCTTAGCGAAAGGCTTCTTGAAGGGAAAGATGTAACTCTGTGAGATGAATTAACAGAACACAGATCAGATACTCAGAAAACTTCTTTCCAGTTTTGAACGGAAGATATTTCCTTTTTCACCATAGCCCTCTATGGGTTTCCAAATATCGCTTTGCCAATTCCACAAGAACAGCCTTAGCGAAAGGATTCTTGAAGGGAAAGATGTAACTCTGTGAGATGAATTAACAGAACACAGAGCAGTTTCTCAGAAAGCTTCTTTCCAGTTTTGAACGGAAGATATTTCCTTTTTCACCATAGCCCTCTATGGGCTTGAAAATATCCCTTTGACAATTCCAGAAGAACAGCCTTCGCGAAAGGATTCTTGAAGGGAAAGATGTAACTCTGTGAGATGAACTCAGAGAACACAGAGCAGTTTCTCAGAAAGCTTCTTTCCAGTTTTGAACGGAAGATATTTACTTTTTCACCATAGCAGTCTATGGGATTCCAAATATCCCTTTGCCAATTCCACCAGAACAGCCTTAGCGAAAGGCTTCTTGAAGGGAAAGATGTAACTCTGTGGATGAATTAACAGAACACAGATCAGTTTCTCAGAAAGCTTCTTTCCAGTTTTGAACGGAGGATATTTCCTTTTTCACCATAGCCCTGTATGGGCTTCCAAATATCCCTTTGCCAATTCCACAAGAACAGGCTTAGCGAAAGGCTTCTTGAAGGGAAAGATGTAACTCTGTGAGATGAATTAACAGAACACAGAGCAGTTTCACAGAAGGCTTCTTTCCAGTTTTGAACGGAAGATATTTCCTTTTTCACCATAGCCCTCTATGGGCTTCCAAATATCCCTTTGCAATTCCACAAGAACAGCCTTAGCGAAAGGCTTCTTGAAGGGAATGATGTAACTCTGTGAGATGAATTAAGAGAACACAGATCAGTTTCTCAGAAAGCTTCTTTCCAGTTATGAAAGGAAGATATTTCCTTTTTCACCACAGCCCTCTATGGGCTTCCAAATATCCCTTTGCCAATTCCACAAGAACAGCCTTAGCGAAAGGCTTCTTGAAGGGAAAGATGTAACTCTGTGAGATGAACTAACAGAACACAGAGCAGTTTCTCAGAAAGCTTCTTTCCAGTTTTGAACCGAAGATATTACCGTTTTCACCATAGCCCACTAACGGCTTCGAAATATCCCTTTGCCAATTCCACAAGAACAGCCTTAGCGAAAGGCTTCTTGAAGGGAAAGATGTAAATCTGTGAGATGAATTAACAGAACACAGATCAGTTTCTCAGAAAGCTTCTTTCCAGTTTTGAACGGAAGATATTTCCTTTTTCACCATAGCCCTCTATGGGCTTCCAAATATCCCTTTGCCAATTCCAGAAGAACCGCCTTAGCGAAAGGCTTCTTGAAGGGAAAGATGTAACTCTGTGAGTTGAATTAACAGAACACAGATCAGTTTCTCAGAAAGCTTCTTTCCAGTTTTGAAAGGAAGTTATTTCCTTTTTCACCATAGCCCTCTATGGGCTTCCAAATATCCCTTTGCCAATTCCACAAGAACAGCCTTAGCGAAAGGCTTCTTGAAGGGAAAGATGTAACTCTGTGAGATGAATTAACAGAACACAGAGAAGTTTCTCAGAAAGCTTCTTTCCAGTTTTGAACGGAAGATATTTCCTTTTTCACCATAGCCCTCTATGGGCTTCCAAATATCCCTTTGCCAATTCCACAAGAACAGCCTTAGCGAAAGGCTTCTTGAAGGGAAAGATGTAACTCTGTGAGATGAATTAACAGAACACAGAGCAGTTTCTCAGAAAGCTTCTTTCCAGTTTTGAACGGAAGATATTTCCTTTTTCACCATAGCCCTCTATGGGCTTCCAAATATCCCTTTGCCAATTCCACAAGAACAGCCTTAGCGAAAGGCTTCTTGAAGGGAAAGATGTAATCTGTGAGATGAATTAACGGAACACAGAGCAGTTTCTCAGAAAGCTTCTTTCCAGTTTTGAACGGAAGATATTTCCTTTTTCACCATAGCCCTCTATGGGCTTCCAAATATCCCTTTGCCAATTCCACAAGAACAGCCTTAGCGAAAGGCTTCTTGAAGGGAAAGATGAAACTCTGTGAGATGAATTAACAGAACACAGATCAGATACTCAGAAAGCTTCTTTCCAGTTTTGAACGGAAGATATTTCCTTTTTCACCATAGCCCTCTACGGGCTTCCAAATATCCCTTTGCCAATTCCACCAGAACAGCCTTAGCGAAAGGCTTCTTGAAGGGAAAGATGTAACTCTGTGAGATGAATTAACAGAACACAGAGCAGTTTCATAGAAGGCTTCTTTCCAGTTTTGAACGGAAGATATTTCCTTTTTCACCATAGTCCTCTATGGGCTTCCAAATATCCCTTTGCCAATTCCACAAGAACAGCCTTAGCGAAAGGCTTCTTGAAGGGAAAGATGTAACTCTGTGAGATGAATTAACAGAACACAGATCAGATACTCAGAAATCTTCTTTCCAGTTTTGAACGGAAGATATTTCCTTTTTCACCGCAGACCTCTAAGGGCTCCCAAATATCCCTTTGCCAATTCCACAAGAACAGCCTTAGCGAAAGGCTTTTGAAGGGAAAGATGTAACTCTGTGAGATGAACTCAGAGAACACAGAGCAGTTTCTCAGAGAGCTTCTTTCTAGTTTTTAACGGAAGATATTTCCTTTTTCACCATAGCCCTCTATGGGCTTCCAAATATCCCTTTGCCAATTCCAGAAAAACAGCCTTAGCGAAAGGCTTCTTGAAGGGAAAGATGTAACTCTGTGAGATGAATTAACAGAACACAGATCAGTTTCTCAGAAAGCTTCTTTCCAGTTATGAAAGGAAGATATTTCCTTTTTCACCACAGCCCTCTATGGGCTTCCAAATATCCCTTTGCCAATTCCACAAGAACAGCCTTAGCGAAAGGCTTCTTGAAGGGAAAGATGTAACTCTGTGAGATGAATTAACAGAACACAGATCAGATACTCAGAAAACTTCTTTCCAGTTTTGAACGGAAGATATTTCCTTTTTCACCATAGCCCTCTATGGGTTTCCAAATATCGCTTTGCCAATTCCACAAGAACAGCCTTAGCGAAAGGATTCTTGAAGGGAAAGATGTAACTCTGTGAGATGAATTAACAGAACACAGAGCAGTTTCTCAGAAAGCTTCTTTCCAGTTTTGAACGGAAGATATTTCCTTTTTCACCATAGCCCTCTATGGGCTTGAAAATATCCCTTTGACAATTCCAGAAGAACAGCCTTCGCGAAAGGATTCTTGAAGGGAAAGATGTAACTCTGTGAGATGAACTCAGAGAACACAGAGCAGTTTCTCAGAAAGCTTCTTTCCAGTTTTGAACGGAAGATATTTACTTTTTCACCATAGCAGTCTATGGGATTGCAAATATCCCTTTGCCAATTCCACCAGAACAGCCTTAGCGAAAGGCTTCTTGAAGGGAAAGATGTAACTCTGTGGATGAATTAACAGAACACAGATCAGTTTCTCAGAAAGCTTCTTTCCAGTTTTGAACGGAGGATATTTCCTTTTTCACCATAGCCCTGTATGGGCTTCCAAATATCCCTTTGCAAATTCCACAAGAACAGGCTTAGCGAAAGGCTTCTTGAAGGGAAAGATGTAACTCTGTGAGATGAATTAACAGAACACAGAGCAGTTTCACAGAAGGCTTCTTTCCAGTTTTGAACGGAAGATATTTCCTTTTTCACCATAGCCCTCTATGGGCTTCCAAATATCCCTTTGCAATTCCACAAGAACAGCCTTAGCGAAAGGCTTCTTGAAGGGAATGATGTAACTCTGTGAGATGAATTAAGAGAACACAGATCAGTTTCTCAGAAAGCTTCTTTCCAGTTATGAAAGGAAGATATTTCCTTTTTCACCACAGCCCTCTATGGGCTTCCAAATATCCCTTTGCCAATTCCACAAGAACAGCCTTAGCGAAAGGCTTCTTGAAGGGAAAGATGTAACTCTGTGAGATGAACTAACAGAACACAGAGCAGTTTCTCAGAAAGCTTCTTTCCAGTTTGAACCGAAGATATTACCGTTTTCACCATAGCCCACTAACGGCTTCCAAATATCCCTTTGCCAATTCCACAAGAACAGCCTTAGCGAAAGGCTTCTTGAAGGGAAAGATGTAAATCTGTGAGATGAATTAACAGAACACAGATCAGTTTCTCAGAAAGCTTCTTTCCAGTTTTGAACGGAAGATATTTCCTTTTTCACCATAGCCCTCTATGGGCTTCCAAATATCCCTTTGCCAATTCCAGAAGAACCGCCTTAGCGAAAGGCTTCTTGAAGGGAAAGATGTAACTCTGTGAGTTGAATTAACAGAACACAGATCAGTTTCTCAGAAAGCTTCTTTCCAGTTTTGAAAGGAAGTTATTTCCTTTTTCACCATAGCCCTCTATGGGCTTCCAAATATCCCTTTGCCAATTCCACAAGAACAGCCTTAGCGAAAGGCTTCTTGAAGGGAAAGATGTAACTCTGTGAGATGAATTAACAGAACACAGAGAAGTTTCTCAGAAAGCTTCTTTCCAGTTTTGAACGGAAGATATTTCCTTTTTCACCATAGCCCTCTATGGGCTTCCAAATATCCCTTTGCCAATTCCACAAGAACAGCCTTAGCGAAAGGCTTCTTGAAGGGAAAGATGTAACTCTGTGAGATGAATTAACAGAACACAGAGCAGTTTCTCAGAAAGCTTCTTTCCAGTTTTGAACGGAAGATATTTCCTTTTTCACCATAGCCCTCTATGGGCTTCCAAATATCCCTTTGCCAATTCCACAAGAACAGCCTTAGCGAAAGGCTTCTTGAAGGGAAAGATGTAATCTGTGAGATGAATTAACAGAACACAGAGCAGTTTCTCAGAAAGCTTCTTTCCAGTTTTGAACGGAAGATATTTCCTTTTTCACCATAGCCCTCTATGGGCTTCCAAATATCCCTTTGCCAATTCCACAAGAACAGCCTTAGCGAAAGGCTTCTTGAAGGGAAAGATGTAACTCTGTGAGATGAATTAACAGAACACAGATCAGATACTCAGAAAGCTTCTTTCCAGTTTTGAACGGAAGATATTTCCTTTTTCACCATAGCCCTCTACGGGCTTCCAAATATCCCTTTGCCAATTCCACAAGAACAGCCTTAGGGAAAGTCTTCTTGAAGGGAAAGATGTAACTCTGTGAGATGAATTAACAGAACACAGATCAGATACTCAGAAAGCTTCTTTCCAGTTTTGAACGGAAGATATTTCCTTTTTCACCATAGCCCTCTATGGGGTTGAAAATATCCCTTTGACAATTCCAGAAGAACAGCCTTCGCGAAAGGATTCTTGAAGGGAAAGATGTAACTCTGTGAGATGAACTCAGAGAACACAGAGCAGTTTCTCAGAAAGCTTCTTTCCAGTTTTGAACGGAAGATATTTACTTTTTCACCATAGCAGTCTACGGGATTCCAAATATCCCTTTGCCAATTACACAAGAAAAGCCTTAGCGAAAGGCTTCTTGAAGGGAAAGATGTAACTCTGTGGATGAATTAACAGAACACAGATCAGTTTCTCAGAAAGCTTCTTTCCAGTTTTGAACGGAGGATATTTCCTTTTTCACCATAGCCCTGTATGGGCTTCCAAATATCCCTTTGCCAATTCCACAAGAACAGGCTTAGCGAAAGGCTTCTTGAAGGGAAACATGTAACTCTGTGAGATGAATTAACAGAACACAGAGCAGTTTCACAGAAGGCTTCTATCCAGTTTTGAACGGAAGATATTTCCTTTTTCACCATAGCCCTCTATGTGTTTCCAAATATCCCTTTGCCAATTCCACAAGAACAGCCTTAGCGAAAGGATTCTTGAAGGGAAAGATGTAACTCTGTGAGATGAATTGACAGAACACAGAGCAGTTTCTCAGAAAGCTTCTTTCCAGTTTTGAACGGAAGATATTTCCTTTTTCACCATAGCCCTCTATGGGCTTGAAAATATCCCTTTGACAATCCCAGAAGAGCAGCCTTCGCGAAAGGATTCTTGAAGGGAAAGATGTAACTCTGTGAGATGAACTCAGAGAACACAGAGCAGTTTCTCAGAAAGCTTCTTTCCAGTTTTGAACGGAAGATATTTACTTTTTCACCATAGCCCTCTATGGGATTCCAAATATCCCTTTGCCAATTACACAAGAACAGCCTTAGCGAAAGGCTTCTTGAAGGGAAAGATGTAACTCTGTGAGATGAACTAACAGAACACAGAGCAGTTTCTCAGAAAGCTTCTTTCCAGTTTTGAACGGAAGATATTTCCTTTTTCACCATAGCCCTCTATGGGTATCCAAATATCCCTTTGCCAATTCCACAAGAACAGCCTTAGCGAAAGGCTTCTTGAAGGGAAAGATGTAACTCTGTGAGATGAATTAACAGAACACAGAACAGTTTCTCAGAAAGCTTCTTTCCAGTTTTGAACGGAAGATATTTCCTTTTTCACCATAGCCCTCTATGGTCTTCCAAATATCCCTTTGCCAATTCCACAAGAACAGCCTTAGGGAAAGGCTTCTTGAAGGGAAAGATGTAACTCTGTGAGATGAACTCAGAGAACACAGAGTAGTTTCTCAGAAAGCTTCTTTCCAGTTTTGAACGGAACACATTTCCTTTTTCAACACAGCCCTCTATGGGCTTCCAAATATCCCTTTTGCGAATTCCACAAGAACAGCCTTAGCGAAAGGCTTCTTGAAGGGAAAGATGTAACTCTGTGAGATGAATTAACAGAACACAGAACAGTTTCTCAGAAAGCTTCTTTCCAGTTTTGAACGGAAGATATTTCCTTTTTCACCATAGCCCTCTATGGGCTTCCAAATATCCCTTTGCCAATTCCACAAGAACAGCCTTAGCGAAAGGCTTCTTGAAGGGAAAGATGTAACTCTGTGAGATGAATTAACAGAACACAGAGCAGTTTCTCAGAAAGTTTCTTTCCAGTTTTGAACCGAAGATATTTCCTTTTTCACCATAGCCCTCTATGGGCTTGAAAATATCCCTTTGACAATTCCAGAAGAACAGCCTTCGCGAAATTATTCTTGAAGGGAAAGATGTAACTCTGTGAGATGAACTCAGAGAACACAGAGCAGTTTCTCAGAAAGCTTCTTTCCAGTTTTGAACGGAAGATATTTACTTTTTCACCATAGCCCTCTATGGGATTCCAAATATCCCTTTGCCAATTCCACAAGAACAGCCTTAGCGAAAGGCTTCTTGAAGGGAAAGATGTAACTCTGTGGATGAATTAACAGAACACAGATCAGTTTCTCAGAAAGCTTCTTTCCAGTTTTGAACGGAGGATATTTCCTTTTTCACCATAGCCCTATATGGGCTTCCAAATATCCCTTTGCCAATTCCACAAGAACAGGCTTAGCGAAAGGCTTCTTGAAGGGAAAGATGTAACTCTGTGAGATGAATTAACAGAACACAGAGCAGTTTCACAGAAGGCTTCTTTCCAGTTTTGAACGGAAGATATTTCCTTTTTCACCATAGCCCTCTATGGGCTTCCAAATATCCCTTTGCCAATTCCACAAGAACAGCCTAAGCGAAAGGCTTCTTGAAGGGAAAGATGTAACTCTGTGAGATGAATTAACAGAACACAGAGAAGTTTCTCAGAAAGCTTCTTTCCAGTTTTGAACGGAAGATATTTCCTTTTTCACCATAGCCCTCTATGGGCTTCCAAATATCCCTTTGCCAATTCCAGAAGAACCGCCTTAGCGAAAGGCTTCTTGAAGGGAAAGATGTAACTCTGTGAGTTGAATTAACAGAACACAGATCAGTTTCTCAGAAAGCTTCTTTCCAGTTTTGAAAGGAAGTTATTTCCTTTTTCACCATAGCCCTCTATGGGCTTCCAAATATCCCTTTGCCAATTCCACAAGAACAGCCTTAGCGAAAGGCTTCTTGAAGGGAAAGATGTAACTCTGTGAGATGAATTAACAGAACACAGAGCAGTTTCTCAGAAAGCTTCTTTCCAGTTTTGAACGGAAGATATTTCCTTTTTCACCATAGCCCTCTATGGGCTTCCAAATATCCCTTTGCCAATTCCACAAGAACAGCCTTAGGGAAAGGCTTCTTGAAGGGAAAGATGTAACTCTGTGAGATGAATTAACAGAACACAGATCAGATACTCAGAAAGCTTCTTTCCAGTTTTGAACGGAAGATATTTCCTTTTTCACCATAGCCCTCTATGGGGTTGAAAATATCCCTTTGACAATTCCAGAAGAACAGCCTTCGCGAAAGGATTCTTGAAGGGAAAGATGTAACTCTGTGAGATGAACTCAGAGAACACAGAGCAGTTTCTCAGAAAGCTTCTTTCCAGTTTTGAACGGAAGATATTTACTTTTTCACCATAGCAGTCTACGGGATTCCAAATATCCCTTTGCCAATTACACAAGAAAAGCCTTAGCGAAAGGCTTCTTGAAGGGAAAGATGTAACTCTGTGGATGAATTAACAGAACACAGATCAGTTTCTCAGAAAGCTTCTTTCCAGTTTTGAACGGAGGATATTTCCTTTTTCACCATAGCCCTGTATGGGCTTCCAAATATCCCTTTGCCAATTCCACAAGAACAGGCTTAGCGAAAGGCTTCTTGAAGGGAAAGATGTAACTCTGTGAGATGAATTAACAGAACACAGAGCAGTTTCACAGAAGGCTTCTATCCAGTTTTGAACGGAAGATATTTCCTTTTTCACCATAGCCCTCTATGTGTTTCCAAATATCCCTTTGCCAATTCCACAAGAACAGCCTTAGCGAAAGGATTCTTGAAGGGAAAGATGTAACTCTGTGAGATGAATTGACAGAACACAGAGCAGTTTCTCAGAAAGCTTCTTTCCAGTTTTGAACGGAAGATATTTCCTTTTTCACCATAGCCCTCTATGGGCTTGAAAATATCCCTTTGCCAATTCCAGAAGAGCAGCCTTCGCGAAAGGATTCTTGAAGGGAAAGATGTAACTCTGTGAGATGAACTAACAGAACACAGAGCAGTTTCTCAGAAAGCTTCTTTCCAGTTTTGAACGGAAGATATTTCCTTTATCACCATAGCCCTCTATGGGTATCCAAATATCCCTTTGCCAATTCCACAAGAACAGCCTTAGCGAAAGGCTTCTTGAAGGGAAAGATGTAACTCTGTGAGATGAATTAACAGAACACAGATCAGTTACTCAGAAAGCTTCTTTCCAGTTTTGAACGGAAGATATTTCCTTTTTCACCATAGCCCTCTATGGTCTTCCAAATATCCCTTTGCCAATTCCACAAGAACAGCCTTAGCGAAAGGCTTCTTGAAGGGAAAGATGTAACTCTGTGAGCTGAACTCAGAGAACACAGAGTAGTTTCTCAGAAAGCTTCTTTCCAGTTTTGAACGGAACACATTTCCTTTTTCAACACAGCCCTCTATGGGCTTCCAAATATCCCTTTTGCGAATTCCACAAGAACAGCCTTAGCGAAAGGCTTCTTGAAGGGAAAGATGTAACTCTGTGAGATGAATTAACAGAACACAGAACAGTTTCTCAGAAAGCTTCTTTCCAGTTTTGAACGGAAGATATTTCCTTTTTCACCATAGCCCTCTATGGGCTTCCAAATATCCCTTTGCCAATTCCACAAGAACAGCCTTAGCGAAAGGCTTCTTGAAGGGAAAGATGTAACTCTGTGAGATGAACTAACAGAACACAGAGCAGTTTCTCAGAAAGCTTCTTTCCAGTTATGAACGGAAGATATTTCCTTTTCAACATAGCCCTCTATGGGCTTCCAAATAGCCCTTTGCTAATTCCACAAGAACAGCCTTAGCGAAAGGCTTCTTGAAGGGAAAGATGTAACTCTGTGAGATGAATTAACAGAACACAGAGCAGTTTCCTAGAAAGCTTCTTTCCAGTTTTGAACGGAAGATATTTCCTTTTTCACCATAGCCCTCTATGGGCTTCCAAATATCCCTTTGCCAATTCCACAAGAACAGCCTTAGCGAAAGGCTTCTTGAAGGGAAAGATGTAACTCTGTGAGATGAATTAACAGAACACAGAGCAGTTTCTCAGAAAGCTTCTTTCCAGTTTTGAACGGAAGATATTTCCTTTTTCACCATAGCCCTTGCCAATTCCACAAGAACAGCCTTAGCGAAAGGCTTCCTGAAGGGAAAGATGTAACTCTGTGAGATGAACTCAGAGAACACAGAGCAGTTTCTCAGAGAGCTTCTTTCTAGTTTTGAACGGAAGATATTTCCTTTTTCACCATAGCCCTCTATGGGCTTCCAAATATCCCTTTGCGAATTCCAGAACAACAGCCTTAGCGAAAGGCTTCTTGAAGGGAAAGATGTAACTCTGTGAGATGAGTTAACAGAACACAGATCAGATACTCAGAAAGCTTCTTTCCAGTTTTGAAAGGAAGATATTTCCTTTTTCACCACAGCCCTCTATGGGCTTCCAAATATCCCTTTGCCAATTCCACAAGAACAGACTTAGCGAAAGGCTTCTTGAAGGGAAAGATGTAACTCTGTGAGATGAATTAACAGAACACAGAGCAGTTTCTCAGAAAGTTTCTTTCCAGTTTTGAACGGAAGATATTTCCTTTTTCACCATAGCCCTCTATGGGCTTCGAAATATCCCTTTGCCAATTCCACAAGAACAGCCTTAGCGAAAGGCTTCTTGAAGGGAAAGATGTAACTCTGTGAGATGAATTAACAGAACACAGAGCAGTTTCTCAGAAAGCTTCTTTCCAGTTTTGAAAGGAAGATATTTCCTTTTTCACCATAGCCCTCTAAGGGCTTCGAAATATCACTTTGCCAATTCCACAAGAACAGCCTTAGCGAAAGGCTTCTTGAAGGGAAAGATGTAACTCTGTGAGATGAACTCAGAGAACACAGAGTAGTTTCTCAGAAAGCTTCTTTCCAGTTTTGAACGGAACACATTTCCTTTTTCAACACAGCCCTCTATGGGCTTCCAAATATCCCTTTTGCGAATTCCACAAGAACAGCCTTAGCGAAAGGCTTCTTTAAGGGAAAGCTGTAACTCTGTGAGATGAATTAACAGAACACAGAACAGTTTCTCAGAAAGCTTCTTTCCAGTTTTGAACGGAAGATATTTCCTTTTTCACCATAGCCCTCTATGGGCTTCCAAATATCCCTTTGCAAATTCCACAAGAACAGCCTTAGCGAAAGGCTTCTTGAATTGAAACATGTAACTCTGTGAGATGAACTAACAGAACACAGAGCAGTTTCTCAGAAAGCTTCTTTCCAGTTTTGAACGGAAGATATTTCCTTTTTCACCATAGCCCTCTATGGGCATCCAAATATCCCTTTGCCAATTCCACAAGAACAGCCTTAGCGAAAGGCTTCTTGAAGGGAAAGATGTAACTCTGTGAGATGAATTAACAGAACACAGATCAGTTACTCAGAAAGCTTCTTTCCAGTTTTGAACGGAAAATATTTCCTTTTTCACCATAGCCCTCTATGGTCTTCCAAATATCCCTTTGCCAATTCCACAAGAACAGCCTTAGCGAAAGGCTTCTTGAAGGGAAAGATGTAACTCTGTGAGATGAACTCAGAGAACACAGAGTAGTTTCTCAGAAAGCTTCTTTCCAGTTTTGAACGGAACACATTTCCTTTTTCAACACAGCCCTCTATGGGCTTCCAAATATCCCTTTTGCGAATTCCACAAGAACAGCCTTAGCGAAAGGCTTCTTGAAGGGAAAGATGTAACTCTGTGAGATGAATTAACAGAACACAGAACAGTTTCTCAGAAAGCTTCTTTCCAGTTTTGAACGGAAGATATTTCCTTTTTCACCCTAGCCCTCTATGGGCTTCCAAATATCCCTTTGCCAATTCCACAAGAACAGCCTTAGCGAAAGGCTTCTTGAAGGGAAAGATGTAACTCTGTGAGATGAACTAACAGAACACAGAGCAGTTTCTCAGAAAGCTTCTTTCCAGTTATGAACGGAAGATATTTCCTTTTCAACATAGCCCTCTATGGGCTTCCAAATAGCCCTTTGCTAATTCCACAAGAACAGCCTTAGCGAAAGGCTTCTTGAAGGGAAAGATGTAACTCTGTGAGATGAATTAACAGAACACAGATCAGATACTCAGAAAGATTCTTTCCAGTTTTGAACGGAAGATATTTCCTTTTTCACCATAGCCCTCTATGGGCTTCCAAATATCCCTTTGCCAATTCCACAAGAACAGCCTTAGCGAAAGGCTTCTTGAAGGGAAAGATGTAACTCTGTGAGATGAATTAACAGAACACAGAGCAGTTTCTCAGAAAGCTTCTTTCCAGTTTTGAACGGAAGTTATTTCCTTTTTCACCATAGCCCTCTATGGGCTTCCAAATATCCCTTTGCCAGTTCCACAAGAACAGCCTTAGCGAAAGGCTTTTTGAAGGGAAAGATGTAACTCTGTGAGATGAATTAACAGAACACAGATCAGATACTCAGAAAGCTTCTTTCCAGTTTTGAACGGAAGATATTTCCTTTTTCACCATAGCCCTCTACGGGTTTCCAAATATCCCTTTGCCAATTCCACAAGAACAGCCCTAGCGAAAGGATTCTTGAAGGGAAAGATGTAACTCTGTGAGATGAATTAACAGAACACAGAGCAGTTTCTCAGAAAGCTTCTTTCCAGTTTTGAACGGAAGATATTTCCTTTTTCACCATAGCCCTCTATGGGCTTGAAAATATCCCTTTGACAATTCCAGAAGAACAGCCTTCGCGAAAGGATTCTTGAAGGGAAAGATGTAACTCTGTGAGATGAACTCAGAGAACACAGAGCAGTTTCTCAGAAAGCTTCTTTCCAGTTTTGAACGGAAGATATTTACTTTTTCACCATAGCAGTCTAAGGGATTCCAAATATCCCTTTGCCAATTCCACAAGAACAGCCTTAGCGAAAGGCTTCTTGAAGGGAAAGATGTAACTCTTTGATATGAATTAACAGAACACAGATCAGATACTCAGAAAGCTTCTTTACAGTTTTGAACGGAAGATATTTCCTTTTTCACCATAGCCCTCTAGGGGCTTCCAAATATCCCTTTGCCAATTCCACAAGAACAGCCTTAGCGAAAGGCTTCTTGAAGGGAAAGATGTAACTCTGTGAGATGAATTAACAGAACACAGATCAGTTTCTCAGAAAGCTTCTTTCCAGTTTTGAACGGAAGATATTTCCTTTTTCACCATAGCCCTCTATGGGTTTCCAAATATCCCTTTGCCAATTCCACAAGAACAGCCTTAGCGAAAGGATTCTTGAAGGGAAAGATGTAACTCTGTGAGATGAATTAACAGAACACAGAGCAGTTTCTCAGAAAGCTTCTTTCCAGTTTTGAACGGAAGATATTTCCTTTTTCACCATAGCCCTCTATGGGCTTGAAAATATCCCTTTGACAATTCCAGAAGAACAGCCTTCGCGAAAGGATTCTTGAAGGGAAAGATGTAACTCTGTGAGATGAATTAACAGAACACAGATCAGTTTCTCAGAAAGCTTCTTTCCAGTTTTGAACGGAAGATATTTCCTTTTTCACCATAGCCCTCTATGGGCTTCCAAATATCCCTTTGCCAATTCCAGAAGAACCGCCTTAGCGAAAGGCTTCTTGAAGGGAAAGATGTAACTCTGTGAGTTGAATTAACAGAACACAGATCAGTTTCTCAGAAAGCTTCTTTCCAGTTTTGAAAAGAAGTTATTTCCTTTTTCACCATAGCCCTCTATGGGCTTCCAAATATCCCTTTGCCAATTCCACAAGAACAGCCTTAGCGAAAGGCTTCTTGAAGGGAAAGATGTAACTCTGTGAGATGAATTAACAGAACACAGAGCAGTTTCTCAGAAAGCTTCTTTCCAGTTTTGAACGGAAGGTATTTCCTTTTTCACCATAGCCCTTGCCAATTCCACAAGAACAGCCTTAGCGAAAGGCTTCTTGAAGGGAAAGATGTAACTCTGTGAGATGAATTAACAGAACACAGAGAAGTTTCTCAGAAAGCTTCTTTTCAGTTTTGAACGGAAGATATTTCCTTTTTCACCATAGCCCTTGCCAATTCCACAAGAACAGCCTTAGCGAAAGGCTTCTTGAAGGGAAAGATGTAACTCTGTGAGATGAATTAACAGAACACAGAGCAGTTTCTCAGAAAGCTTCTTTCCAGTTTTGAACGGAAGATATTTCCTTTTTCACCATAGACCTTGCCAATTCCACAAGAACAGCCTTAGCGAAAGGCTTCTTGAAGGGAAAGATGTAACTCTGTGAGATGAATTAACAGAACACAGAGCAGTTTCTCAGAGAGCTTCTTTCCAGTTTTGAACGGAAGATATTTCCTTTTTCACCATAGCCCTCTATGGGCTTCCAAATATCCCTTTGCCAATTCCACAAGAACAGCCTTAGCGAAAGGCTTCTTGAAGGGAAAGATGTAACTCTGTGAGATGAATTAACAGAACACAGATCAGTTACTCAGAAAGCTTCTTTCCAGTTTTGAACGGAAGATATTTCCTTTTCACCATAGCCCTCTATGGGCTTCCAAATATCCCCTTGCCAATTCCACAAGAACAGCCTTAGCGAAAGGCTTCTTGAAGGGAAAGATGTAACTCTGTGAGATGATTTAACAGAACACAGAGCAGTTTCTCAGAAAGCTTCTTTCCAGTTTTGAAGGGAAGATATTTCCTTTTTCAACACAGCCCTCTATGGGCTTCCAAATATCCCTTTGCGAATTCCACAAGAACAGCCTTAGCGAAAGGCTTCTTGAAGGGAAAACTGTAACTCTGTGAGATGAATTAACAGAACACCGAACAGTTTCTCAGAAAGCTTCTTTCCAGTTTTGAACGGAAGATAGTTCCTTTTTCACCATAGCCCTCATTGGGCTTCCAAATATCCCTTTGCCAATTCCACAAGAACAGCCTTAGGGAAAGGCTTCTTGAAGGGAAAGATGTAACTCTGTGAGATGAATTAACAGAACACAGATCAGTTACTCAGAAAGCTTCTTTCCAGTTTTGAACGGAAGATATTTCCTTTTTCACCATAGCCCTCTATGGGCTTCCAAATAGCCCTTTGCTAATTCCACAAGAACAGCCTTAGCGAAAGGCTTCTTGAAGGGAAAGATGTAACTCTGTGAGATGAATTAACAGAACACAGAGCAGTTTCCTAGAAAGCTTCTTTCCAGTTTTGAACGGAAGATATTTCCTTTTTCACCATAGCCCTCTATGGGCTTCCAAATATCCCTTTGCCAATTCCACAAGAACAGCCTTAGCGAAAGGCTTCCTGAAGGGAAAGATGTAACTCTGTGAGATGAATTAACAGAACACAGAGCAGTTTCTCAGAAAGCTTCTTTCCAGTTTTGAACGGAAGATATTTCCTTTTCACCATAGCCCTCTATGGGCTTCCAAATATCCCTTTGCCAATTCCACAAGAACAGGCTTAGCGAAAGGCTTCTTGAAGGGAAAGATGTAACTCTGTGAGATGAATTAACAGAACACAGAGCAGTTTCTCAGAAAGCTTCTTTCCAGTTTTGAACGGAAGATATTTCCTTTTTCACCATAGCCCTCTATGGGCTTCCAAATATCCCTTTGCCAATTCCACAAGAACAGCCTTAGCGAAAGGCTTCTTGAAGGGAAAGATGTAACTCTGTGAGATTAATTAACAGAACACAGATCAGATACTCAGAAAGATTCTTTCCAGTTTTGAACGGAAGATATTTCCTTTTTCACCATAGCCATCTATGGGCTTCCAAATATCCCTTTGCCAATTCCACAAGAGCAGCCTTAGCGAAAGGCTTCTTGAAGGGAAAGATGTAACTCTGTGAGATGAATTAACAGAACACAGAGCAGTTTCTCAGAAAGCTTCTTTCCAGTTTTGAACGGAAGTTATTTCCTTTTTCACCATAGCCCTCTAAGGGCTTCCAAATATCCCTTTGCCAATTCCACAAGAACAGCCTTAGCGAAAGGCTTTTTGAAGGGAAAGATGTAACTCTGTGAGATGAATTAACAGAACACAGAGCAGTTTCCTAGAAAGCTTCTTTCCAGTTTTGAACGGAAGATATTTCCTTTTTCACCATAGCCCTCTATGGGCTTCCAAATATCCCTTTGCCAATTCCACAAGAACAGCCTTAGCGAAAGGCTTCCTGAAGGGAAAGATGTAACTCTGTGAGATGAATTAACAGAACACAGAGCAGTTTCTCAGAAAGCTTCTTTCCAGTTTTGAACGGAAGATATTTCCTTTTCACCATAGCCCTCTATGGGCTTCCAAATATCCCTTTGCCAATTCCACAAGAACAGGCTTAGCGAAAGGCTTCTTGAAGGGAAAGATGTAACTCTGTGAGATGAATTAACAGAACACAGAGCAGTTTCTCAGAAAGCTTCTTTCCAGTTTTGAACGGAAGATATTTCCTTTTTCACCATAGCCCTCTATGGGCTTCCAAATATCCCTTTGCCAATTCCACAAGAACAGCCTTAGCGAAAGGCTTCTTGAAGGGAAAGATGTAACTCTGTGAGATTAATTAACAGAACACAGATCAGATACTCAGAAAGATTCTTTCCAGTTTTGAACGGAAGATATTTCCTTTTTCACCATAGCCATCTATGGGCTTCCAAATATCCCTTTGCCAATTCCACAAGAGCAGCCTTAGCGAAAGGCTTCTTGAAGGGAAAGATGTAACTCTGTGAGATGAATTAACAGAACACAGAGCAGTTTCTCAGAAAGCTTCTTTCCAGTTTTGAACGGAAGTTATTTCCTTTTTCACCATAGCCCTCTATGGGCTTCCAAATATCCCTTTGCCAATTCCACAAGAACAGCCTTAGCGAAAGGCTTTTTGAAGGGAAAGATGTAACTCTGTGAGATGAATTAACAGAACACAGATCAGATACTCAGAAAGCTTCTTTCCTGTTTTGAACGGAAGATATTTCCTTTTTCACCATAGCCCTCTATGGGTTTCCAAATATCCCTTTGCCAATTCCACAAGAACAGCCTTAGCGAAAGGATTCTTGAAGGGAAAGATGTAACTCTGTGAGATGAATTAACAGAACACAGAGCAGTTTCTCAGAAAGCTTCTTTCCAGTTTTGAACGGAAGATATTTCCTTTTTCACCATAGCCCTCTATGGGCTTGAAAATATCCCTTTGACAATTCCAGAAGAACAGCCTTCGCGAAAGGATTCTTGAAGGGAAAGATGTAACTCTGTGAGATGAACTCAGAGAACACAGAGCAGTTTCTCAGAAAGCTTCTTTCCAGTTTTGAACGGAAGATATTTACTTTTTCACCATAGCAGTCTAAGGGATTCCAAATATCCCTTTGCCAATTCCACAAGAACAGCCTTAGCGAAAGGCTTCTTGAAGGGAAAGATGTAACTCTTTGATATGAATTAACAGAACACAGATCAGATACTCAGAAAGCTTCTTTACAGTTTTGAACGGAAGATATTTCCTTTTTCACCATAGCCCTCTAGGGGCTTCCAAATATCCCTTTGCCAATTCCACAAGAACAGCCTTAGCGAAAGGCTTCTTGAAGGGAAAGATGTAACTCTGTGAGATGAATTAACAGAACACAGATCAGTTTCTCAGAAAGCTTCTTTCCAGTTTTGAACGGAAGATATTTCCTTTTTCACCATAGCCCTCTATGGGTTTCCAAATATCCCTTTGCCAATTCCACAAGAACAGCCTTAGCGAAAGGATTCTTGAAGGGAAAGATGTAACTCTGTGAGATGAATTAACAGAACACAGAGCAGTTTCTCAGAAAGCTTCTTTCCAGTTTTGAACGGAAGATATTTCCTTTTTCACCATAGCCCTCTATGGGCTTGAAAATATCCCTTTGACAATTCCAGAAGAACAGCCTTCGCGAAAGGATTCTTGAAGGGAAAGATGTAACTCTGTGAGATGAACTCAGAGAACACAGAGCAGTTTCTCAGAAAGCTTCTTTCCAGTTTTGAATGGAAGATATTTCCTTTTTCACCATAGCCCTCTATGGGCTTCCAAATATCCCTTTGCCAATTCAAGAAGAACCGCCTTAGCGAAAGGCTTCTTGAAGGGAAAGATGTAACTCTGTGAGTTGAATTAACAGAACACAGATCAGTTTCTCAGAAAGCTTCTTTCCAGTTTTGAAAGGAAGTTACTTCCTTTTTCACCATAGCCCTCTATGGGCTTCCAAATATCCCTTTGCCAATTCCACAAGAACAGCCTTAGCGAAAGGCTTCTTGAAGGGAAAGATGTAACTCTGTGAGATGAATTAACAGAACACAGAGAAGTTTCTCAGAAAGCTTCTTTCCAGTTTTGAACGGAAGATATTTCCTTTTTCACCATAGCCCTTGCCAATTCCACAAGAACAGCCTTAGCGAAAGGCTTCTTGAAGGGAAAGATGTAACTCTGTGAGATGAATTAACAGAACACAGAGAAGTTTCTCAGAAAGCTTCTTTCCAGTTTTGAACGGAAGATATTTCCTTTTTCACCATAGCCCTTGCCAATTCCACAAGAACAGCCTTAGCGAAAGGCTTCTTGAAGGGAAAGATGTAACTCTGTGAGATGAATTAACAGAACACAGAGCAGTTTCTCAGAAAGCTTCTTTCCAGTTTTGAACGGAAGATATTTCCTTTTTCACCATAGCCCTTGCCAATTCCACAAGAACAGCCTTAGCGAAAGGCTTCTTGAAGGGAAAGATGTAACTCTGTGAGATGAATTAAAAGAACACAGAGCAGTTTCTCAGAAAGCTTCTTTCCAGTTTTGAACGGAAGATATTTCCTTTTTCACCATAGCCCTCTATGGGCTTCCAAATATCCCTTTGCCAATTCCACAAGAACAGCCTTAGCGAAAGGCTTCTTGAAGGGAAAGATGTAACTCTGTGAGATGAATTAACAGAACACAGAGCAGTTTCTCCGAAAGCTTCTTTCCAGTTTTGAACGGAAGATATTTCCTTTTTCACCATAGCCCTCTATGGGCTTCCAAATATCCCTTTGCCAATTCCACAAGAACAGCCTTAGCGAAAGGCTTCTTGAAGGGAAAGATGTAACTCTGTGAGATGAATTAACAGAACACAGATCAGTTACTCAGAAAGCTTCTTTCCAGTTTTGAACGGAAGATATTTCCTTTTCACCATAGCCCTCTATGGGCTTCCAAATATCCCCTTGCCAATTCCACAAGAACAGCCTTAGCGAAAGGCTTCTTGAAGGGAAAGATGTAACTCTGTGAGATGAATTAACAGAACACAGATCAGTTACTCAGAAAGCTTCTTTCCAGTTTTGAACGGAAGATATTTCCTTTTTCACCATAGCCCTCTATGGTCTTCCAAATATCCCTTTGCCAATTCCACAAGAACAGCCTTAGCGAAAGGCTTCTTGAAGGGAAAGATGTAACTCTGTGAGATGAACTCAGAGAACACAGAGTAGTTTCTCAGAAAGCTTCTTTCCAGTTTTGAACGGAACACATTTCCTTTTTCAACACAGCCCTCTATGGGCTTCCAAATATCCCTTTTGCGAATTCCACAAGAACAGCCTTAGCGAAAGGCTTCTTGAAGGGAAAGATGTAACTCTGTGAGATGAATTAACAGAACACAGAACAGTTTCTCAGAAAGCTTCTTTCCAGTTTTGAACGGAAGATATTTCCTTTTTCACCATAGCCCTCTATGGGCTTCCAAATATCCCTTTGCCAATTCCACAAGAACAGCCTTAGCGAAAGGCTTCTTGAAGGGAAAGATGTAACTCTGTGAGATGAACTAACAGAACACAGAGCAGTTTCTCAGAAAGCTTCTTTCCAGTTATGAACGGAAGATATTTCCTTTTCAACATATCCCTCTATGGGCTTCCAAATAGCCCTTTGCTAATTCCACAAGAACAGCCTTAGCGAAAGGCTTCTTGAAGGGAAAGATGTAACTCTGTGAGATGAATTAACAGAACACAGAGCAGTTTCCTAGAAAGCTTCTTTCCAGTTTTGAACGGAAGATATTTCCTTTTTCACCATAGCCCTCTATGGGCTTCCAAATATCCCTTTGCCAATTCCACAAGAACAGCCTTAGCGAAAGGCTTCTTGAAGGGAAAGATGTAACTCTGTGAGATGAATTAACAGAACACAGAGCAGTTTCTCAGAAAGCTTCTTTCCAGTTTTGAACGGAAGATATTTCCTTTTTCACCATAGCCCTTGCCAATTCCACAAGAACAGCCTTAGCGAAAGGCTTCCTGAAGGGAAAGATGTAACTCTGTGAGATGAACTCAGAGAACACAGAGCAGTTTCTCAGAGAGCTTCTTTCTAGTTTTGAACGGAAGATATTTCCTTTTTCACCATAGCCCTCTATGGGCTTCCAAATATCCCTTTGCCAATTCCAGAACAACAGCCTTAGCGAAAGGCTTCTTGAAGGGAAAGATGTAACTCTGTGAGATGAATTAACAGAACACAGATCAGATACTCAGAAAGCTTCTTTCCAGTTTTGAAAGGAAGATATTTCCTTTTTCACCACAGCCCTCTATGGGCTTCCAAATATCCCTTTGCCAATTCCACAAGAACAGACTTAGCGAAAGGCTTCTTGAAGGGAAAGATGTAACTCTGTGAGATGAATTAACAGAACACAGAGCAGTTTCTCAGAAAGTTTCTTTCCAGTTTTGAACGGAAGATATTTCCTTTTTCACCATAGCCCTCTATGGGCTTCGAAATATCCCTTTGCCAATTCCACAAGAACAGCCTTAGCGAAAGGCTTCTTGAAGGGAAAGATGTAACTCTGTGAGATGAATTAACAGAACACAGAGCAGTTTCTCAGAAAGCTTCTTTCCAGTTTTGAAAGGAAGATATTTCCTTTTTCACCATAGCCCTCTAAGGGCTTCCAAATATCACTTTGCCAATTCCACAAGAACAGCCTTAGCGAAAGGCTTCTTGAAGGGAAAGATGTAACTCTGTGAGATGAACTCAGAGAACACAGAGTAGTTTCTCAGAAAGCTTCTTTCCAGTTTTGAACGGAACACATTTCCTTTTTCAACACAGCCCTCTATGGGCTTCCAAATATCCCTTTTGCGAATTCCACAAGAACAGCCTTAGCGAAAGGCTTCTTGAATTGAAAGATGTAACTCTGTGAGATGAACTAACAGAACACAGAGCAGTTTCTCAGAAAGCTTCTTTCCAGTTTTGAACGGAAGATATTTCCTTTTTCACCATAGCCCTCTATGGGCATCCAAATATCCCTTTGCCAATTCCACAAGAACAGCCTTAGCGAAAGGCTTCTTGAAGGGAAAGATGTAACTCTGTGAGATGAATTAACAGAACACAGATCAGTTACTCAGAAAGCTTCTTTCCAGTTTTGAACGGAAAATATTTCCTTTTTCACCATAGCCCTCTATGGTCTTCCAAATATCCCTTTGCCAATTCCACAAGAACAGCCTTAGCGAAAGGCTTCTTGAAGGGAAAGATGTAACTCTGTGAGATGAACTCAGAGAACACAGAGTAGTTTCTCAGAAAGCTTCTTTCCAGTTTTGAACGGAACACATTTCCTTTTTCAACACAGCCCTCTATGGGCTTCCAAATATCCCTTTTGCGAATTCCACAAGAACAGCCTTAGCGAAAGGCTTCTTGAAGGGAAAGATGTAACTCTGTGAGATGAATTAACAGAACACAGAACAGTTTCTCAGAAAGCTTCTTTCCAGTTTTGAACGGAAGATATTTCCTTTTTCACCCTAGCCCTCTATGGGCTTCCAAATATCCCTTTGCCAATTCCACAAGAACAGCCTTAGCGAAAGGCTTCTTGAAGGGAAAGATGTAACTCTGTGAGATGAACTAACAGAACACAGAGCAGTTTCTCAGAAAGCTTCTTTCCAGTTTTGAACGGAAGTTATTTCCTTTTTCACCATAGCCCTCTATGGGCTTCCAAATATCCCTTTGCCAATTCCACAAGAACAGCCTTAGCGAAAGGCTTTTTGAAGGGAAAGATGTAACTCTGTGAGATGAATTAACAGAACACAGATCAGATACTCAGAAAGCTTCTTTCCAGTTTTGAACGGAAGATATTTCCTTTTTCACCATAGCCCTCTATGGGTTTCCAAATATCCCTTTGCCAATTCCACAAGAACAGCCCTAGCGAAAGGATTCTTGAAGGGAAAGATGTAACACTGTGAGATGAATTAACAGAACACAGAGCAGTTTCTCAGAAAGCTTCTTTCCAGTTTTGAACGGAAGATATTTCCTTTTTCACCATAGCCCTCTATGGGCTTGAAAATATCCCTTTGACAATTCCAGAAGAACAGCCTTCGCGAAAGGATTCTTGAAGGGAAAGATGTAACTCTGTGAGATGAACTCAGAGAACACAGAGCAGTTTCTCAGAAAGCTTCTTTCCAGTTTTGAACGGAAGATATTTACTTTTTCACCATAGCAGTCTAAGGGATTCCAAATATCCCTTTGCCAATTCCACAAGAACAGCCTTAGCGAAAGGCTTCTTGAAGGGAAAGATGTAACTCTTTGATATGAATTAACAGAACACAGATCAGATACTCAGAAAGCTTCTTTACAGTTTTGAACGGAAGATATTTCCTTTTTCACCATAGCCCTCTAGGGGCTTCCAAATATCCCTTTGCCAATTCCACAAGAATGCCTTAGCGAAAGGCTTCTTGAAGGGAAAGATGTAACTCTGTGAGATGAATTAACAGAACACAGATCAGTTTCTCAGAAAGCTTCTTTCCAGTTTTGAACGGAAGATATTTCCTTTTTCACCATAGCCCTCTATGGGTTTCCAAATATCCCTTTGCCAATTCCACAAGAACAGCCTTAGCGAAAGGATTCTTGAAGGGAAAGATGTAACTCTGTGAGATGAATTAACAGAACACAGAGCAGTTTCTCAGAAAGCTTCTTTCCAGTTTTGAACGGAAGATATTTCCTTTTTCACCATAGCCCTCTATGGGCTTGAAAATATCCCTTTGACAATTCCAGAAGAACAGCCTTCGCGAAAGGATTCTTGAAGGGAAAGATGTAACTCTGTGAGATGAATTAACAGAACACAGATCAGTTTCTCAGAAAGCTTCTTTCCAGTTTTGAACGGAAGATATTTCCTTTTTCACCATAGCCCTCTATGGGCTTCCAAATATCCCTTTGCCAATTCCAGAAGAACCGCCTTAGCGAAAGGCTTCTTGAAGGGAAAGATGTAACTCTGTGAGTTGAATTAACAGAACACAGATCAGTTTCTCAGAAAGCTTCTTTCCAGTTTTGAAAGGAAGTTATTTCCTTTTTCACCATAGCCCTCTATGGGCTTCCAAATATCCCTTTGCCAATTCCACAAGAACAGCCTTAGCGAAAGGCTTCTTGAAGGGAAAGATGTAACTCTGTGAGATGAATTAACAGAACACAGAGAAGTTTCTCAGAAAGCTTCTTTCCAGTTTTGAACGGAAGATATTTCCTTTTTCACCATAGCCCTTGCCAATTCCACAAGAACAGCCTTAGCGAAAGGCTTCTTGAAGGGAAAGATGTAACTCTGTGAGATGAATTAACAGAACACAGAGAAGTTTCTCAGAAAGCTTCTTTCCAGTTTTGAACGGAAGATATTTCCTTTTTCACCATAGCCCTTGCCAATTCCACAAGAACAGCCTTAGCGAAAGGCTTCTTGAAGGGAAAGATGTAACTCTGTGAGATGAATTTACAGAACACAGAGCAGTTTCTCAGAAAGCTTCTTTCCAGTTTTGAACGGAAGATATTTCCTTTTTCACCATAGCCCTTGCCAATTCCACAAGAACAGCCTTAGCGAAAGGCTTCTTGAAGGGAAAGATGTAACTCTGTGAGATGAATTAACAGAACACAGAGCAGTTTCTCAGAGAGCTTCTTTCCAGTTTTGAACGGAAGATATTTCCTTTTTCACCATAGCCCTCTATGGGCTTCCAAATATCCCTTTGCCAATTCCACAAGAACAGCCTTAGCGAAAGGCTTCTTGAAGGGAAAGATGTAACTCTGTGAGATGAATTAACAGAACACAGATCAGTTACTCAGAAAGCTTCTTTCCAGTTTTGAACGGAAGATATTTCCTTTTCACCATAGCCCTCTATGGGCTTCCAAATATCCCCTTGCCAATTCCACAAGAACAGCCTTAGCGAAAGGCTTCTTGAAGGGAAAGATGTAACTCTGTGAGATGATTTAACAGAACACAGAGCAGTTTCTCAGAAAGCTTCTTTCCAGTTTTGAAGGGAAGATATTTCCTTTTTCAACACAGCCCTCTATGGGCTTCCAAATATCCCTTTGCGAATTCCACAAGAACAGCCTTAGCGAAAGGCTTCTTGAAGGGAAAGATGTAACTCTGTGAGATGAATTAACAGAACACAGATCAGATACTCAGAAAGATTCTTTCCAGTTTTGAACGGAAGATATTTCCTTTTTCACCATAGCCATCTATGGGCTTCCAAATATCCCTTTGCCAATTCCACAAGAGCAGCCTTAGCGAAAGGCTTCTTGAAGGGAAAGATGTAACTCTGTGAGATGAATTAACAGAACACAGAGCAGTTTCTCAGAAAGCTTCTTTCCAGTTTTGAACGGAAGTTATTTCCTTTTTCACCATAGCCCTCTATGGGCTTCCAAATATCCCTTTGCCAATTCCACAAGAACAGCCTTAGCGAAAGGCTTTTTGAAGGGAAAGATGTAACTCTGTGAGATGAATTAACAGAACACAGATCAGATACTCAGAAAGCTTCTTTCCAGTTTTGAACGGAAGATATTTCCTTTTTCACCACAGCCCTCTATGGGTTTCCAAATATCCCTTTGCCAATTCCACAAGAACAGCCTTAGCGAAAGGATTCTTGAAGGGAAAGATGTAACTCTGTGAGATGAATTAACAGAACACAGAGCAGTTTCTCAGAAAGCTTCTTTCCAGTTTTGAACGGAAGATATTTCCTTTTTCACCATAGCCCTCTATGGGCTTGAAAATATCCCTTTGACAATTCCACAAGAACAGCCTTCGCGAAAAGATTCTTGAAGGGAAAGATGTAACTCTGTGAGATGAACTCAGAGAACACAGAGCAGTTTCTCAGAAACCTTCTTTCCAGTTTTGAACGGAAGATATTTACTTTTTCACCATAGCAGTCTAAGGGATTCCAAATATCCCTTTGCCAATTCCACAAGAACAGCCTTAGCGAAAGGCTTCTTGAAGGGAAAGATGTAACTCTGTGAGATGAATTAACAGAACACAGATCAGTTTCTCAGAAAGCTTCTTTCCAGTTTTGAACGGAAGATATTTCCTTTTTCACCATAGCCCTCTATGGGTTTCCAAATATCCCTTTGCCAATTCCACAAGAACAGCCTTAGCGAAAGGATTCTTGAAGGGAAAGATGTAACTCTGTGAGATGAATTAACAGAACACAGAGCAGTTTCTCAGAAAGCTTCTTTCCAGTTTTGAACGGAAGATATTTCCTTTTTCACCATAGCCCTCTATGGGCTTGAAAATATCCCTTTGACAATTCCAGAAGAACAGCCTTCGCGAAAGGATTCTTGAAGGGAAAGATGTAACTCTGTGAGATGAACTCAGAGAACACAGAGCAGTTTCTCAGAAAGCTTCTTTCCAGTTTTGAATGGAAGATATTTCCTTTTTCACCATAGCCCTCTATGGGCTTCCAAATATCCCTTTGCCAATTCCAGAAGAACCGCCTTAGCGAAAGGCTTCTTGAAGGGAAAGATGTAACTCTGTGAGTTGAATTAACAGAACACAGATCAGTTTCTCAGAAAGCTTCTTTCCAGTTTTGAAAGGAAGTTACTTCCTTTTTCACCATAGCCCTCTATGGGCTTCCAAATATCCCTTTGCCAATTCCACAAGAACAGCCTTAGCGAAAGGCTTCTTGAAGGGAAAGATGTAACTCTGTGAGATGAATTAACAGAACACAGAGAAGTTTCTCAGAAAGCTTCTTTCCAGTTTTGAACGGAAGATATTTCCTTTTTCACCATAGCCCTTGCCAATTCCACAAGAACAGCCTTAGCGAAAGGCTTCTTGAAGGGAAAGATGTAACTCTGTGAGATGAATTAACAGAACACAGAGCAGTTTCTCAGAAAGCTTCTTTCCAGTTTTGAACGGAAGATATTTCCTTTTTCACCATAGCCCTTGCCAATTCCACAAGAACAGCCTTAGCGAAAGGCTTCTTGAAGGGAAAGATGTAACTCTGTGAGATGAATTAACAGAACACAGAGCAGTTTCTCAGAAAGCTTCTTTCCAGTTTTGAACGGAAGATATTTCCTTTTTCACCATAGCCCTCTATGGGCTTCCAAATATCCCTTTGCCAATTCCACAAGAACAGCCTTAGCGAAAGGCTTCTTGAAGGGAAAGATGTAACTCTGTGAGATGAATTAACAGAACACAGAGCAGTTTCTCCGAAAGCTTCTTTCCAGTTTTGAACGGAAGATATTTCCTTTTTCACCATAGCCCTCTATGGGCTTCCAAATATCCCTTTGCCAATTCCACAAGAACAGCCTTAGCGAAAGGCTTCTTGAAGGGAAAGATGTAACTCTGTGAGATGAATTAACAGAACACAGATCAGTTACTCAGAAAGCTTCTTTCCAGTTTTGAACGGAAGATATTTCCTTTTCACCATTGCCCTCTATGGGCTTCCAAATATCCCCTTGCCAATTCCACAAGAACAGCCTTAGCGAAAGGCTTCTTGAAGGGAAAGATGTAACTCTGTGAGATGATTTAACAGAACACAGAGCAGTTTCTCAGAAAGCTTCTTTCCAGTTTTGAAGGGAAGATATTTCCTTTTTCAACACAGCCCTCTATGGGCTTCCAAACATCCCTTTGCGAATTCCACAAGAACAGCCTTAGCGAAAGGCTTCTTGAAGGGAAAACTGTAACTCTGTGAGATGAATTAACAGAACACCGAACAGATTCTCAGAAAGCTTCTTTCCAGTTTTGAACGGAAGATAGTTCCTTTTTCACCATAGCCCTCATTGGGCTTCCAAATATCCCTTTGCCAATTCCACAAGAACAGCCTTAGGGAAAGGCTTCTTGAAGGGAAAGATGTAACTCGGTGAGATGAATTAACAGAACACAGATCAGTTACTCAGAAAGCTTCTTTCCAGTTTTGAACGGAAGATATTTCCTTTTTCACCATAGCCCTCTATGGGCTTCCAAATATCCCTTTGCCAATTCCACAAGAACAGCCTTAGCGAAAGGCTTCTTGAAGGGAAAGATGTAACTCTGTGAGATGAATTAACAGAACACAGATCAGATACTCAGAAAGCTTCTTTCCAGTTTTGAAGGGAAGATATTTCCTTTTTCAACACAGCCCTCTATGGGCTTCCAAATATCCCTTTGCGAATTCCACAAGAACAGCCTTAGCGAAAGGCTTCTTGAAGGGAAAACTGTAACTCTGTGAGATGAATTAACAGAACACCGAACAGTTTCTCAGAAAGCTTCTTTCCAGTTTTGAACGGAAGATAGTTCCTTTTTCACCATAGCCCTCATTGGGCTTCCAAATATCCCTTTGCCAATTCCACAAGAACAGCCTTAGGGAAAGGCTTCTTGAAGGGAAAGATGTAACTCTGTGAGATGAATTAACAGAACACAGATCAGTTACTCAGAAAGCTTCTTTCCAGTTTTGAACGGAAGATATTTCCTTTTTCACCATAGCCCTCTATGGGCTTCCAAATAGCCCTTTGCTAATTCCACAAGAACAGCCTTAGCGAAAGGCTTCTTGAAGGGAAAGATGTAACTCTGTGAGATGAATTAACAGAACACAGAGCAGTTTCCTAGAAAGCTTCTTTCCAGTTTTGAACGGAAGATATTTCCTTTTTCACCATAGCCCTCTATGGGCTTCCAAATATCCCTTTGCCAATTCCACAATAACAGCCTTAGCGAAAGGCTTCTTGAAGGGAAAGATGTAACTCTGTGAGATGAATTAACAGAACACAGAGCAGTTTCTCAGAAAGCTTCTTTCCAGTTTTGAACGGAAGATATTTCCTTTTCACCATAGCCCTCTATGGGCTTCCAAATATCCCTTTGCCAATTCCACAAGAACAGGCTTAGCGAAAGGATTCTTGAAGGGAAAGATGTAACTCTGTGAGATGAATTAACAGAACACAGAGCAGTTTCTCAGAAAGCTTCTTTCCAGTTTTGAACGGAAGATATTTCCTTTTTCACCATAGCCCTCTATGGGCTTCCAAATATCCCTTTGCCAATTCCACAAGAACAGCCTTAGCGAAAGGCTTCTTGAAGGGAAAGATGTAACTCTGTGAGATTAATTAACAGAACACAGATCAGATACTCAGAAAGATTCTTTCCAGTTTTGAACGGAAGATATTTCCTTTTTCACCATAGCCATCTATGGGCTTCCAAATATCCCTTTGCCAATTCCACAAGAACAGCCTTAGCGAAAGGCTTCTTGAAGGGAAAGATGTAACTCTGTAAGATGAATTAACAGAACACAGAGCAGTTTCTCAGAAAGCTTCTTTCCAGTTTTGAACGGAAGTTATTTCCTTTTTCACCATAGCCCTCTATGGGCTTCCAAATATCCCTTTGCCAATTCCACAAGAACAGCCTTAGCGAAAGGCTTTTTGAAGGGAAAGATGTAACTCTGTGTGATGAATTAACAGAACACAGATCAGATACTCAGAAAGCTTCTTTCCAGTTTTGAACGGAAGATATTTCCTTTTTCACCATAGCCCTCTATGGGTTTCCAAATATCCCTTTGCCAATTCCACAAGAACAGCCTTAGCGAAAGGATTCTTGAAGGGAAAGATGTAACTCTGTGAGATGAATTAACAGAACACAGAGCAGGTTCTCAGAAAGCTTCTTTCCAGTTTTGAACGGAAGATATTTCCTTTTTCACCATAGCCCTCTATGGGCTTGAAAATATCCCTTTGACAATTCCAGAAGAACAGCCTTCGCGAAAGGATTCTTGAAGGGAAAGATGTAACTCTGTGAGATGAACTCAGAGAACACAGAGCAGTTTCTCAGAAAGCTTCTTTCCAGTTTTGAACGGAAGATATTTACTTTTTCACCATAGCAGTCTAAGGGATTCCAAATATCCCTTTGACAATTCCACAAGAACAGCCTTAGCGAAAGGCTTCTTGAAGGGAAAGATGTAACTCTTTGATATGAATTAACAGAACACAGATCAGATACTCAGAAAGCTTCTTTACAGTTTTGAACGGAAGATATTTCCTTTTTCACCATAGCCCTCTAGGGGCTTCCAAATATCCCTTTGCCAATTCCACAAGAACAGCCTTAGCGAAAGGCTTCTTGAAGGGAAAGATGTAACTCTGTGAGATGAATTAACAGAACACAGATCAGTTTCTCAGAAAGCTTCTTTCCAGTTTTGAACGGAAGATATTTCCTTTTTCACCATAGCCCTCTATGGGTTTCCAAATATCCCTTTGCCAATTCCACAAGAACAGCCTTAGCGAAAGGATTCTTGAAGGGAAAGATGTAACTCTGTGAGATGAATTAACAGAACACAGAGCAGTTTCTCAGAAAGCTTCTTTCCAGTTTTGAACGGAAGATATTTCCTTTTTCACCATAGCCCTCTATGGGCTTGAAAATATCCCTTTGACAATTCCAGAAGAACAGCCTTCGCGAAAGGATTCTTGAAGGGAAAGATGTAACTCTGTGAGATGAACTCAGAGAACACAGAGCAGTTTCTCAGAAAGCTTCTTTCCAGTTTTGAATGGAAGATATTTCCTTTTTCACCATAGCCCTCTATGGGCTTCCAAATATCCCTTTGCCAATTCCAGAAGAACCGCCTTAGCGAAAGGCTTCTTGAAGGGAAAGATGTAACTCTGTGAGTTGAATTAACAGAACACAGATCAGTTTCTCAGAAAGCTTCTTTCCAGTTTTGAAAGGAAGTTACTTCCTTTTTCACCATAGCCCTCTATGGGCTTCCAAATATCCCTTTGCCAATTCCACAAGAACAGCCTTAGCGAAAGGCTTCTTGAAGGGAAAGATGTAACTCTGTGAGATGAATTAACAGAACACAGAGAAGTTTCTCAGAAAGCTTCTTTCCAGTTTTGAACGGAAGATATTTCCTTTTTCACCATAGCCCTTGCCAATTCCACAAGAACAGCCTTAGCGAAAGGCTTCTTGAAGGGAAAGATGTAACTCTGTGAGATGAATTAACAGAACACAGAGAAGTTTCTCAGAAAGCTTCTTTCCAGTTTTGAACGGAAGATATTTCCTTTTTCACCATAGCCCTTGCCAATTCCACAAGAACAGCCTTAGCGAAAGGCTTCTTGAAGGGAAAGATGTAACTCTGTGAGATGAATTAACAGAACACAGAGCAGTTTCTCAGAAAGCTTCTTTCCAGTTTTGAACGGAAGATATTTCCTTTTTCACCATAGCCCTCTATGGGCTTCCAAATATCCCTTTGCCGATTCCACAAGAACAGCCTTAGCGAAAGGCTTCTTGAAGGGAAAGATGTAACTCTGTGAGATGAATTAACAGAACACAGATCAGTTACTCAGAAAGCTTCTTTCCAGTTTTGAACGGAAGATATTTCCTTTTCACCATAGCCCTCTATGGGCTTCCAAATATCCCCTTGCCAATTCCACAAGAACAGCCTTAGCGAAAGGCTTCTTGAAGGGAAAGATGTAACTCTGTGAGATGATTTAACAGAACACAGAGCAGTTTCTCAGAAAGCTTCTTTCCAGTTTTGAAGGGAAGATATTTCCTTTTTCAACACAGCCCTCTATGGGCTTCCAAATATCCCTTTGCGAATTCCACAAGAACAGCCTTAGCGAAAGGCTTCTTGAAGGGAAAACTGTAACTCTGTGAGATGAATTAACAGAACACCGAACAGATTCTCAGAAAGCTTCTTTCCAGTTTTGAACGGAAGATAGTTCCTTTTTCACCATAGCCCTCATTGGGCTTCCAAATATCCCTTTGCCAATTCCACAAGAACAGCCTTAGGGAAAGGCTTCTTGAAGGGAAAGATGTAACTCTGTGAGATGAATTAACAGAACACAGATCAGTTACTCAGAAAGCTTCTTTCCAGTTTTGAACGGAAGATATTTCCTTTTTCACCATAGCCCTCTATGGGCTTCCAAATTGCCCTGTGCTAATTCCACAAGAACAGCCTTAGCGAAAGGCTTCTTGAAGGGAAAGATGTAACTCTGTGAGATGAATTAACAGAACACAGAGCAGTTTCCTAGAAAGCTTCTTTCCAGTTTTGAACGGAAGATATTTCCTTTTTCACCATAGCCCTCTATGGGCTTCCAAATATCCCTTTGCCAATTCCACAATAACAGCCTTAGCGAAAGGCTTCTTGAAGGGAAAGATGTAACTCTGTGAGATGAATTAACAGAACACAGAGCAGTTTCTCAGAAAGCTTCTTTCCAGTTTTGAACGGAAGATATTTCCTTTTCACCATAGCCCTCTATGGGCTTCCAAATATCCCTTTGCCAATTCCACAAGAACAGCCTTAGCGAAAGGCTTCTTGAAGGGAAAGATGTAACTCTGTGAGATTAATTAACACAACACAGATCAGATACTCAGAAAGATTCTTTCCAGTTTTGAACGGAAGATATTTCCTTTTTCACCATAGCCATCTATGGGCTTCCAAATATCCCTTTGCCAATTCCACAAGAACAGCCTTAGCGAAAGGCTTCTTGAAGGGAAAGATGTAACTCTGTGAGATGAATTAACAGAACACAGAGCAGTTTCTCAGAAAGCTTCTTTCCAGTTTTGAACGGAAGTTATTTCCTTTTTCACCATAGCCCTCTATGGGCTTCCAAATATCCCTTTGCCAATTCCACAAGAACAGCCTTAGCGAAAGGCTTTTTGAAGGGAAAGATGTAACTCTGTGAGATGAATTAACAGAACACAGATCAGATACTCAGAAAGCTTCTTTCCAGTTTTGAACGGAAGATATTTCCTTTTTCACCATAGCCCTCTATGGGTTTCCAAATATCCCTTTGCCAATTCCACAAGAACAGCCTTAGCGAAAGGATTCTTGAAGGGAAAGATGTAACTCTGTGAGATGAATAAACAGAACACAGAGCAGGTTCTCAGAAAGCTTCTTTCCAGTTTTGAACGGAAGATATTTCCTTTTTCACCATAGCCCTCTATGGGCTTGAAAATATCCCTTTGACAATTCCAGAAGAACAGACTTCGCGAAAGGATTCTTGAAGGGAAAGATGTAACTCTGTGAGATGAACTCAGAGAACACAGAGCAGTTTCTCAGAAAGCTTCTTTCCAGTTTTGAACGGAAGATATTTACTTTTTCACCATTGCAGTCTAAGGGATTCCAAATATCCCTTTGCCAATTCCACAAGAACAGCCTTAGCGAAAGGCTTCTTGAAGGGAAAGATGTAACTCTTTGATATGAATTAACAGAACACAGATCAGATACTCAGAAAGCTTCTTTACAGTTTTGAACGGAAGATATTTCCTTTTTCACCATAGCCCTCTAGGGGCTTCCAAATATCCCTTTGCCAATTCCACAAGAACAGCCTTAGCGAAAGGCTTCTTGAAGGGAAAGATGTAACTCTGTGAGATGAATTAACAGAACACAGATCAGTTTCTCAGAAAGCTTCTTTCCAGTTTTGAACGGAAGATATTTCCTTTTTCACCATAGCCCTCTATGGGTTTCCAAATATCCCTTTGCCAATTCCACAAGAACAGCCTTAGCGAAAGGATTCTTGAAGGGAAAGATGTAACTCTGTGAGATGAATTAACAGAACACAGAGCAGTTTCTCAGAAAGCTTCTTTCCAGTTTTGAACGGAAGATATTTCCTTTTTCACCATAGCCCTCTATGGGCTTGAAAATATCCCTTTGACAATTCCAGAAGAACAGCCTTCGCGAAAGGATTCTTGAAGGGAAAGATGTAACTCTGTGAGATGAACTCAGAGAACACAGAGCAGTTTCTCAGAAAGCTTCTTTCCAGTTTTGAATGGAAGATATTTCCTTTTTCACCATAGCCCTCTATGGGCTTCCAAATATCCCTTTGCCAATTCCAGAAGAACCGCCTTAGCGAAAGGCTTCTTGAAGGGAAAGATGTAACTCTGTGAGTTGAATTAACAGAACACAGATCAGTTTCTCAGAAAGCTTCTTTCCAGTTTTGAAAGGAAGTTACTTCCTTTTTCACCATAGCCCTCTATGGGCTTCCAAATATCCCTTTGCCAATTCCACAAGAACAGCCTTAGCGAAAGGCTTCTTGAAGGGAAAGATGTAACTCTGTGAGATGAATTAACAGAACACAGAGAAGTTTCTCAGAAAGCTTCTTTCCAGTTTTGAACGGAAGATATTTCCTTTTTCACCATAGCCCTTGCCAATTCCACAAGAACAGCCTTAGCGAAAGGCTTCTTGAAGGGAAAGATGTAACTCTGTGAGATGAATTAACAGAACACAGAGAAGTTTCTCAGAAAGCTTCTTTCCAGTTTTGAACGGAAGATATTTCCTTTTTCACCATAGCCCTTGCCAATTCCACAAGAACAGCCTTAGCGAAAGGCTTCTTGAAGGGAAAGATGTAACTCTGTGAGATGAATTAACAGAACACAGAGCAGTTTCTCAGAAAGCTTCTTTCCAGTTTTGAACGGAAGTTATTTCCTTTTTCACCATAGCCCTCTATGGGCTTCCAAATATCCCTTTGCCAATTCCACAAGAACAGCCTTAGCGAAAGGCTTCTTGAAGGGAAAGATGTAACTCTGTGAGATGAATTAACAGAACACAGAGCAGTTTCTCCGAAAGGTTCTTTCCAGTTTTGAACGGAAGATATTTCCTTTTTCACCATAGCCCTCTATGGGCTTCCAAATATCCCTTTGCCAATTCCACAAGAACAGCCTTAGCGAAAGGCTTCTTGAAGGGAAAGATGTAACTCTGTGAGATGAATTAACAGAACACAGATCAGTTACTCAGAAAGCTTCTTTCCAGTTTTGAACGGAAGATATTTCCTTTTCACCATAGCCCTCTATGGGCTTCCAAATATCCCCTTGCCAATTCCACAAGAACAGCCTTAGCGAAAGGCTTCTTGAAGGGAAAGATGTAACTCTGTGAGATGATTTAACAGAACACAGAGCAGTTTCTCAGAAAGCTTCTTTCCAGTTTTGAAGGGAAGATATTTCCTTTTTCAACACAGCCCTCTATGGGCTTCCAAATATCCCTTTGCGAATTCCACAAGAACAGCCTTAGCGAAAGGCTTCTTGAAGGGAAAACTGTAACTCTGTGAGATGAATTAACAGAACACCGAACAGATTCTCAGAAAGCTTCTTTCCAGTTTTGAACGGAAGATAGTTCCTTTTTCACCATAGCCCTCATTGGGCTTCCAAATATCCCTTTGCCAATTCCACAAGAACAGCCTTAGGGAAAGGCTTCTTGAAGGGAAAGATGTAACTCTGTGAGATGAATTAACAGAACACAGATCAGTTACTCAGAAAGCTTCTTTCCAGTTTTGAACGGAAGATATTTCCTTTTTCACCATAGCCCTCTATGGGCTTCCAAATTGCCCTGTGCTAATTCCACAAGAACAGCCTTAGCGAAAGGCTTCTTGAAGGGAAAGATGTAACTCTGTGAGATGAATTAACAGAACACAGAGCAGTTTCCTAGAAAGCTTCTTTCCAGTTTTGAACGGAAGATATTTCCTTTTTCACCATAGCCCTCTATGGGCTTCCAAATATCCCTTTGCCAATTCCACAATAACAGCCTTAGCGAAAGGCTTCTTGAAGGGAAAGATGTAACTCTGTGAGATGAATTAACAGAACACAGAGCAGTTTCTCAGAAAGCTTCTTTCCAGTTTTGAACGGAAGATATTTCCTTTTCACCATAGCCCTCTATGGGCTTCCAAATATCCCTTTGCCAATTCCACAAGAACAGCCTTAGCGAAAGGCTTCTTGAAGGGAAAGATGTAACTCTGTGAGATTAATTAACACAACACAGATCAGATACTCAGAAAGATTCTTTCCAGTTTTGAACGGAAGATATTTCCTTTTTCACCATAGCCATCTATGGGCTTCCAAATATCCCTTTGCCAATTCCACAAGAACAGCCTTAGCGAAAGGCTTCTTGAAGGGAAAGATGTAACTCTGTGAGATGAATTAACAGAACACAGAGCAGTTTCTCAGAAAGCTTCTTTCCAGTTTTGAACGGAAGTTATTTCCTTTTTCACCATAGCCCTCTATGGGCTTCCAAATATCCCTTTGCCAATTCCACAAGAACAGCCTTAGCGAAAGGCTTTTTGAAGGGAAAGATGTAACTCTGTGAGATGAATTAACAGAGCACAGATCAGATACTCAGAAAGCTTCTTTCCAGTTTTGAACGGAAGATATTTCCTTTTTCACCATAGCCCTCTATGGGTTTCCAAATATCCCTTTGCCAATTCCACAAGAACAGCCTTAGCGAAAGGATTCTTGAAGGGAAAGATGTAACTCTGTGAGATGAATAAACAGAACACAGAGCAGGTTCTCAGAAAGCTTCTTTCCAGTTTTGAACGGAAGATATTTCCTTTTTCACCATAGCCCTCTATGGGCTTGAAAATATCCCTTTGACAATTCCAGAAGAACAGCCTTCGCGAAAGGATTCTTGAAGGGAAAGATGTAACTCTGTGAGATGAACTCAGAGAACACAGAGCAGTTTCTCAGAAAGCTTCTTTCCAGTTTTGAACGGAAGATATTTACTTTTTCACCATAGCAGTCTAAGGGATTCCAAATATCCCTTTGCCAGTTCCACAAGAACAGCCTTAGCGAAAGGCTTCTTGAAGGGAAAGATGTAACTCTTTGATATGAATTAACAGAACACAGATCAGATACTCAGAAAGCTTGTTTACAGTTTTGAACGGAAGATATTTCCTTTTTCACCATAGCCCTCTAGGGGCTTCCAAATATCCCTTTGCCAATTCCACAAGAACAGCCTTAGCGAAAGGCTTCTTGAAGGGAAAGATGTAACTCTGTGAGATGAATTAACAGAACACAGATCAGTTTCTCAGAAAGCTTCTTTCCAGTTTTGAACGGAAGATATTTCCTTTTTCACCATAGCCCTCTATGGGTTTCCAAATATCCCTTTGCCAATTCCACAAGAACAGCCTTAGCGAAAGGATTCTTGAAGGGAAAGATGTAACTCTGTGAGATGAATTAACAGAACACAGAGCAGTTTCTCAGAAAGCTTCTTTCCAGTTTTGAACGGAAGATATTTCCTTTTTCACCATAGCCCTCTATGGGCTTGAAAATATCCCTTTGACAATTCCAGAAGAACAGCCTTCGCGAAAGGATTCTTGAAGGGAAAGATGTAACTCTGTGAGATGAACTCAGAGAACACAGAGCAGTTTCTCAGAAAGCTTCTTTCCAGTTTTGAATGGAAGATATTTCCTTTTTCACCATAGCCCTCTATGGGCTTCCAAATATCCCTTTGCCAATTCCAGAAGAACCGCCTTAGCGAAAGGCTTCTTGAAGGGAAAGATGTAACTCTGTGAGTTGAATTAACAGAACACAGATCAGTTTCTCAGAAAGCTTCTTTCCAGTTTTGAAAGGAAGTTACTTCCTTTTTCACCATAGCCCTCTATGGGCTTCCAAATATCCCTTTGCCAATTCCACAAGAACAGCCTTAGCGAAAGGCTTCTTGAAGGGAAAGATGTAACTCTGTGAGATGAATTAACAGAACACAGAGAAGTTTCTCAGAAAGCTTCTTTCCAGTTTTGAACGGAAGATATTTCCTTTTTCACCATAGCCCTTGCCAATTCCACAAGAACAGCCTTAGCGAAAGGCTTCTTGAAGGGAAAGATGTAACTCTGTGAGATGAATTAACAGAACACAGAGAAGTTTCTCAGAAAGCTTCTTTCCAGTTTTGAACGGAAGATATTTCCTTTTTCACCATAGCCCTTGCCAATTCCACAAGAACAGCCTTAGCGAAAGGCTTCTTGAAGGGAAAGATGTAACTCTGTGAGATGAATTAACAGAACACAGAGCAGTTTCTCAGAAAGCTTCTTTCCAGTTTTGAACGGAAGATATTTCCTTTTTCACCATAGCCCTTGCCAATTCCACAAGAACAGCCTTAGCGAAAGGCTTCTTGAAGGGAAAGATGTAACTCTGTGAGATGAATTAACAGAACACAGAGCAGTTTCTCAGAAAGCTTCTTTCCAGTTTTTAACGGAAGATATTTCCTTTTTCACCATAGCCCTCTATGGGCTTCCAAATATCCCTTTGCCAATTCCACAAGAACAGCCTTAGCGAAAGGCTTCTTGAAGGGAAAGATGTAACTCTGTGAGATGAATTAACAGAACACAGAGCAGTTTCTCCGAAAGCTTCTTTCCAGTTTTGAACGGAAGATATTTCCTTTTTCACCATAGCCCTCTATGGGCTTCCAAATATCCCTTTGCCAATTCCACAAGAACAGCCTTAGTGAAAGGCTTCTTGAAGGGAAAGATGTAACTCTGTGAGATGAATTAACAGAACACAGATCAGTTACTCAGAAAGCTTCTTTCCAGTTTTGAACGGAAGATATTTCCTTTTCACCATAGCCCTCTATGGGCTTCCAAATATCCCCTTGCCAATTCCACAAGAACAGCCTTAGCGAAAGGCTTCTTGAAGGGAAAGATGTAACTCTGTGAGATGATTTAACAAAACACAGAGCAGTTTCTCAGAAAGCTTCTTTCCAGTTTTGAAGGGAAGATATTTCCTTTTTCAACACAGCCCTCTATGGGCTTCCAAATATCCCTTTGCGAATTCCACAAGAACAGCCTTAGCGAAAGGCTTCTTGAAGGGAAAACTGTAACTCTGTGAGATGAATTAACAGAACACCGAACAGATTCTCAGAAAGCTTCTTTCCAGTTTTGAACGGAAGATAGTTCCTTTTTCACCATAGCCCTCATTGGGCTTCCAAATATCCCTTTGCCAATTCCACAAGAACAGCCTTAGGGAAAGGCTTCTTGAAGGGAAAGATGTAACTCTGTGAGATGAATTAACAGAAAACAGATCAGTTACTCAGAAAGCTTCTTTCCAGTTTTGAACGGAAGATATTTCCTTTTTCACCATAGCCCTCTATGGGCTTCCAAATATCCCTTTGCCAATTCCACAAGAACAGCCTTAGCGAAAGGCTTCTTGAAGGGAAAGATGTAACTCTGTGAGATGAACTAACAGACCACAGAGGAGTTTCTCAGAAAGCTTCTTTCCAGTTTTGAAGGGAAGATATTTCCTTTTTCACCATAGCCCTCTATGGGCCTCCAAATATCCCTTTGCCAATTCCACAAGAACAGCCTTAGCGAAAGGCTTCTTGAAGGGAAAGATGTAACTCTGTGAGATGAATTAACAGAACACAGAGCAGTTTCTCAGAAAGCTTCTTTCCAGTTTTGAACGGAAGATATTTCCTTTTTCACCATAGCCCTCTATGGGCTTCCAAATATCCCTTTGCCAATTCCACAAGAACAGCCTTAGCGAACGGCTTCTTGAAGGGAAAGATGTAACTCTGTGAGATGAACCAACAGAACACAGTGCAGTTTCTCAGAAAGCTTCTTTCCAGTTTTGAACGGAAGATATTTCCTTTTTCACCATAGCCCTCTATGGGCTTCCAAATATCCCTTTGCCAATTCCACAAGAACAGCCTTAGCGAAAGGATTCTTGAAGGGAAAGCTGTAACTCTGTGAGATGAACTCAGAGAACACAGAGCAGTTTCTCAGAAAGCTTCTTTCCAGTTTTGAACGGAAGATATTTCAAATTTCACCATAGCCCTCTATGGGATTCCAAATATCCCTTTGCCAATTCCACAAGAACAGCCTTAGCGAAAGGCTTCTTGAAGGGAAAGATGTAACTCTGTGGATGAATTAACAGAACACAGATCAGTTTCTCAGAAAGCTTCTTTCCAGTTTTGAACGGAGGATATTTCCTTTTTCACCATAGCCCTGTATGGGCTTCCAAATATCCCTTTGCCAATTCCACAAAAACAGGCTTAGCGAAAGGCTTCTTGAAGGGAAAGATGTAACTCTGTGAGATGAATTAACAGAACACAGAGCAGTTTCACAGAAGGCTTCTTTCCAGTTTTGAACGGAAGATATTTCCTTTTTCACCATAGCCCTCTATGGGCTTCCAAATATCCCTTTGCCAATTCCACAAGAACAGCCTAAGCGAAAGGCTTCTTGAAGGGAAAGATGTAACTCTGTGAGATGAATTAACAGAACACAGAGAAGTTTCTCAGAAAGCTTCTTTCCAGTTTTGAACGGAAGATATTTCCTTTTTCACCATAGCCCTTGCCAATTCCACAAGAACAGCCTTAGCGAAAGGCTTCTTGAAGGGAAAGATGTAACTCTGTGAGATGAATTAACAGAACACAGAGCAGTTTCTCAGAAAGCTTCTTTCCAGTTTTGAACGGAAGATATTTCCTTTTTCACCATAGCCCTCATTGGGCTTCCAAATATCCCTTTGCCAATTCCACAAGAACAGCCTTAGGGAAAGGCTTCTTGAAGGGAAAGATGTAACTCTGTGAGATGAATTAACAGAACACAGATCAGTTACTCAGAAAGCTTCTTTCCAGTTTTGAACGGAAGATATTTCCTTTTTCACCATAGCCCTCTATGGGCTTCCAAATTGCCCTGTGCTAATTCCACAAGAACAGCCTTAGCGAAAGGCTTCTTGAAGGGAAAGATGTAACTCTGTGAGATGAATTAACAGAACACAGAGCAGTTTCCTAGAAAGCTTCTTTCCAGTTTTGAACGGAAGATATTTCCTTTTTCACCATAGCCCTCTATGGGCTTCCAAATATCCCTTTGCCAATTCCACAATAACAGCCTTAGCGAAAGGCTTCTTGAAGGGAAAGATGTAACTCTGTGAGATGAATTAACAGAACACAGAGCAGTTTCTCAGAAAGCTTCTTTCCAGTTTTGAACGGAAGATATTTCCTTTTCACCATAGCCCTCTATGGGCTTCCAAATATCCCTTTGCCAATTCCACAAGAACAGCCTTAGCGAAAGGCTTCTTGAAGGGAAAGATGTAACTCTGTGAGATTAATTAACACAACACAGATCAGATACTCAGAAAGATTCTTTCCAGTTTTGAACGGAAGATATTTCCTTTTTCACCATAGCCATCTATGGGCTTCCAAATATCCCTTTGCCAATTCCACAAGAACAGCCTTAGCGAAAGGCTTCTTGAAGGGAAAGATGTAACTCTGTGAGATGAATTAACAGAACACAGAGCAGTTTCTCAGAAAGCTTCTTTCCAGTTTTGAACGGAAGTTATTTCCTTTTTCACCATAGCCCTCTATGGGCTTCCAAATATCCCTTTGCCAATTCCACAAGAACAGCCTTAGCGAAAGGCTTTTTGAAGGGAAAGATGTAACTCTGTGAGATGAATTAACAGAACACAGATCAGATACTCAGAAAGCTTCTTTCCAGTTTTGAACGGAAGATATTTCCTTTTTCACCATAGCCCTCTATGGGTTTCCAAATATCCCTTTGCCAATTCCACAAGAACAGCCTTAGCGAAAGGATTCTTGAAGGGAAAGATGTAACTCTGTGAGATGAATAAACAGAACACAGAGCAGGTTCTCAGAAAGCTTCTTTCCAGTTTTGAACGGAAGATATTTCCTTTTTCACCATAGCCCTCTATGGGCTTGAAAATATCCCTTTGAGAATTCCAGAAGAACAGCCTTCGCGAAAGGATTCTTGAAGGGAAAGATGTAACTCTGTGAGATGAACTCAGAGAACACAGAGCAGTTTCTCAGAAAGCTTCTTTCCAGTTTTGAACGGAAGATATTTACTTTTTCACCATAGCAGTCTAAGGGATTCCAAATATCCCTTTGCCAATTCCACAAGAACAGCCTTAGCGAAAGGCTTCTTGAAGGGAAAGATGTAACTCTTTGATATGAATTAACAGAACACAGATCAGATACTCAGAAAGCTTCTTTACAGTTTTGAACGGAAGATATTTCCTTTTTCACCATAGCCCTCTAGGGGCTTCCAAATATCCCTTTGCCAATTCCACAAGAACAGCCTTAGCGAAAGGCTTCTTGAAGGGAAAGATGTAACTCTGTGAGATGAATTAACAGAACACAGATCAGTTTCTCAGAAAGCTTCTTTCCAGTTTTGAACGGAAGATATTTCCTTTTTCACCATAGCCCTCTATGGGTTTCCAAATATCCCTTTGCCAATTCCACAAGAACAGCCTTAGCGAAAGGATTCTTGAAGGGAAAGATGTAACTCTGTGAGATGAATTAACAGAACACAGAGCAGTTTCTCAGAAAGCTTCTTTCCAGTTTTGAACGGAAGATATTTCCTTTTTCACCATAGCCCTCTATGGGCTTGAAAATATCCCTTTGACAATTCCAGAAGAACAGCCTTCGCGAAAGGATTCTTGAAGGGAAAGATGTAACTCTGTGAGATGAACTCAGAGAACACAGAGCAGTTTCTCAGAAAGCTTCTTTCCAGTTTTGAATGGAAGATATTTCCTTTTTCACCATAGCCCTCTATGGGCTTCCAAATATCCCTTTGCCAATTCCAGAAGAACCGCCTTAGCGAAAGGCTTCTTGAAGGGAAAGATGTAACTCTGTGAGTTGAATTAACAGAACACAGATCAGTTTCTCAGAAAGCTTCTTTCCAGTTTTGAAAGGAAGTTACTTCCTTTTTCACCATAGCCCTCTATGGGCTTCCAAATATCCCTTTGCCAATTCCACAAGAACAGCCTTAGCGAAAGGCTTCTTGAAGGGAAAGATGTAACTCTGTGAGATGAATTAACAGAACACAGAGAAGTTTCTCAGAAAGCTTCTTTCCAGTTTTGAACGGAAGATATTTCCTTTTTCACCATAGCCCTTGCCAATTCCACAAGAACAGCCTTAGCGAAAGGCTTCTTGAAGGGAAAGATGTAACTCTGTGAGATGAATTAACAGAACACAGAGAAGTTTCTCAGAAAGCTTCTTTCCAGTTTTGAACGGAAGATATTTCCTTTTTCACCATAGCCCTTGCCAATTCCACAAGAACAGCCTTAGCGAAAGGCTTCTTGAAGGGAAAGATGTAACTCTGTGAGATGAATTAACAGAACACAGAGCAGTTTCTCAGAAAGCTTCTTTCCAGTTTTGAACGGAAGATATTTCCTTTTTCACCATAGCCCTTGCCAATTCCACAAGAACAGCCTTAGCGAAAGGCTTCTTGAAGGGAAAGATGTAACTCTGTGAGATGAATTAACAGAACACAGAGCAGTTTCTCAGAAAGCTTCTTTCCAGTTTTGAACGGAAGATATTTCCTTTTTCACCATAGCCCTCTATGGGCTTCCAAATATCCCTTTGCCAATTCCACAAGAACAGCCTTAGCGAAAGGCTTCTTGAAGGGAAAGATGTAACTCTGTGAGATGAATTAACAGAACACAGAGCAGTTTCTCCGAAAGCTTCTTTCCAGTTTTGAACGGAAGATATTTCCTTTTTCACCATAGCCCTCTATGGGCTTCCAAATATCCCTTTGCCAATTCCACAAGAACAGCCTTAGTGAAAGGCTTCTTGAAGGGAAAGATGTAACTCTGTGAGATGAATTAACAGAACACAGATCAGTTACTCAGAAAGCTTCTTTCCAGTTTTGAACGGAAGATATTTCCTTTTCACCATAGCCCTCTATGGGCTTCCAAATATCCCCTTGCCAATTCCACAAGAACAGCCTTAGCGAAAGGCTTCTTGAAGGGAAAGATGTAACTCTGTGAGATGATTTAACAGAACACAGAGCAGTTTCTCAGAAAGCTTCTTTCCAGTTTTGAAGGGAAGATATTTCCTTTTTCAACACAGCCCTCTATGGGCTTCCAAATATCCCTTTGCGAATTCCACAAGAACAGCCTTAGCGAAAGGCTTCTTGAAGGGAAAACTGTAACTCTGTGAGATGAATTAACAGAACACCGAACAGATTCTCAGAAAGCTTCTTTCCAGTTTTGAACGGAAGATAGTTCCTTTTTCACCATAGCCCTCATTGGGCTTCCAAATATCCCTTTGCCAATTCCACAAGAACAGCCTTAGGGAAAGGCTTCTTGAAGGGAAAGATGTAACTCTGTGAGATGAATTAACAGAACACAGATCAGTTACTCAGAAAGCTTCTTTCCAGTTTTGAACGGAAGATATTTCCTTTTTCACCATAGCCCTCTATGGGCTTCCAAATATCCCTTTGCCAATTCCACAAGAACAGCCTTAGCGAAAGGCTTCTTGAAGGGAAAGATGTAACTCTGTGAGATGAACTAACAGACCACAGAGGAGTTTCTCAGAAAGCTTCTTTCCAGTTTTGAAGGGAAGATATTTCCTTTTTCACCATAGCCCTCTATGGGCCTCCAAATATCCCTTTGCCAATTCCACAAGAACAGCCTTAGCGAAAGGCTTCTTGAAGGGAAAGATGTAACTCTGTGAGATGAATTAACAGAACACAGAGCAGTTTCTCAGAAAGCTTCTTTCCAGTTTTGAACGGAAGATATTTCCTTTTTCACCATAGCCCTCTATGGGCTTCCAAATATCCCTTTGCCAATTCCACAAGAACAGCCTTAGCGAACGGCTTCTTGAAGGGAAAGATGTAACTCTGTGAGATGAACCAACAGAACACAGTGCAGTTTCTCAGAAAGCTTCTTTCCAGTTTTGAACGGAAGATATTTCCTTTTTCACCATAGCCCTCTATGGGCTTCCAAATATCCCTTTGCCAATTCCACAAGAACAGCCTTAGCGAAAGGATTCTTGAAGGGAAAGCTGTAACTCTGTGAGATGAACTCAGAGAACACAGAGCAGTTTCTCAGAAAGCTTCTTTCCAGTTTTGAACGGAAGATATTTCAAATTTCACCATAGCCCTCTATGGGATTCCAAATATCCCTTTGCCAATTCCACAAGAACAGCCTTAGCGAAAGGCTTCTTGAAGGGAAAGATGTAACTCTGTGGATGAATTAACAGAACACAGATCAGTTTCTCAGAAAGCTTCTTTCCAGTTTTGAACGGAGGATATTTCCTTTTTCACCATAGCCCTGTATGGGCTTCCAAATATCCCTTTGCCAATTCCACAAGAACAGGCTTAGCGAAAGGCTTCTTGAAGGGAAAGATGTAACTCTGTGAGATGAATTAACAGAACACAGAGCAGTTTCACAGAAGGCTTCTTTCCAGTTTTGAACGGAAGATATTTCCTTTTTCACCATAGCCCTCTATGGGCTTCCAAATATCCCTTTGCCAATTCCACAAGAACAGCCTAAGCGAAAGGCTTCTTGAAGGGAAAGATGTAACTCTGTGAGATGAATTAACAGAACACAGAGAAGTTTCTCAGAAAGCTTCTTTCCAGTTTTGAACGGAAGATATTTCCTTTTTCACCATAGCCCTTGCCAATTCCACAAGAACAGCCTTAGCGAAAGGCTTCTTGAAGGGAAAGATGTAACTCTGTGAGATGAATTCACAGAACACAGAGCAGTTTCTCAGAAAGCTTCTTTCCAGTTTTGAACGGAAGATATTTCCTTTTTCACCATAGCCCTCATTGGGCTTCCAAATATCCCTTTGCCAATTCCACAAGAACAGCCTTAGGGAAAGGCTTCTTGAAGGGAAAGATGTAACTCTGTGAGATGAATTAACAGAACACAGATCAGTTACTCAGAAAGCTTCTTTCCAGTTTTGAACGGAAGATATTTCCTTTTTCACCATAGCCCTCTATGGGCTTCCAAATTGCCCTGTGCTAATTCCACAAGAACAGCCTTAGCGAAAGGCTTCTTGAAGGGAAAGATGTAACTCTGTGAGATGAATTAACAGAACACAGAGCAGTTTCCTAGAAAGCTTCTTTCCAGTTTTGAACGGAAGATATTTCCTTTTTCACCATAGCCCTCTATGGGCTTCCAAATATCCCTTTGCCAATTCCACAATAACAGCCTTAGCGAAAGGCTTCTTGAAGGGAAAGATGTAACTCTGTGAGATGAATTAACAGAACACAGAGCAGTTTCTCAGAAAGCTTCTTTCCAGTTTTGAACGGAAGATATTTCCTTTTCACCATAGCCCTCTATGGGCTTCCAAATATCCCTTTGCCAATTCCACAAGAACAGCCTTAGCGAAAGGCTTCTTGAAGGGAAAGATGTAACTCTGTGAGATTAATTAACACAACACAGATCAGATACTCAGAAAGATTCTTTCCAGTTTTGAACGGAAGATATTTCCTTTTTCACCATAGCCATCTATGGGCTTCCAAATATCCCTTTGCCAATTCCACAAGAACAGCCTTAGCGAAAGGCTTCTTGAAGGGAAAGATGTAACTCTGTGAGATGAATTAACAGAACACAGAGCAGTTTCTCAGAAAGCTTCTTTCCAGTTTTGAACGGAAGTTATTTCCTTTTTCACCATAGCCCTCTATGGGCTTCCAAATATCCCTTTGCCAATTCCACAAGAACAGCCTTAGCGAAAGGCTTTTTGAAGGGAAAGATGTAACTCTGTGAGATGAATTAACAGAACACAGATCAGATACTCAGAAAGCTTCTTTCCAGTTTTGAACGGAAGATATTTCCTTTTTCACCATAGCCCTCTATGGGTTTCCAAATATCCCTTTGCCAATTCCACAAGAACAGCCTTAGCGAAAGGATTCTTGAAGGGAAAGATGTAACTCTGTGAGATGAATAAACAGAACACAGAGCAGGTTCTCAGAAAGCTTCTTTCCAGTTTTGAACGGAAGATATTTCCTTTTTCACCATAGCCCTCTATGGGCTTGAAAATATCCCTTTGACAATTCCAGAAGAACAGCCTTCGCGAAAGGATTCTTGAAGGGAAAGATGTAACTCTGTGAGATGAACTCAGAGAACACAGAGCAGTTTCTCAGAAAGCTTCTTTCCAGTTTTGAACGGAAGATATTTACTTTTTCACCATAGCAGTCTAAGGGATTCCAAATATCCCTTTGCCAATTCCACAAGAACAGCCTTAGCGAAAGGCTTCTTGAAGGGAAAGATGTAACTCTTTGATATGAATTAACAGAACACAGATCAGATACTCAGAAAGCTTCTTTACAGTTTTGAACGGAAGATATTTCCTTTTTCACCATAGCCCTCTAGGGGCTTCCAAATATCCCTTTGCCAATTCCACAAGAACAGCCTTAGCGAAAGGCTTCTTGAAGGGAAAGATGTAACTCTGTGAGATGAATTAACAGAACACAGATCAGTTTCTCAGAAAGCTTCTTTCCAGTTTTGAACGGAAGATATTTCCTTTTTCACCATAGCCCTCTATGGGTTTCCAAATATCCCTTTGCCAATTCCACAAGAACAGCCTTAGCGAAAGGATTCTTGAAGGGAAAGATGTAACTCTGTGAGATGAATTAACAGAACACAGAGCAGTTTCTCAGAAAGCTTCTTTCCAGTTTTGAACGGAAGATATTTCCTTTTTCACCATAGCCCTCTATGGGCTTGAAAATATCCCTTTGACAATTCCAGAAGAACAGCCTTCGCGAAAGGATTCTTGAAGGGAAAGATGTAACTCTGTGAGATGAACTCAGAGAACACAGAGCAGTTTCTCAGAAAGCTTCTTTCCAGTTTTGAATGGAAGATATTTCCTTTTTCACCATAGCCCTCTATGGGCTTCCAAATATCCCTTTGCCAATTCCAGAAGAACCGCCTTAGCGAAAGGCTTCTTGAAGGGAAAGATGTAACTCTGTGAGTTGAATTAACAGAACACAGATCAGTTTCTCAGAAAGCTTCTTTCCAGTTTTGAAAGGAAGTTACTTCCTTTTTCACCATAGCCCTCTATGGGCTTCCAAATATCCCTTTGCCAATTCCACAAGAACAGCCTTAGCGAAAGGCTTCTTGAAGGGAAAGATGTAACTCTGTGAGATGAATTAACAGAACACAGAGAAGTTTCTCAGAAAGCTTCTTTCCAGTTTTGAACGGAAGATATTTCCTTTTTCACCATAGCCCTTGCCAATTCCACAAGAACAGCCTTAGCGAAAGGCTTCTTGAAGGGAAAGATGTAACTCTGTGAGATGAATTAACAGAACACAGAGAAGTTTCTCAGAAAGCTTCTTTCCAGTTTTGAACGGAAGATATTTCCTTTTTCACCATAGCCCTTGCCAATTCCACAAGAACAGCCTTAGCGAAAGGCTTCTTGAAGGGAAAGATGTAACTCTGTGAGATGAATTAACAGAACACAGAGCAGTTTCTCAGAAAGCTTCTTTCCAGTTTTGAACGGAAGATATTTCCTTTTTCACCATAGCCCTTGCCAATTCCACAAGAACAGCCTTAGCGAAAGGCTTCTTGAAGGGAAAGATGTAACTCTGTGAGATGAATTAACAGAACACAGAGCAGTTTCTCAGAAAGCTTCTTTCCAGTTTTGAACGGAAGATATTTCCTTTTTCACCATAGCCCTCTATGGGCTTCCAAATATCCCTTTGCCAATTCCACAAGAACAGCCTTAGCGAAAGGCTTCTTGAAGGGAAAGATGTAACTCTGTGAGATGAATTAACAGAACACAGAGCAGTTTCTCCGAAAGCTTCTTTCCAGTTTTGAACGGAAGATATTTCCTTTTTCACCATAGCCCTCTATGGGCTTCCAAATATCCCTTTGCCAATTCCACAAGAACAGCCTTAGTGAAAGGCTTCTTGAAGGGAAAGATGTAACTCTGTGAGATGAATTAACAGAACAGAGATCAGTTACTCAGAAAGCTTCTTTCCAGTTTTGAACGGAAGATATTTCCTTTTCACCATAGCCCTCTATGGGCTTCCAAATATCCCCTTGCCAATTCCACAAGAACAGCCTTAGCGAAAGGCTTCTTGAAGGGAAAGATGTAACTCTGTGAGATGATTTAACAGAACACAGAGCAGTTTCTCAGAAAGCTTCTTTCCAGTTTTGAAGGGAAGATATTTCCTTTTTCAACACAGCCCTCTATGGGCTTCCAAATATCCCTTTGCGAATTCCACAAGAACAGCCTTAGCGAAAGGCTTCTTGAAGGGAAAACTGTAACTCTGTGAGATGAATTAACAGAACACCGAACAGATTCTCAGAAAGCTTCTTTCCAGTTTTGAACGGAAGATAGTTCCTTTTTCACCATAGCCCTCATTGGGCTTCCAAATATCCCTTTGCCAATTCCACAAGAACAGCCTTAGGGAAAGGCTTCTTGAAGGGAAAGATGTAACTCTGTGAGATGAATTAACAGAACACAGATCAGTTACTCAGAAAGCTTCTTTCCAGTTTTGAACGGAAGATATTTCCTTTTTCACCATAGCCCTCTATGGGCTTCCAAATATCCCTTTGCCAATTCCACAAGAACAGCCTTAGCGAAAGGCTTCTTGAAGGGAAAGATGTAACTCTGTGAGATGAACTAACAGACCACAGAGGAGTTTCTCAGAAAGCTTCTTTCCAGTTTTGAAGGGAAGATATTTCCTTTTTCACCATAGCCCTCTATGGGCCTCCAAATATCCCTTTGCCAATTCCACAAGAACAGCCTTAGCGAAAGGCTTCTTGAAGGGAAAGATGTAACTCTGTGAGATGAATTAACAGAACACAGAGCAGTTTCTCAGAAAGCTTCTTTCCAGTTTTGAACGGAAGATATTTCCTTTTTCACCATAGCCCTCTATGGGCTTCCAAATATCCCTTTGCCAATTCCACAAGAACAGCCTTAGCGAACGGCTTCTTGAAGGGAAAGATGTAACTCTGTGAGATGAACCAACAGAACACAGTGCAGTTTCTCAGAAAGCTTCTTTCCAGTTTTGAACGGAAGATATTTCCTTTTTCACCATAGCCCTCTATGGGCTTCCAAATATCCCTTTGCCAATTCCACAAGAACAGCCTTAGCGAAAGGATTCTTGAAGGGAAAGCTGTAACTCTGTGAGATGAACTCAGAGAACACAGAGCAGTTTCTCAGAAAGCTTCTTTCCAGTTTTGAACGGAAGATATTTCAAATTTCACCATAGCCCTCTATGGGATTCCAAATATCCCTTTGCCAATTCCACAAGAACAGCCTTAGCGAAAGGCTTCTTGAAGGGAAAGATGTAACTCTGTGGATGAATTAACAGAACACAGATCAGTTTCTCAGAAAGCTTCTTTCCAGTTTTGAACGGAGGATATTTCCTTTTTCACCATAGCCCTGTATGGGCTTCCAAATATCCCTTTGCCAATTCCACAAGAACAGGCTTAGCGAAAGGCTTCTTGAAGGGAAAGATGTAACTCTGTGAGATGAATTAACAGAACACAGAGCAGTTTCACAGAAGGCTTCTTTCCAGTTTTGAACGGAAGATATTTCCTTTTTCACCATAGCCCTCTATGGGCTTCCAAATATCCCTTTGCCAATTCCACAAGAACAGCCTAAGCGAAAGGCTTCTTGAAGGGAAAGATGTAACTCTGTGAGATGAATTAACAGAACACAGAGAAGTTTCTCAGAAAGCTTCTTTCCAGTTTTGAACGGAAGATATTTCCTTTTTCACCATAGCCCTTGCCAATTCCACAAGAACAGCCTTAGCGAAAGGCTTCTTGAAGGGAAAGATGTAACTCTGTGAGATGAATTAACAGAACACAGAGCAGTTTCTCAGAAAGCTTCTTTCCAGTTTTGAACGGAAGATATTTCCTTTTTCACCATAGCCCTTGCCAATTCCACAAGAACAGCCTTAGCGAAAGGCTTCTTGAAGGGAAAGATGTAAATCTGTGAGATGAATTAACAGAACACAGAGCAGTTTCTCAGAAAGCTTCTTTCCAGTTTTGAACGGAAGATATTTCCTTTTTCACCATAGCCCTCTATGGGCTTCCAAATATCCCTTTGCCAATTCCACAAGAACAGCCTTAGCGAAAGGCTTCTTGAAGGGAAAGATGTAACTCTGTGAGATGAATTAACAGAACACAGATCAGATACTCAGAAAGCTTCTTTCCAGTTTTGAACGGAAGATATTTCCTTTTCACCATAGCCCTCTATGGGCTTCCAAATATCCCCTTGCCAATTCCACAAGAACAGCCTTAGCGAAAGGCTTCTTGAAGGGAAAGATGTAACTCTGTGAGATGATTTAACAGAACACAGAGCAGTTTCTCAGAAAGCTTCTTTCCAGTTTTGAAGGGAAGATATTTCCTTTTTCAACACAGCCCTCTATGGGCTTCCAAATATCGCTTTGCGAATTCCACAAGAACAGCCTTAGCGAAAGGCTTCTTGAAGGGAAAACTGTAACTCTGTGAGATGAATTAACAGAACACCGAACAGATTCTCAGAAAGCTTCTTTCCAGTTTTGAACGGAAGATAGTCCCTTTTTCACCATAGCCCTCATTGGGCTTCCAAATATCCCTTTGCCAATTCCACAAGAACAGCCTTAGGGAAAGGCTTCTTGAAGGGAAAGATGTAACTCTGTGAGATGAATTAACAGAACACAGATCAGTTACTCAGAAAGCTTCTTTCCAGTTTTGAACGGAAGATATTTCCTTTTTCACCATAGCCCTCTATGGGCTTCCAAATATCCCTTTGCCAATTCCACAAGAACAGCCTTAGCGAAAGGCTTCTTGAAGGGAAAGATGTAACTCTGTGAGATGAACTAACAGACCACAGAGGAGTTTCTCAGAAAGCTTCTTTCCAGTTTTGAAGGGAAGATATTTCCTTTTTCACCATAGCCCTCTATGGGCTTCCAAATATCCCTTTGCCAATTCCACAAGAACAGCCTTAGCGAAAGGCTTCTTGAAGGGAAAGATGTAACTCTGTGAGATGAATTAACAGAACACAGAGCAGTTTCTCAGAAAGCTTCTTTCCAGTTTTGAACGGAAGATATTTCCTTTTTCACCATAGCCCTCTATGGGCTTCCAAATATCCCTTTGCCAATTCCACAAGAACAGCCTTAGCGAACGGCTTCTTGAAGGGAAAGATGTAACTCTGTGAGATGAACCAACAGAACACAGTGCAGTTTCTCAGAAAGCTTCTTTCCAGTTTTGAACGGAAGATATTTCCTTTTTCACCATAGCCCTCTATGGGCTTCCAAATATCCCTTTGCCAATTCCACAAGAACAGCCTTAGCGAAAGGATTCTTGAAGGGAAAGCTGTAACTCTGTGAGATGAACTCAGAGAACACAGAGCAGTTTCTCAGAAAGCTTCTTTCCAGTTTTGAACGGAAGATATTTCAAATTTCACCATAGCCCTCTATGGGATTCCAAATATCCCTTTGCCAATTCCACAAGAACAGCCTTAGCGAAAGGCTTCTTGAAGGGAAAGATGTAACTCTGTGGATGAATTAACAGAACACAGATCAGTTTCTCAGAAAGCTTCTTTCCAGTTTTGAACGGAGGATATTTCCTTTTTCACCATAGCCCTGTATGGGCTTCCAAATATCCCTTTGCCAATTCCACAAGAACAGGCTTAGCGAAAGGCTTCTTGAAGGGAAAGATGTAACTCTGTGAGATGAATTAACAGAACACAGAGCAGTTTCACAGAAGGCTTCTTTCCAGTTTTGAACGGAAGATATTTCCTTTTTCACCATAGCCCTCTATGGGCTTCCAAATATCCCTTTGCCAATTCCACAAGAACAGCCTAAGCGAAAGGCTTCTTGAAGGGAAAGATGTAACTCTGTGAGATGAATTAACAGAACACAGAGAAGTTTCTCAGAAAGCTTCTTTCCAGTTTTGAACGGAAGATATTTCCTTTTTCACCATAGCCCTTGCCAATTCCACAAGAACAGCCTTAGCGAAAGGCTTCTTGAAGGGAAAGATGTAACTCTGTGAGATGAATTAACAGAACACAGAGCAGTTTCTCAGAAAGCTTCTTTCCAGTTTTGAACGGAAGATATTTCCTTTTTCACCATAGCCCTTGCCAATTCCACAAGAACAGCCTTAGCGAAAGGCTTCTTGAAGGGAAAGATGTAACTCTGTGAGATGAATTAACAGAACACAGAGCAGTTTCTCAGAAAGCTTCTTTCCAGTTTTGAACGGAAGATATTTCCTTTTTCACCATAGCCCTCTATGGGCTTCCAAATATCCCTTTGCCAATTCCACAAGAACAGCCTTAGCGAAAGGCTTCTTGAAGGGAAAGATGTAACTCTGTGAGATGAATTAACAGAACACAGATCAGATACTCAGAAAGCTTCTTTCCAGTTTTGAACGGAAGATATTTCCTTTTTCACCATAGCCCTCTATGGGCTTCCAAATATCCCTTTGCCAATTCCGCAAGAATAGCCTTAGGGAAAGGCTTCTTGAAGGGAAAGATGTAACTCTGTGAGATGAATTAACAGAACACAGATCAGATACTCAGAAAGCTTCTTTCCAGTTTTGAACGGAAGATATTTCCTTTTTAACCATAGCCCTCTATGGGCTTCCAAATATCCCTTTGCCAATTCCACAAGAACAGCCTTAGCGAAAGGCTTCTTGAAGGGAAAGATGTAACTCTGTGAGATGAATTAACAGAACACAGATCAGTTTCTCAGAAAGCTTCTATCCAGTTTTGAACGGAAGATATTTCCTTTTTCACCATAGCCCTCTATGTGTTTCCAAATATCCCTTTGCCAATTCCACAAGAACAGCCTTAGCGAAAGGATTCTTGAAGGGAAAGATGTAACTCTGTGAGATGAATTAACAGAACACAGAGCAGTTTCTCAGAAAGCTTCTTTCCAGTTTTGAACGGAAGATATTTCCTTTTTCACCATAGCCCTCTATGGGCTTGAAAATATCCCTTTGACAATTCCAGAAGAACAGCCTTCGCGAAAGGATTCTTGAAGGGAAAGATGTAACTCTGTGAGATGAACTCAGAGAACACAGAGCAGTTTCTCAGAAAGCTTCTTTTCAGTTTTGAACGGAAGATATTTACTTTTTCACCATAGCCCTCTAAGGGATTCCAAATATCCCTTTGCCAATTACACAAGAACAGCCTTAGCGAAAGGCTTCTTGAAGGGAAAGATGTAACTCTGTGGATGAATTAACAGAACACAGATCTCTTTCTCAGAAAGCTTCTTTCCAGTTTTGAACGGAGGATATTTCCTTTTTCACCATAGCCCTCTAGGGGCTTCCAAATATCCCTTTGACAATTCCACAAGATCAGCCTTAGCGAAAGGCTTCTTGAAGGGAATGATGTAACTCTGTGAGATGAATTAACAGAACACAGATCAGATACTCAGAAAGCTTCTTTCCAGTTTTGAACGGAAGATATTTCCTTTTTCACCGCAGCCCTCTATGGGCTTCCAAATATCCCTTTGCCAATTCCACAAGAACAGCCTTAGCGAAAGGCTTCCTGAAGGGAAAGATGTAACTCTGTGAGATGAACTCAGAGAACACAGAGCAGTTTCTCAGAGAGCTTCTTTCTAGTTTTGAACGGAAGATATTTCCTTTTTCACCATAGCCCTCTATGGGCTTCCAAATATCCCTTTGCCAATTCCAGAACAACAGCCTTAGCGAAAGGCTTCTTGAAGGGAAAGATGTAACTCTGTGAGATGAATTAACAGAACACAGATCATTTTCTCAGAAAGCTTCTTTCCAGTTTTGAAAGGAAGATATTTCCTTTTTCACCACAGCCCTCTATGGGCTTCCAAATATCCCTTTGCCAATTCCACAAGAACAGACTTAGCGAAAGGCTTCTTGAAGGGAAAGATGTAACTCTGTGAGATGAATTAACAGAACACAGAGCAGTTTCTCAGAAAGTTTCTTTCCAGTTTTGAACGGAAGATATTTCCTTTTTCACCATAGCCCTCTATGGGCTTCGAAATATCCCTTTGCCAATTCCACAAGAACAGCCTTAGCGAAAGGCTTCTTGAAGGGAAAGATGTAACTCTGTGAGATGAATTAACAGAACACAGAGCAGTTTCTCAGAAAGCTTCTTTCCAGTTTTGAAAGGAAGATATTTCCTTTTTCACCATAGCCCTCTAAGGGCTTCCAAATATCACTTTGCCAATTCCACAAGAACAGCCTTAGCGAAAGGCTTCTTGAAGGGAAAGATGTAACTCTGTGAGATGAACTCAGAGAACACAGAGTAGTTTCTCAGAAAGCTTCTTTCCAGTTTTGAACGGAACACATTTCCTTTTTCAACACAGCCCTCTATGGGCTTCCAAATATCCCTTTTGCGAATTCCACAAGAACAGCCTTAGCGAAAGGCTTCTTTAAGGGAAAGCTGTAACTCTGTGAGATGAATTAACAGAACACAGAACAGTTTCTCAGAAAGCTTCTTTCCAGTTTTGAACGGAAGATATTTCCTTTTTCACCATAGCCCTCTATGGGCTTCCAAATATCCCTTTGCAAATTTCACAAGAACAGCCTTAGCGAAAGGCTTCTTGAATTGAAAGATGTAACTCTGTGAGATGAACTAACAGAACACAGAGCAGTTTCTCAGAAAGCTTCTTTCCAGTTTTGAACGGAAGATATTTCCTTTTTCACCATAGCCCTCTATGGGCATCCAAATATCCCTTTGCCAATTCCACAAGAACAGCCTTAGCGAAAGGCTTCTTGAAGGGAAAGATGTAACTCTGTGAGATGAATTAACAGAACACAGATCAGTTACTCAGAAAGCTTCTTTCCAGTTTTGAACGGAAAATATTTCCTTTTTCACCATAGCCCTCTATGGTCTTCCAAATATCCCTTTGCCAATTCCACAAGAACAGCCTTAGCGAAAGGCTTCTTGAAGGGAAAGATGTAACTCTGTGAGATGAACTCAGAGAACACAGAGTAGTTTCTCAGAAAGCTTCTTTCCAGTTTTGAACGGAACACATTTCCTTTTTCAACACAGCCCTCTATGGGCTTCCAAATATCCCTTTTGCGAATTCCACAAGAACAGCCTTAGCGAAAGGCTTCTTGAAGGGAAAGATGTAACTCTGTGAGATGAATTAACAGAACACAGAACAGTTTCTCAGAAAGCTTCTTTCCAGTTTTGAACGGAAGATATTTCCTTTTTCACCCTAGCCCTCTATGGGCTTCCAAATATCCCTTTGCCAATTCCACAAGAACAGCCTTAGCGAAAGGCTTCTTGAAGGGAAAGATGTAACTCTGTGAGATGAACTAACAGAACACAGAGCAGTTTCTCAGAAAGCTTCTTTCCCGTTATGAACGGAAGATATTTCCTTTTCAACATAGCCCTCTATGGGCTTCCAAATAGCCCTTTGCTAATTCCACAAGAACAGCCTTAGCGAAAGGCTTCTTGAAGGGAAAGATGTAACTCTGTGAGATGAATTAACAGAACACAGAGCAGTTTCCTAGAAAGCTTCTTTCCAGTTTTGAACGGAAGATATTTCCTTTTTCACCATAGCCCTCTATGGGTTTCCAAATATCCCTTTGCCAATTCCACAAGAACAGCCTTAGCGAAAGGCTTCTTGAAGGGAAAGATGTAACTCTGTGAGATGAATTAACAGGACACAGATCAGATACTCAGAAAGCTTCTTTCCAGTTTTGAACGGAAGATATTTCCTTTTTCACCATAGCCCTCTATGGGCTTGAAAATATCCCTTTGACAATTCCAGAACAACAGCCTTCGCGAAAGGATTCTTGAAGGGAAAGATGTAACTCTGTGAGATGAACTCAGAGAACACAGAGCAGTTTCTCAGAAAGCTTCTTTCCAGTTTTGAACGGAAGATATTTACTTTTTCACCATAGCAGTCTAAGGGATTCCAAATATCCCTTTGCCAATTCCACAAGAACAGCCTTAGCGAAAGGCTTCTTGAAGGGAAAGATGTAACTCTTTGATATGAATTAACAGAACACAGATCAGATACTCAGAAAGCTTCTTTACAGTTTTGAACGGAAGATATTTCCTTTTTCACCATAGCCCTCTAGGGGCTTCCAAATATCCCTTTGCCAATTCCACAAGAACAGCCTTAGCGAAAGGATTCTTGAAGGGAAAGATGTAACTCTGTGAGATGAATTAACAGAACACAGAGCAGTTTCTCAGAAAGCTTCTTTCCAGTTTTGAACGGAAGATATTTCCTTTTTCACCATAGCCCTCTATGGGCTTGAAAATATCCCTTTGACAATTCCAGAAGAACAGCCTTCGCGAAAGGATTCTTGAAGGGAAAGATGTAACTCTGTGAGATGAATTAACAGAACACAGATCAGTTTCTCAGAAAGCTTCTTTCCAGTTTTGAACGGAAGATATTTCCTTTTTCACCATAGCCCTCTATGGGCTTCCAAATATCCCTTTGCCAATTCCAGAAGAACCGCCTTAGCGAAAGGCTTCTTGAAGGGAAAGATGTAACTCTGTGAGTTGAATTAACAGAACACAGATCAGTTTCTCAGAAAGCTTCTTTCCAGTTTTGAAAGGAAGTTATTTCCTTTTTCACCATAGCCCTCTATGGGCTTCCAAATATCCCTTTGCCAATTCCACAAGAACAGCCTTAGCGAAAGGCTTCTTGAAGGGAAAGATGTAACTCTGTGAGATGAATTAACAGAACACAGAGAAGTTTCTCAGAAAGCTTCTTTCCAGTTTTGAACGGAAGATATTTCCTTTTTCACCATAGCCCTTGCCAATTCCACAAGAACAGCCTTAGCGAAAGGCTTCTTGAAGGGAAAGATGTAACTCTGTGAGATGAATTAACAGAACACAGAGAAGTTTCTCAGAAAGCTTCTTTCCAGTTTTGAACGGAAGATATTTCCTTTTTCACCATAGCCCTTGCCAATTCCACAAGAACAGCCTTAGCGAAAGGCTTCTTGAAGGGAAAGATGTAACTCTGTGAGATGAATTAACAGAACACAGAGCAGTTTCTCAGAAAGCTTCTTTCCAGTTTTGAACGGAAGATATTTCCTTTTTCACCATAGCCCTTGCCAATTCCACAAGAACAGCCTTAGCGAAAGGCTTCTTGAAGGGAAAGATGTAACTCTGTGAGATGAATTAACAGAACACAGAGCAGTTTCTCAGAAAGCTTCTTTCCAGTTTTGAACGGAAGATATTTCCTTTTTCACCATAGCCCTCTATGGGCTTCCAAATATCCCTTTGCCAATTCCAGAAGAACAGCCTTAGCGAAAGGCTTCTTGAAGGGAAAGATGTAACTCTGTGAGATGAATTAACAGAACACAGAGCAGTTTCTCCGAAAGCTTCTTACCAGTTTTGAACGGAAGATATTTCCTTTTTCACCATAGCCCTCTATGGGCTTCCAAATATCCCTTTGCCAATTCCACAAGAACAGCCTTAGCGAAAGGCTTCTTGAAGGGAAAGATGTAACTCTGTGAGATGAATTAACAGAACACAGATCAGTTACTCAGAAAGCTTCTTTCCAGTTTTGAAGGGAAGATATTTCCTTTTTCAACACAGCCCTCTATGGGCTTCCAAATATCCCTTTGCGAATTCCACAAGAACAGCCTTAGCGAAAGGCTTCTTGAAGGGAAAACTGTAACTCTGTGAGATGAATTAACAGAACACCGAACAGTTTCTCAGAAAGCTTCTTTCCAGTTTTGAACGGAAGATAGTTCCTTTTTCACCATAGCCCTCATTGGGCTTCCAAATATCCCTTTGCCAATTCCACAAGAACAGCCTTAGGGAAAGGCTTCTTGAAGGGAAAGATGTAACTCTGTGAGATGAATTAACAGAACACAGAGCAGTTTCCTAGAAAGCTTCTTTCCAGTTTTGAACGGAAGATATTTCCTTTTTCACCATAGCCCTCTATGGGCTTCCAAATATCCCTTTGCCAATTCCACAAGAACAGCCTTAGCGAAAGGCTTCTTGAAGGGAAAGATGTAACTCTGTGAGATGAATTAACAGAACACAGAGCAGTTTCTCAGAAAGCTTCTTTCCAGTTTTGAACGGAAGATATTTCCTTTTCACCATAGCCCTCTATGGGCTTCCAAATATCCCTTTGCCAATTCCACAAGAACAGGCTTAGCGAAAGGCTTCTTGAAGGGAAAGATGTAACTCTGTGAGATTAATTAACAGAACACAGATCAGATACTCAGAAAGATTCTTTCCAGTTTTGAACGGAAGATATTTCCGTTTTCACCATAGCCCTCTATGGGCTTCCAAATATCCCTTTGCCAATTCCACAAGAACAGCCTTAGCGAAAGGCTTCTTGAAGGGAAAGATGTAACTCTGTGAGATGAATTAACAGAACACAGAGCAGTTTCTCAGAAAGCTTCTTTCCAGTTTTGAACGGAAGTTATTTCCTTTTTCACCATAGCCCTCTATGGGCTTCCAAATATCCCTTTGCCAATTCCACAAGAACAGCCTTAGCGAAAGGCTTTTTGAAGGGAAAGATGTAACTCTGTGAGATGAATTAACAGAACACAGATCAGATACTCAGAAAGCTTCTTTCCAGTTTTGAACGGAAGATATTTCCTTTTTCACCATAGCCCTCTATGGGTTTCCAAATATCCCTTTGCCAATTCCACAAGAACAGCCTTAGCGAAAGGATTCTTGAAGGGAAAGATGTAACTCTGTGAGATGAATTAACAGAACACAGAGCAGTTTCTCAGAAAGCTTCTTTCCAATTTTGAACGGAAGATATTTCCTTTTTCACCATAGCCCTCTATGGGCTTGAAAATATCCCTTTGACAATTCCAGAAGAACAGCCTTCGCGAAAGGATTCTTGAAGGGAAAGATGTAACTCTGTGAGATGAACTCAGAGAACACAGAGCAGTTTCTCAGAAAGCTTCTTTCCAGTTTTGAACGGAAGATATTTACTTTTTCACCATAGCAGTCTAAGGGATTCCAAATATCCCTTTGCCAATTCCACAAGAACAGCCTTAGCGAAAGGCTTCTTGAAGGGAAAGATGTAACTCTGTGGATGAATTAACAGAACACAGATCAGTTTCTCAGAAAGCTTCTTTCCAGTTTTGAACGGAGGAAATTTCCTTTTTCACCATAGCCCTGTATGGGCTTCCAAATATCCCTTTGCCAATTCCACAAGAACAGCCTTAGCGAAAGGCTTCTTGAAGGGAAAGATGTAACTCTGTGAGATGAATTAACAGAACACAGAGCAATTTCACAGAAGGCTTCTTTCCAGTTTTGAACGGAAGATATTTCCTTTTTCACCATAGGCCTCTATGGGCTTCCAAATATCCCTTTGCCAATTCCACAAGAACAGCCTTAGCGAAAGGATTCTTGAAGGGAAAGATGTAACTCTGTGAGATGAATTAACAGAACACAGAGCAGTTTCACAGAAGGCTTCTTTCCAGTTTTGAACGGAAGATATTTCCTTTTTCACCATAGCCCTCTATGGGCTTCCAAATATCCCTTTGCCAATTCCACAAGAACAGCCTAAGCGAAAGGCTTCTTGAAGGGAAAGATGTAACTCTGTGAGATGAATTAACAGAACACAGAGAAGTTTCTCAGAAAGCTTCTTTCCAGTTTTGAACGGAAGATATTTCCTTTTTCACCATAGCCCTTGCCAATTCCACAAGAACAGCCTTAGCGAAAGGCTTCTTGAAGGGAAAGATGTAACTCTGTGAGATGAATTAACAGAACACAGAGCAGTTTCTCAGAAAGCTTCTTTCCAGTTTTGAACGGAAGATATTTCCTTTTTCACCATAGCCCTTGCCAATTCCACAAGAACAGCCTTAGCGAAAGGCTTCTTGAAGGGAAAGATGTAACTCTGTGAGATGAATTAACAGAACACAGAGCAGTTTCTCAGAAAGCTTCTTTCCAGTTTTGAACGGAAGATATTTCCTTTTTCACCATAGCCCTCTATGGGCTTCCAAATATCCCTTTGCCAATTCCACAAGAACAGCCTTAGCGAAAGGCTTCTTGAAGGGAAAGATGTAACTCTGTGAGATGAATTAACAGAACACAGATCAGATACTCAGAAAGCTTCTTTCCAGTTTTGAACGGAAGATATTTCCTTTTCACCATAGCCCTCTATGGGCTTCCAAATATCCCCTTGCCAATTCCACAAGAACAGCCTTAGCGAAAGGCTTCTTGAAGGGAAAGATGTAACTCTGTGAGATGATTTAACAGAACACAGAGCAGTTTCTCAGAAAGCTTCTTTCCAGTTTTGAAGGGAAGATATTTCCTTTTTCAACACAGCCCTCTATGGGCTTCCAAATATCCCTTTGCGAATTCCACAAGAACAGCCTTAGCGAAAGGCTTCTTGAAGGGAAAACTGTAACTCTGTGAGATGAATTAACAGAACACCGAACAGATTCTCAGAAAGCTTCTTTCCAGTTTTGAACGGAAGATAGTTCCTTTTTCACCATAGCCCTCATTGGGCTTCCAAATATCCCTTTGCCAATTCCACAAGAACAGCCTTAGGGAAAGGCTTCTTGAAGGGAAAGATGTAACTCTGTGAGATGAATTAACAGAACACAGATCAGTTACTCAGAAAGCTTCTTTCCAGTTTTGAACGGAAGATATTTCCTTTTTCACCATAGCCCTCTATGGGCTTCCAAATATCCCTTTGCCAATTCCACAAGAACAGCCTTAGCGAAAGGCTTCTTGAAGGGAAAGATGTAACTCTGTGAGATGAACTAACAGACCACAGAGGAGTTTCTCAGAAAGCTTCTTTCCAGTTTTGAAGGGAAGATATTTCCTTTTTCACCATAGCCCTCTATGGGCTTCCAAATATCCCTTTGCCAATTCCACAAGAACAGCCTTAGCGAAAGGCTTCTTGAAGGGAAAGATGTAACTCTGTGAGATGAATTAACAGAACACAGAGCAGTTTCTCAGAAAGCTTCTTTCCAGTTTTGAACGGAAGATATTTCCTTTTTCACCATAGCCCTCTATGGGCTTCCAAATATCCCTTTGCCAATTCCACAAGAACAGCCTTAGCGAACGGCTTCTTGAAGGGAAAGATGTAACTCTGTGAGATGAACCAACAGAACACAGTGCAGTTTCTCAGAAAGCTTCTTTCCAGTTTTGAACGGAAGATATTTCCTTTTTCACCATAGCCCTCTATGGGCTTCCAAATATCCCTTTGCCAATTCCACAAGAACAGCCTTAGCGAAAGGATTCTTGAAGGGAAAGCTGTAACTCTGTGAGATGAACTCAGAGAACACAGAGCAGTTTCTCAGAAAGCTTCTTTCCAGTTTTGAACGGAAGATATTTCAAATTTCACCATAGCCCTCTATGGGATTCCAAATATCCCTTTGCCAATTCCACAAGAACAGCCTTAGCGAAAGGCTTCTTGAAGGGAAAGATGTAACTCTGTGGATGAATTAACAGAACACAGATCAGTTTCTCAGAAAGCTTCTTTCCAGTTTTGAACGGAGGATATTTCCTTTTTCACCATAGCCCTGTATGGGCTTCCAAATATCCCTTTGCCAATTCCACAAGAACAGGCTTAGCGAAAGGCTTCTTGAAGGGAAAGATGTAACTCTGTGAGATGAATTAACAGAACACAGAGCAGTTTCACAGAAGGCTTCTTTCCAGTTTTGAACGGAAGATATTTCCTTTTTCACCATAGCCCTCTATGGGCTTCCAAATATCCCTTTGCCAATTCCACAAGAACAGCCTAAGCGAAAGGCTTCTTGAAGGGAAAGATGTAACTCTGTGAGATGAATTAACAGAACACAGAGAAGTTTCTCAGAAAGCTTCTTTCCAGTTTTGAACGGAAGATATTTCCTTTTTCACCATAGCCCTTGCCAATTCCACAAGAACAGCCTTAGCGAAAGGCTTCTTGAAGGGAAAGATGTAACTCTGTGAGATGAATTAACAGAACACAGAGCAGTTTCTCAGAAAGCTTCTTTCCAGTTTTGAACGGAAGATATTTCCTTTTTCACCATAGCCCTTGCCAATTCCACAAGAACAGCCTTAGCGAAAGGCTTCTTGAAGGGAAAGATGTAACTCTGTGAGATGAATTAACAGAACACAGAGCAGTTTCTCAGAAAGCTTCTTTCCAGTTTTGAACGGAAGATATTTCCTTTTTCACCATAGCCCTCTATGGGCTTCCAAATATCCCTTTGCCAATTCCACAAGAACAGCCTTAGCGAAAGGCTTCTTGAAGGGAAAGATGTAACTCTGTGAGATGAATTAACAGAACACAGATCAGATACTCAGAAAGCTTCTTTCCAGTTTTGAACGGAAGATATTTCCTTTTTCACCATAGCCCTCTATGGGCTTCCAAATATCCCTTTGCCAATTCCGCAAGAATAGCCTTAGGGAAAGGCTTCTTGAAGGGAAAGATGTAACTCTGTGAGATGAATTAACAGAACACAGATCAGATACTCAGAAAGCTTCTTTCCAGTTTTGAACGGAAGATATTTCCTTTTTCACCATAGCCCTCTATGGGCTTCCAAATATCCCTTTGCCAATTCCACAAGAACAGCCTTAGCGAAAGGCTTCTTGAAGGGAAAGATGTAACTCTGTGAGATGAATTAACAGAACACAGATCAGTTTCTCAGAAAGCTTCTATCCAGTTTTGAACGGAAGATATTTCCTTTTTCACCATAGCCCTCTATGTGTTTCCAAATATCCCTTTGCCAATTCCACAAGAACAGCCTTAGCGAAAGGATTCTTGAAGGGAAAGATGTAACTCTGTGAGATGAATTAACAGAACACAGAGCAGTTTCTCAGAAAGCTTCTTTCCAGTTTTGAACGGAAGATATTTCCTTTTTCACCATAGCCCTCTATGGGCTTGAAAATATCCCTTTGACAATTCCAGAAGAACAGCCTTCGCGAAAGGATTCTTGAAGGGAAAGATGTAACTCTGTGAGATGAACTCAGAGAACACAGAGCAGTTTCTCAGAAAGCTTCTTTTCAGTTTTGAACGGAAGATATTTACTTTTTCACCATAGCCCTCTAAGGGATTCCAAATATCCCTTTGCCAATTACACAAGAACAGCCTTAGCGAAAGGCTTCTTGAAGGGAAAGATGTAACTCTGTGGATGAATTAACAGAACACAGATCTCTTTCTCAGAAAGCTTCTTTCCAGTTTTGAACGGAGGATATTTCCTTTTTCACCATAGCCCTCTAGGGGCTTCCAAATATCCCTTTGACAATTCCACAAGATCAGCCTTAGCGAAAGGCTTCTTGAAGGGAATGATGTAACTCTGTGAGATGAATTAAAAGAACACAGATCAGATACTCAGAAAGCTTCTTTCCAGTTTTGAACGGAAGATATTTCCTTTTTCACCGCAGCCCTCTATGGGCTTCCAAATATCCCTTTGCCAATTCCACAAGAACAGCCTTAGCGAAAGGCTTCCTGAAGGGAAAGATGTAACTCTGTGAGATGAACTCAGAGAACACAGAGCAGTTTCTCAGAGAGCTTCTTTCTAGTTTTGAACGGAAGATATTTCCTTTTTCACCATAGCCCTCTATGGGCTTCCAAATATCCCTTTGCCAATTCCAGAACAACAGCCTTAGCGAAAGGCTTCTTGAAGGGAAAGATGTAACTCTGTGAGATGAATTAACAGAACACAGATCATTTTCTCAGAAAGCTTCTTTCCAGTTTTGAAAGGAAGATATTTCCTTTTTCACCACAGCCCTCTATGGGCTTCCAAATATCCCTTTGCCAATTCCACAAGAACAGACTTAGCGAAAGGCTTCTTGAAGGGAAAGATGTAACTCTGTGAGATGAATTAACAGAACACAGAGCAGTTTCTCAGAAAGTTTCTTTCCAGTTTTGAACGGAAGATATTTCCTTTTTCACCATAGCCCTCTATGGGCTTCGAAATATCCCTTTGCCAATTCCACAAGAACAGCCTTAGCGAAAGGCTTCTTGAAGGGAAAGATGTAACTCTGTGAGATGAATTAACAGAACACAGAGCAGTTTCTCAGAAAGCTTCTTTCCAGTTTTGAAAGGAAGATATTTCCTTTTTCACCATAGCCCTCTAAGGGCTTCCAAATATCACTTTGCCAATTCCACAAGAACAGCCTTAGCGAAAGGCTTCTTGAAGGGAAAGATGTAACTCTGTGAGATGAACTCAGAGAACACAGAGTAGTTTCTCAGAAAGCTTCTTTCCAGTTTTGAACGGAACACATTTCCTTTTTCAACACAGCCCTCTATGGGCTTCCAAATATCCCTTTTGCGAATTCCACAAGAACAGCATTAGCGAAAGGCTTCTTTAAGGGAAAGCTGTAACTCTGTGAGATGAATTAACAGAACACAGAACAGTTTCTCAGAAAGCTTCTTTCCAGTTTTGAACGGAAGATATTTCCTTTTTCACCATAGCCCTCTATGGGCTTCCAAATATCCCTTTGCAAATTTCACAAGAACAGCCTTAGCGAAAGGCTTCTTGAATTGAAAGATGTAACTCTGTGAGATGAACTAACAGAACACAGAGCAGTTTCTCAGAAAGCTTCTTTCCAGTTTTGAACGGAAGATATTTCTTTTTCACCATAGCCCTCTATGGGCATCCAAATATCCCTTTGCCAATTCCACAAGAACAGCCTTAGCGAAAGGCTTCTTGAAGGGAAAGATGTAACTCTGTGAGATGAATTAACAGAACACAGATCAGTTACTCAGAAAGCTTCTTTCCAGTTTTGAACGGAAAATATTTCCTTTTTCACCATAGCCCTCTATGGTCTTCCAAATATCCCTTTGCCAATTCCACAAGAACAGCCTTAGCGAAAGGCTTCTTGAAGGGAAAGATGTAACTCTGTGAGATGAACTCAGAGAACACAGAGTAGTTTCTCAGAAAGCTTCTTTCCAGTTTTGAACGGAACACATTTCCTTTTTCAACACAGCCCTCTATGGGCTTCCAAATATCCCTTTTGCGAATTCCACAAGAACAGCCTTAGCGAAAGGCTTCTTGAAGGGAAAGATGTAACTCTGTGAGATGAATTAACAGAACACAGAACAGTTTCTCAGAAAGCTTCTTTCCAGTTTTGAACGGAAGATATTTCCTTTTTCACCCTAGCCCTCTATGGGCTTCCAAATATCCCTTTGCCAATTCCACAAGAACAGCCTTAGCGAAAGGCTTCTTGAAGGGAAAGATGTAACTCTGTGAGATGAACTAACAGAACACAGAGCAGTTTCTCAGAAAGCTTCTTTCCCGTTATGAACGGAAGATATTTCCTTTTCAACATAGCCCTCTATGGGCTTCCAAATAGCCCTTTGCTAATTCCACAAGAACAGCCTTAGCGAAAGGCTTCTTGAAGGGAAAGATGTAACTCTGTGAGATGAATTAACAGAACACAGAGCAGTTTCCTAGAAAGCTTCTTTCCAGTTTTGAACGGAAGATATTTCCTTTTTCACCATAGCCCTCTATGGGTTTCCAAATATCCTTTGCCAATTCCACAAGAACAGCCTTAGCGAAAGGCTTCTTGAAGGGAAAGATGTAACTCTGTGATATGAATTAACAGGACACAGATCAGATACTCAGAAAGCTTCTTTCCAGTTTTGAACGGAAGATATTTCCTTTTTCACCATAGCCCTCTATGGGCTTGAAAATATCCCTTTGACAATTCCAGAACAACAGCCTTCGCGAAAGGATTCTTGAAGGGAAAGATGTAACTCTGTGAGATGAACTCAGAGAACACAGAGCAGTTTCTCAGAAAGCTTCTTTCCAGTTTTGAGCGGAAGATATTTACTTTTTCACCATAGCAGTCTAAGGGATTCCAAATATCCCTTTGCCAATTCCACAAGAACAGCCTTAGCGAAAGGCTTCTTGAAGGGAAAGATGTAACTCTTTGATATGAATTAACAGAACACAGATCAGATACTCAGAAAGCTTCTTTACAGTTTTGAACGGAAGATATTTCCTTTTTCACCATAGCCCTCTAGGGGCTTCCAAATATCCCTTTGCCAATTCCACAAGAACAGCCTTAGCGAAAGGATTCTTGAAGGGAAAGATGTAACTCTGTGAGATGAATTAACAGAACACAGAGCAGTTTCTCAGAAAGCTTCTTTCCAGTTTTGAACGGAAGATATTTCCTTTTTCACCATAGCCCTCTATGGGCTTGAAAATATCCCTTTGACAATTCCAGAAGAACAGCCTTCGCGAAAGGATTCTTGAAGGGAAAGATGTAACTCTGTGAGATGAATTAACAGAACACAGATCAGTTTCTCAGAAAGCTGCTTTCCAGTTTTGAACGGAAGATATTTCCTTTTTCACCATAGCCCTCTATGGGCTTCCAAATATCCCTTTGCCAATTCCAGAAGAACTGCCTTAGCGAAAGGCTTCTTGAAGGGAAAGATGTAACTCTGTGAGTTGAATTAACAGAACACAGATCAGTTTCTCAGAAAGCTTCTTTCCAGTTTTGAAAGGAAGTTATTTCCTTTTTCACCATAGCCCTCTATGGGCTTCCAAATATCCCTTTGCCAATTCCACAAGAACAGCCTTAGCGAAAGGCTTCTTGAAGGGAAAGATGTAACTCTGTGAGATGAATTAACAGAACACAGAGAAGTTTCTCAGAAAGCTTCTTTCCAGTTTTGAACGGAAGATATTTCCTTTTTCACCATAGCCCTTGCCAATTCCACAAGAACAGCCTTAGCGAAAGGCTTCTTGAAGGGAAAGATGTAACTCTGTGAGATGAATTAACAGAACACAGAGCAGTTTCTCAGAAAGCTTCTTTCCAGTTTTGAACGGAAGATATTTCCTTTTTCACCATAGCCCTTGCCAATTCCACAAGAACAGCCTTAGCGAAAGGCTTCTTGAAGGGAAAGATGTAACTCTGTGAGATGAATTAACAGAACACAGAGCAGTTTCTCAGAAAGCTTCTTTCCAGTTTTGAACGGAAGATATTTCCTTTTTCACCATAGCCCTCTATGGGCTTCCAAATATCCCTTTGCCAATTCCAGAAGAACAGCCTTAGCGAAAGGCTTCTTGAAGGGAAAGATGTAACTCTGTGAGATGAATTAACAGAACACAGAGCAGTTTCTCCGAAAGCTTCTTTCCAGTTTTGAACGGAAGATATTTCCTTTTTCACCATAGCCCTCTATGGGCTTCCAAATATCCCTTTGCCAATTCCACAAGAACAGCCTTAGCGAAAGGCTTCTTGAAGGGAAAGATGTAACTCTGTGAGATGAATTAACAGAACACAGATCAGTTACTCAGAAAGCTTCTTTCCAGTTTTGAAGGGAAGATATTTCCTTTTTCAACACAGCCCTCTATGGGCTTCCAAATATCCCTTTGCGAATTCCACAAGAACAGCCTTAGCGAAAGGCTTCTTGAAGGGAAAACTGTAACTCTGTGAGATGAATTAACAGAACACCGAACAGTTTCTCAGAAAGCTTCTTTCCAGTTTTGAACGGAAGATAGTTCCTTTTTCACCATAGCCCTCATTGGGCTTCCAAATATCCCTTTGCCAATTCCACAAGAACAGCCTTAGGGAAAGGCTTCTTGAAGGGAAAGATGTAACTCTGTGAGATGAATTAACAGAACACAGAGCAGTTTCCTAGAAAGCTTCTTTCCAGTTTTGAACGGAAGATATTTCCTTTTTCACCATAGCCCTCTATGGGCTTCCAAATATCCCTTTGCCAATTCCACAAGAACAGCCTTAGCGAAAGGCTTCTTGAAGGGAAAGATGTAACTCTGTGAGATGAATTAACAGAACACAGAGCAGTTTCTCAGAAAGCTTCTTTCCAGTTTTGAACGGAAGATATTTCCTTTTCACCATAGCCCTCTATGGGCTTCCAAATATCCCTTTGCCAATTCCACAAGAACAGGCTTAGCGAAAGGCTTCTTGAAGGGAAAGATGTAACTCTGTGAGATGAATTAACAGAACACAGATCAGATACTCAGAAAGATTCTTTCCAGTTTTGAACGGAAGATATTTCCGTTTTCACCATAGCCCTCTATGGGCTTCCAAATATCCCTTTGCCAATTCCACAAGAACAGCCTTAGCGAAAGGCTTCTTGAAGGGAAAGATGTAACTCTGTGAGATGAATTAACAGAACACAGAGCAGTTTCTCAGAAAGCTTCTTTCCAGTTTTGAACGGAAGTTATTTCCTTTTTCACCATAGCCCTCTATGGGCTTCCAAATATCCCTTTGCCAATTCCACAAGAACAGCCTTAGCGAAAGGCTTTTTGAAGGGAAAGATGTAACTCTGTGAGATGAATTAACAGAACACAGATCAGATACTCAGAAAGCTTCTTTCCAGTTTTGAACGGAAGATATTTCCTTTTTCACCATAGCCCTCTATGGGTTTCCAAATATCCCTTTGCCAATTCCACAAGAACAGCCTTAGCGAAAGGATTCTTGAAGGGAAAGATGTAACTCTGTGAGATGAATTAACAGAACACAGAGCAGTTTCTCAGAAAGCTTCTTTCCAATTTTGAACGGAAGATATTTCCTTTTTCACCATAGCCCTCTATGGGCTTGAAAATATCCCTTTGACAATTCCAGAAGAACAGCCTTCGCCAAAGGATTCTTGAAGGGAAAGATGTAACTCTGTGAGATGAACTCAGAGAACACAGAGCAGTTTCTCAGAAAGCTTCTTTCCAGTTTTGAACGGAAGATATTTACTTTTTCACCATAGCAGTCTAAGGGATTCCAAATATCCCTTTGCCAATTCCACAAGAACAGCCTTAGCGAAAGGCTTCTTGAAGGGAAAGATGTAACTCTGTGGATGAATTAACAGAACACAGATCAGTTTCTCAGAAAGCTTCTTTCCAGTTTTGAACGGAGGAAATTTCCTTTTTCACCATAGCCCTGTATGGGCTTCCAAATATCCCTTTGCCAATTAGACAAGAACAGCCTTAGCGAAAGGATTCTTGAAGGGAAAGATGTAACTCTGTGAGATGAATTAACAGAACACAGAGCAATTTCACAGAAGGCTTCTTTCCAGTTTTGAACGGAAGATATTTCCTTTTTCACCATAGGCCTCTATGGGCTTCCAAATATCCCTTTGCCAATTCCACAAGAACAGCCTTAGCGAAAGGCTTCTTGAAGGGAAAGATGTAACTCTGTGAGATGAATTAACAGATCACAGATCAGTTTCTCAGAAAGCTTCTTTCCAGTTTTGAACGGAAGATATTTCCTTTTTCACCATAGCCCTCTATGGGCTTCCAAATATCCCTTTGCCAATTCCAGAAGAACCGCCTTAGCGAAAGGCTTCTTGAAGGGAAAGATGTAACTCTGTGAGTTGAATTAACAGAACACAGATCAGTTTCTCAGAAAGCTTCTTTCCAGTTTTGAAAGGAAGTTACTTCCTTTTTCACCATAGCCCTCTATGGGCTTCCAAATATCCCTTTGCCAATTCCACAAGAACAGCCTTAGCGAAAGGCTTCTTGAAGGGAAAGATGTAACTCTGTGAGATGAATTAACAGAACACAGAGAAGTTTCTCAGAAAGCTTCTTTCCAGTTTTGTACGGAAGATATTTCCTTTTTCACCATAGCCCTTGCCAATTCCACAAGAACAGCCTTAGCGAAAGGCTTCTTGAAGGGAAAGATGTAACTCTGTGAGATGAATTAACAGAACACAGAGAAGTTTCTCAGAAAGCTTCTTTCCAGTTTTGAACGGAAGATATTTCCTTTTTCACCATAGCCCTTGCCAATTCCACAAGAACAGCCTTAGCGAAAGGCTTCTTGAAGGGAAAGATGTAACTCTGTGAGATGAATTAACAGAACACAGAGCAGTTTCTCAGAAAGCTTCTTTCCAGTTTTGAACGGAAGATATTTCCTTTTTCACCATAGCCCTTGCCAATTCCACAAGAACAGCCTTAGCGAAAGGCTTCTTGAAGGGAAAGATGTAACTCTGTGAGATGAATTAACAGAACACAGAGCAGTTTCTCAGAAAGCTTCTTTCCAGTTTTGAACGGAAGATATTTCCTTTTTCACCATAGCCCTCTATGGGCTTCCAAATATCCCTTTGCCAATTCCACAAGAACAGCCTTAGCGAAAGGCTTCTTGAAGGGAGAGATGTAACTCTGTGAGATGAATTAACAGAACACAGAGCAGTTTCTCCGTAAGCTTCTTTCCAGTTTTGAACGGAAGATATTTCCTTTTTCACCATAGCCCTCTATGGGCTTCCAAATATCCCTTTGCCAATTCCACAAGAACAGCCTTAGCGAAAGGCTTCTTGAAGGGAAAGATGTAACTCTGTGAGATGAATTAACAGAACACAGATCAGTTACTCAGAAAGCTTCTTTCCAGTTTTGAACGGAAGATATTTCCTTTTCACCATAGCCCTCTATGGGCTTCCAAATATCCCCTTGCCAATTCCACAAGAACAGCCTTAGCGAAAGGCTTCTTGAAGGGAAAGATGTAACTCTGTGAGATGATTTAACAGAACACAGAGCAGTTTCTCAGAAAGCTTCTTTCCAGTTTTGAAGGGAGGATATTTCCTTTTTCAACACAGCCCTCTATGGGCTTCCAAATATCACTTTGCGAATTCCACAAGAACAGCCTTAGCGAAAGGCTTCTTGAAGGGAAAACTGTAACTCTGTGAGATGAATTAACAGAACACCGAACAGATTCTCAGAAAGCTTCTTTCCAGTTTTGAACGGAAGATAGTTCCTTTTTCACCATAGCCCTCATTGGGCTTCCAAATATCCCTTTGCCAATTCCACAAGAACAGCCTTAGGGAAAGGCTTCTTGAAGGGAAAGATGTAACTCTGTGAGATGAATTAACAGAACACAGATCAGTTACTCAGAAATCTTCTTTCCAGTTTTGAACGGAAGATATTTCCTTTTTCACCATAGCCCTCTATGGGCTTCCAAATATCCCTTTGCCAATTCCACAAGAACAGCCTTAGCGAAAGGCTTCTTGAAGGGAAAGATGTAACTCTGTGAGATGAACTCAGAGAACACAGAGTAGTTTCTCAGAAAGCTTCTTTCCAGTTTTGAACGGAACACATTTCCTTTTTCAACACAGCCGTCTATGGGCTTCCAAATATCCCTTTTGCGAATTCCACAAGAACAGCCTTAGCGAAAGGCTTCTTGAAGGGAAAGATGTAACTCTTTGAGATGAATTAACAGAACACAGAACAGTTTCTCAGAAAGCTTCTTTCCAGTTTTGAAAGGAAGATATTTCCTTTTTCACCATAGCCCTCTATGGGCTTCCAAGTATCCCTTTGCCAATTCCACAAGAACAGCCTTAGCGAAAGGCTTCTTGAAGGGAAAGATGTAACTCTGTGAGATGAATTAACAGAACACAGAGCAGTTTCTCAGAAAGCTTCTTTCCAGTTTTGAACGGAAGATATTTCCTTTTTCACCATAGCCCTCTATGGGCTTCCAAATATCCCTTTGCCAATTCCACAAGAACAGCCTTAGCGAAAGGCTTCTTGAAGGGAAAGATGTAACTCTGTGAGATGAATTAACAGAACACAGAGCTGTTTCTCAGAAAGCTTCTTTCCAGTTTTGAACGGAAGATATTTCCTTTTTCACCATAGCCCTCTATGGGCTTCCAAATATCCCTTTGCCAATTCCACAAGAACAGCCTTAGCGAAAGGCTTCTTGAAGGGAAAGATGTAACACTGTGAGATGAATTAACAGAACACAGATCAGTTTCTCAGAAAGCTTCTTTCCAGTTTTGAAAGGAAGATATTTCTTTTTTCACCATAGCCCTCTATGGACTTCCAAATATCCCTTTGCCAATTCCACAAGAACAGCCTTAGCGAAAGGCTTCTTGAAGGAAAGATGTAACTCTGTGAGATGAATTAACAGAACACAGAGCAGTTTCTCAGAAAGTTTCTTTCCAGTTTTGAACGGAAGATATTTCCTTTTTCACCATAGAACTCTATAGGCTTCGAAATATCCCTTTGCCAATTCCACAAGATCAGCCTTAGCGAAAGGCTTCTTTATTGGAAAGATGTAACTCTGTGAGATGAATTAACAGAACACAGAGCAGTTTCTCAGAATGCTTCTTTCCAGTTTTGAACGGAAGATATTTCCTTTTTCACCATAGCCCTCTATGGGCTTCCAAATATCCCTTTGCCAATTCCACAAGAACAGCCTTAGCGAAAGGCTTCTTGAAGGGAAAGATGTAACTCTGTGAGATGAACTAACAGAACACAGAGCAGTTTCTCAGAAAGCTTTTTTCCAGTTTTGAACGGAAGATATTTCCTTTTTCACCATAGCCCTCTATGGGCATCCAAATATCCCTTTGCCAATTCCACAAGAACAGCCTTAGCGAAAGGCTTCTTGAAGGGAAAGATGTAACTCTGTTAGATGAATTAACAGAACACAGATCAGTTACTCAGAAAGCTTCTTTCCAGTTTTGAACGGAAAATATTTCCTTTTTCACCATAGCCCTCTATGGTCTTCCAAATATCCCTTTGCCAATTCCACAAGAACAGCCTTAGCGAAAGGCTTCTTGAAGGGAAAGATGTAACTCTGTGAGATGAACTCAGAGAACACAGAGTAGTTTCTCAGAAAGCTTCTTTCCAGTTTTGAACGGAACACATTTCCTTTTTCAACACAGCCCTCTATGGGCTTCCAAATATCCCTTTTGCGAATTCCACAAGAACAGCCTTAGCGAAAGGCTTCTTGAAGGGAAAGATGTAACTCTGTGAGATGAATTAACAGAACACAGAACAGTTTCTCAGAAAGCTTCTTTCCAGTTTTGAACGGAAGATATTTCCTTTTTCACCCTAGCCCTCTATGGGCTTCCAAATATCCCTTTGCCAATTCCACAAGAACAGCCTTAGCGAAAGGCTTCTTGAAGGGAAAGATGTAACTCTGTGAGATGAACTAACAGAACACAGAGCAGTTTCTCAGAAAGCTTCTTTCCAGTTATGAACGGAAGATATTTCCTTTTCAACATAGCCCTCTATGGGCTTCCAAATAGCCCTTTGCTAATTCCACAAGAACAGCCTTAGCGAAAGGCTTCTTGAAGGGAAAGATGTAACTCTGTGAGATGAATTAACAGAACACAGAGCAGTTTCCTAGAAAGCTTCTTTCCAGTTTTGAACGGAAGATATTTCCTTTTTCACCATAGCCCTCTATGGGCTTCCAAATATCCCTTTGCCAATTCCACAAGAACAGCCTTAGCGAAAGGCTTCTTGAAGGGAAAGATGTAACTCTGTGAGATGAATTAACAGAACACAGAGCAGTTACTCAGAAAGCTTCTTTCCAGTTTTGAACGGAAGATATTTCCTTTTCACCATAGCCCTCTATGGGCTTCCAAATATCCCTTTGCCAATTCCACAAGAACAGGCTTAGCGAAAGGCTTCTTGAAGGGAAAGATGTAACTCTGTGAGATGAATTAACAGAACACAGAGCAGTTTCTCAGAAAGCTTCTTTCCAGTTTTGAACGGAAGATATTTCCTTTTTCACCATAGCCCTCTATGGGCTTCCAAATATCCCTTTGCCAATTCCACAAGAACAGCCTTAGCGAAAGGCTTCTTGAAGGGAAAGATGTAACTCTGTGAGATGAATTAACAGAACACAGATCAGATACTCAGAAAGCTTCTTTCCAGTTTTGAACGGAAGATATTTCCTTTTTCACCATAGCCCTCTATGGGCTTCCAAATATCCCTTTGCCAATTCCACAAGAACAGCCTTAGCGAAAGGCTTCTTGAAGGGAAAGATGTAACTCTGTGAGATGAATTAACAGAACACAGAGCAGTTTCTCAGAAAGCTTCTTTCCAGTTTTGAACGGAAGTTATTTCCTTTTTCACCATAGCCCTCTATGGGCTTCCAAATATCCCTTTGCCAATTCCACAAGAACAGCCTTAGCGAAAGGCTTTTTGAAGGGAAAGATGTAACTCTGTGAGATGAATTAACAGAACACAGATCAGATACTCAGAAAGCTTCTTTCCAGTTTTGAACGGAAGATATTTCCTTTTTCACCATAGCCCTCTATGGGTTTCCAAATATCCCTTTGCCAATTCCACAAGAACAGCCTTAGCGAAAGGCTTCTTGAAGGGAAAGATGTAACTCTGTGAGATGAATTAACAGAACACAGATCAGATACTCAGAAAGCTTCTTTCCAGTTTTGAACGGAAGATATTTCCTTTTTCACCATAGCCCTCTATGGGCTTGAAAATATCCCTTTGACAATTCCAGAACAACAGCCTTCGCGAAAGGATTCTTGAAGGGAAAGATGTAACTCTGTGAGATGAACTCAGAGAACACAGAGCAGTTTCTCAGAAAGCTTCTTTCCAGTTTTGAACGGAAGATATTTACTTTTTCACCATAGCAGTCTAAGGGATTCCAAATATCCCTTTGCCAATTCCACAAGAACAGCCTTAGCGAAAGGCTTCTTGAAGGGAAAGATGTAACTCTTTGATATGAATTAACAGAACACAGATCAGATACTCAGAAAGCTTCTTTCCAGTTTTGAACGGAAGATATTTCCTTTTTCACCATAGCCCTCTAGGGGCTTCCAAATATCCCTTTGCCAATTCCACAAGAACAGCCTTAGCGAAAGGATTCTTGAAGGGAAAGATGTAACTCTGTGAGATGAATTAACAGAACACAGAGCAGTTTCTCAGAAAGCTTCTTTCCAGTTTTGAACGGAAGATATTTCCTTTTTCACCATAGCCCTCTATGGGCTTGAAAATATCCCTTTGACAATTCCAGAAGAACAGCCTTCGCGAAAGGATTCTTGAAGGGAAAGATGTAACTCTGTGAGATGAATTAACAGAACACAGATCAGTTTCTCAGAAAGCTTCTTTCCAGTTTTGAACGGAAGATATTTCCTTTTTCACCATAGCCCTCTATGGGCTTCCAAATATCCCTTTGCCAATTCCAGAAGAACCGCCTTAGCGAAAGGCTTCTTGAAGGGAAAGATGTAACTCTGTGAGTTGAATTAACAGAACACAGATCAGTTTCTCAGAAAGCTTCTTTCCAGTTTTGAAAGGAAGTTATTTCCTTTTTCACCATAGCCCTCTATGGGCTTCCAAATATCCCTTTGCCAATTCCACAAGAACAGCCTTAGCGAAAGGCTTCTTGAAGGGAAAGATGTAACTCTGTGAGATGAATTAACAGAACACAGAGCAGTTTCTCAGAAAGCTTCTTTCCAGTTTTGAACGGAAGATATTTCCTTTTTCACCATAGCCCTTGCCAATTCCACAAGAACAGCCTTAGCGAAAGGCTTCTTGAAGGGAAAGATGTAACTCTGTGAGATGAATTAACAGAACACAGAGAAGTTTCTCAGAAAGCTTCTTTCCAGTTTTGAACGGAAGATATTTCCTTTTTCACCATAGCCCTTGCCAATTCCACAAGAACAGCCTTAGCGAAAGGCTTCTTGAAGGGAAAGATGTAACTCTGTGAGATGAATTAACAGAACACAGAGCAGTTTCTCAGAAAGCTTCTTTCCAGTTTTGAACGGAAGATATTTCCTTTTTCACCATAGCCCTTGCCAATTCCACAAGAACAGCCTTAGCGAAAGGCTTCTTGAAGGGAAAGATGTAACTCTGTGAGATGAATTAACAGAACACAGAGCAGTTTCTCAGAAAGCTTCTTTCCAGTTTTGAACGGAAGATATTTCCTTTTTCACCATAGCCCTCTATGGGCTTCCAAATATCCCTTTGCCAATTCCACAAGAACAGCCTTAGCGAAAGGCTTCTTGAAGGGAAAGATGTAACTCTGTGAGATGAATTAACAGAACACAGAGCAGTTTCTCCGAAAGCTTCTTTCCAGTTTTGAACGGAAGATATTTCCTTTTTCACCATAGCCCTCTATGGGCTTCCAAATATCCCTTTGCCAATTCCACAAGAACAGCCTTAGCGAAAGGCTTCTTGAAGGGAAAGATGTAACTCTGTGAGATGAACTAACAGAACACAGAGCAGTTTCTCAGAAAGCTTTTTTCCAGTTTTGAACGGAAGATATTTCCTTTTTCACCATAGCCCTCTATGGGCATCCAAATATCCCTTTGCCAATTCCACAAGAACAGCCTTAGCGAAAGGCTTCTTGAAGGGAAAGATGTAACTCTGTTAGATGAATTAACAGAACACAGATCAGTTACTCAGAAAGCTTCTTTCCAGTTTTGAACGGAAAATATTTCCTTTTTCACCATAGCCCTCTATGGTCTTCCAAATATCCCTTTGCCAATTCCACAAGAACAGCCTTAGCGAAAGGCTTCTTGAAGGGAAAGATGTAACTCTGTGAGATGAACTCAGAGAACACAGAGTAGTTTCTCAGAAAGCTTCTTTCCAGTTTTGAACGGAACACATTTCCTTTTTCAACACAGCCCTCTATGGGCTTCCAAATATCCCTTTTGCGAATTCCACAAGAACAGCCTTAGCGAAAGGCTTCTTGAAGGGAAAGATGTAACTCTGTGAGATGAATTAACAGAACACAGAACAGTTTCTCAGAAAGCTTCTTTCCAGTTTTGAACGGAAGATATTTCCTTTTTCACCCTAGCCCTCTATGGGCTTCCAAATATCCCTTTGCCAATTCCACAAGAACAGCCTTAGCGAAAGGCTTCTTGAAGGGAAAGATGTAACTCTGTGAGATGAACTAACAGAACACAGAGCAGTTTCTCAGAAAGCTTCTTTCCAGTTATGAACGGAAGATATTTCCTTTTCAACATAGCCCTCTATGGGCTTCCAAATAGCCCTTTGCTAATTCCACAAGAACAGCCTTAGCGAAAGGCTTCTTGAAGGGAAAGATGTAACTCTGTGAGATGAATTAACAGAACACAGAGCAGTTTCCTAGAAAGCTTCTTTCCAGTTTTGAACGGAAGATATTTCCTTTTTCACCATAGCCCTCTATGGGCTTCCAAATATCCCTTTGCCAATTCCACAAGAACAGCCTTAGCGAAAGGCTTCTTGAAGGGAAAGATGTAACTCTGTGAGATGAATTAACAGAACACAGAGCAGTTACTCAGAAAGCTTCTTTCCAGTTTTGAACGGAAGATATTTCCTTTTCACCATAGCCCTCTATGGGCTTCCAAATATCCCTTTGCCAATTCCACAAGAACAGGCTTAGCGAAAGGCTTCTTGAAGGGAAAGATGTAACTCTGTGAGATGAATTAACAGAACACAGAGCAGTTTCTCAGAAAGCTTCTTTCCAGTTTTGAACGGAAGATATTTCCTTTTTCACCATAGCCCTCTATGGGCTTCCAAATATCCCTTTGCCAATTCCACAAGAACAGCCTTAGCGAAAGGCTTCTTGAAGGGAAAGATGTAACTCTGTGAGATGAATTAACAGAACACAGATCAGATACTCAGAAAGCTTCTTTCCAGTTTTGAACGGAAGATATTTCCTTTTTCACCATAGCCCTCTATGGGCTTCCAAATATCCCTTTGCCAATTCCACAAGAACAGCCTTAGCGAAAGGCTTCTTGAAGGGAAAGATGTAACTCTGTGAGATGAATTAACAGAACACAGAGCAGTTTCTCAGAAAGCTTCTTTCCAGTTTTGAACGGAAGTTATTTCCTTTTTCACCATAGCCCTCTATGGGCTTCCAAATATCCCTTTGCCAATTCCACAAGAACAGCCTTAGCGAAAGGCTTTTTGAAGGGAAAGATGTAACTCTGTGAGATGAATTAACAGAACACAGATCAGATACTCAGAAAGCTTCTTTCCAGTTTTGAACGGAAGATATTTCCTTTTTCACCATAGCCCTCTATGGGTTTCCAAATATCCCTTTGCCAATTCCACAAGAACAGCCTTAGCGAAAGGCTTCTTGAAGGGAAAGATGTAACTCTGTGAGATGAATTAACAGAACACAGATCAGATACTCAGAAAGCTTCTTTCCAGTTTTGAACGGAAGATATTTCCTTTTTCACCATAGCCCTCTATGGGCTTGAAAATATCCCTTTGACAATTCCAGAACAACAGCCTTCGCGAAAGGATTCTTGAAGGGAAAGATGTAACTCTGTGAGATGAACTCAGAGAACACAGAGCAGTTTCTCAGAAAGCTTCTTTCCAGTTTTGAACGGAAGATATTTACTTTTTCACCATAGCAGTCTAAGGGATTCCAAATATCCCTTTGCCAATTCCACAAGAACAGCCTTAGCGAAAGGCTTCTTGAAGGGAAAGATGTAACTCTTTGATATGAATTAACAGAACACAGATCAGATACTCAGAAAGCTTCTTTCCAGTTTTGAACGGAAGATATTTCCTTTTTCACCATAGCCCTCTAGGGGCTTCCAAATATCCCTTTGCCAATTCCACAAGAACAGCCTTAGCGAAAGGATTCTTGAAGGGAAAGATGTAACTCTGTGAGATGAATTAACAGAACACAGAGCAGTTTCTCAGAAAGCTTCTTTCCAGTTTTGAACGGAAGATATTTCCTTTTTCACCATAGCCCTCTATGGGCTTGAAAATATCCCTTTGACAATTCCAGAAGAACAGCCTTCGCGAAAGGATTCTTGAAGGGAAAGATGTAACTCTGTGAGATGAATTAACAGAACACAGATCAGTTTCTCAGAAAGCTTCTTTCCAGTTTTGAACGGAAGATATTTCCTTTTTCACCATAGCCCTCTATGGGCTTCCAAATATCCCTTTGCCAATTCCAGAAGAACCGCCTTAGCGAAAGGCTTCTTGAAGGGAAAGATGTAACTCTGTGAGTTGAATTAACAGAACACAGATCAGTTTCTCAGAAAGCTTCTTTCCAGTTTTGAAAGGAAGTTATTTCCTTTTTCACCATAGCCCTCTATGGGCTTCCAAATATCCCTTTGCCAATTCCACAAGAACAGCCTTAGCGAAAGGCTTCTTGAAGGGAAAGATGTAACTCTGTGAGATGAATTAACAGAACACAGAGCAGTTTCTCAGAAAGCTTCTTTCCAGTTTTGAACGGAAGATATTTCCTTTTTCACCATAGCCCTTGCCAATTCCACAAGAACAGCCTTAGCGAAAGGCTTCTTGAAGGGAAAGATGTAACTCTGTGAGATGAATTAACAGAACACAGAGAAGTTTCTCAGAAAGCTTCTTTCCAGTTTTGAACGGAAGATATTTCCTTTTTCACCATAGCCCTTGCCAATTCCACAAGAACAGCCTTAGCGAAAGGCTTCTTGAAGGGAAAGATGTAACTCTGTGAGATGAATTAACAGAACACAGAGCAGTTTCTCAGAAAGCTTCTTTCCAGTTTTGAACGGAAGATATTTCCTTTTTCACCATAGCCCTTGCCAATTCCACAAGAACAGCCTTAGCGAAAGGCTTCTTGAAGGGAAAGATGTAACTCTGTGAGATGAATTAACAGAACACAGAGCAGTTTCTCAGAAAGCTTCTTTCCAGTTTTGAACGGAAGATATTTCCTTTTTCACCATAGCCCTCTATGGGCTTCCAAATATCCCTTTGCCAATTCCACAAGAACAGCCTTAGCGAAAGGCTTCTTGAAGGGAAAGATGTAACTCTGTGAGATGAATTAACAGAACACAGAGCAGTTTCTCCGAAAGCTTCTTTCCAGTTTTGAACGGAAGATATTTCCTTTTTCACCATAGCCCTCTATGGGCTTCCAAATATCCCTTTGCCAATTCCACAAGAACAGCCTTAGCGAAAGGCTTCTTGAAGGGAAAGATGTAACTCTGTGAGATGAATTAACAGAACACAGATCAGTTACTCAGAAAGCTTCTTTCCAGTTTTGAACGGAAGATATTTCCTTTTCACCATAGCCCTCTATGGGCTTCCAAATATCCCCTTGCCAATTCCACAAGAACAGCCTTAGCGAAAGGCTTCTTGAAGGGAAAGATGTAACTCTTTGAGATGATTTAACAGAACACAGAGCAGTTTCTCAGAAAGCTTCTTTCCAGTTTTGAAGGGAAGATATTTCCTTTTTCAACACAGCCGTCTATGGGCTTCCAAATATCCCTTTGCGAATTCCACAAGAACAGCCTTAGCGAAAGGCTTCTTGAAGGGAAAACTGTAACTCTGTGAGATGAATTAACAGAACACCGAACAGTTTCTCAGAAAGCTTCTTTCCAGTTTTGAACGGAAGATAGTTCCTTTTTCACCATAGCCCTCATTGGGCTTCCAAATATCCCTTTGCCAATTCCACAAGAACAGCCTTAGGGAAAGGCTTCTTGAAGGGAAAGATGTAACTCTGTGAGATGAATTAACAGAACACAGAGCAGTTTCCTAGAAAGCTTCTTTCCAGTTTTGAACGGAAGATATTTCCTTTTTCACCATAGCCCTCTATGGGCTTCCAAATATCCCTTTGCCAATTCCACAAGAACAGCCTTAGCGAAAGGCTTCTTGAAGGGAAAGATGTAACTCTGTGAGATGAATTAACAGAACACAGAGCAGTTTCTCAGAAAGCTTCTTTCCAGTTTTGAACGGAAGATATTTCCTTTTCACCATAGCCCTCTATGGGCTTCCAAATATCCCTTTGCCAATTCCACAAGAACAGGCTTAGCGAAAGGCTTCTTGAAGGGAAAGATGTAACTCTGTGAGATGAATTAACAGAACACAGAGCAGTTTCTCAGAAAGCTTCTTTCCAGTTTTGAACGGAAGATATTTCCTTTTTCACCATAGCCCTCTATGGGCTTCCAAATATCCCTTTGCCAATGCCACAAGAACAGCCTTAGCGAAAGGCTTCTTGAAGGGAAAGATGTAACTCTGTGAGATTAATTAACAGAACACAGATCAGATACTCAGAAAGATTCTTTCCAGTTTTGAACGGAAGATATTTCCGTTTTCACCATAGCCCTCTATGGGCTTCCAAATATCCCTTTGCCAATTCCACAAGAACAGCCTTAGCGAAAGGCTTCTTGAAGGGAAAGATGTAACTCTGTGAGATGAATTAACAGAACACAGATCAGTTTCTCAGAAAGCTTCTTTCCAGTTTTGAACGGAAGTTATTTCCTTTTTCACCATAGCCCTCTATGGGCTTCCAAATATCCCTTTGCCAATTCCACAAGAACAGCCTTAGCGAAAGGCTTTTTGAAGGGAAAGATGTAACTCTGTGAGATGAATTAACAGAACACAGATCAGATACTCAGAAAGCTTCTTTCCAGTTTTGAACGGAAGATATTTCCTTTTTCACCATAGCTCTCTATGGGTTTCCAAATATCCCTTTGCCAATTTCACAAGAACAGCCTTAGCGAAAGGATTCTTGAAGGGAAAGATGTAACTCTGTGAGATGAATTAACAGAACACAGAGCAGTTTCTCAGAAAGCTTCTTTCCAATTTTGAACGGAAGGTATTTCCTTTTTCACCATAGCCCTCTATGGGCTTGAAAATATCCCTTTGACAATTCCAGAAGAACAGCCTTCGCGAAAGGATTCTTGAAGGGAAAGATGTAACTCTGTGAGATGAACTCAGAGAACACAGAGCAGTTTCTCAGAAAGCTTCTTTCCAGTTTTGAACGGAAGATATTTCCTTTTTCACCATAGCAGTCTAAGGGATTCCAAATATCCCTTTGCCAATTCCAAAAGAACAGCCTTAGCGAAAGGCTTCTTGAAGGGAAAGATGTAACTCTGTGGATGAATTAACAGAACACAGATCAGTTTCTCAGAAAGCTTCTTTCCAGTTTTGAACGGAGGAAATTTCCTTTTTCACCATAGCCCTGTATGGGCTTCCAAATATCCCTTTGCCAATTCCACAAGAACAGCCTTAGCGAAAGGCTTCTTGAAGGGAAAGATGTAACTCTGTGAGATGAATTAACAGAACACAGAGCAATTTCACAGAAGGCTTCTTTCCAGTTTTGAACGGAAGATATTTCCTTTTTCACCATAGGCCTCTATGGGCTTCCAAATATCCCTTTGCCAATTCCACAAGAACAGCCTTAGCGAAAGGCTTCTTGAAGGGAAAGATGTAACTCTGTGAGATGAATTAACAGAACACAGATCAGTTTCTCAGAAAGCTTCTTTCCAGTTTTGAACGGAAGATATTTCCTTTTTCACCATAGCCCTCTATGGGCTTCCAAATATCCCTTTGCCAATTCCAGAAGAACCGCCTTAGCGAAAGGCTTCTTGAAGGGAAAGATGTAACTCTGTGAGTTGAATTAACAGAACACAGATCAGTTTCTCAGAAAGCTTCTTTCCAGTTTTGAAAGGAAGTTACTTCCTTTTTCACCATAGCCCTCTATGGGCTTCCAAATATCCCTTTGCCAATTCCACAAGAACAGCCTTAGCGAAAGGCTTCTTGAAGGGAAAGATGTAACTCTGTGAGATGAATTAACAGAACACAGAGAAGTTTCTCAGAAAGCTTCTTTCCAGTTTTGAACGGAAGATATTCCCTTTTTCACCATAGCCCTTGCCAATTCCACAAGAACAGCCTTAGCGAAAGGCTTCTTGAAGGGAAAGATGTAACTCTGTGAGATGAATTAACAGAACACAGAGAAGTTTCTCAGAAAGCTTCTTTCCAGTTTTGAACGGAAGATATTTCCTTTTTCACCATAGCCCTTCCCAATTCCACAAGAACAGCCTTAGCGAAAGGCTTCTTGAAGGGAAAGATGTAACTCTGTGAGATGAATTAACAGAACACAGAGAAGTTTCTCAGAAAGCTTCTTTCCAGTTTTGAACGGAAGATATTTCCTTTTTCACCATAGCCCTTGCCAATTCCACAAGAACAGCCTTAGCGAAAGGCTTCTTGAAGGGAAAGATGTAACTCTGTGAGATGAATTAACAGAACACAGAGAAGTTTCTCAGAAAGCTTCTTTCCAGTTTTGAACGGAAGATATTTCCTTTTTCACCATAGCCCTTCCCAATTCCACAAGAACAGCCTTAGCGAAAGGCTTCTTGAAGGGAAAGATGTAACTCTGTGAGATGAATTAACAGAACACAGAGCAGTTTCTCAGAAAGCTTCTTTCCAGTTTTGAACGGAAGATATTTCCTTTTTCACCATAGCCCTTGCCAATTCCACAAGAACAGCCTTAGCGAAAGGCTTCTTGAAGGGAAAGATGTAACTCTGTGAGATGAATTAACAGAACACAGAGCAGTTTCTCAGAAAGCTTCTTTCCAGTTTTGAACGGAAGATATTTCCTTTTTCACCATAGCCCTCTATGGGCTTCCAAATATCCCTTTGCCAATTCCACAAGAACAGCCTTAGCGAAAGGCTTCTTGAAGGGAGAGATGTAACTCTGTGAGATGAATTAACAGAACACAGAGCAGTTTCTCCGTAAGCTTCTTTCCAGTTTTGAACGGAAGATATTTCCGTTTTCACCATAGCCCTCTATGGGCTTCCAAATATCCCTTTGCCAATTCCACAAGAACAGCCTTAGCGAAAGGCTTCTTGAAGGGAAAGATGTAACTCTGTGAGATGAATTAACAGAACACAGATCAGTTACTCAGAAAGCTTCTTTCCAGTTTTGAACGGAAGATATTTCCTTTTCACCATAGCCCTCTATGGGCTTCCAAATATCCCCTTGCCAATTCCACAAGAACAGCCTTAGCGAAAGGCTTCTTGAAGGGAAAGATGTAACTCTGTGAGATGATTTAACAGAACACAGAGCAGTTTCTCAGAAAGCTTCTTTCCAGTTTTGAAGGGAAGATATTTCCTTTTTCAACACAGCCCTCTATGCGCTTCCAAATATCCCTTTGCGAATTCCACAAGAACAGCCTTAGCGAAAGGCTTCTTGAAGGGAAAACTGTAACTCTGTGAGATGAATTAACAGAACACCGAACAGATTCTCAGAAAGCTTCTTTCCAGTTTTGAACGGAAGATAGTTCCTTTTTCACCATAGCCCTCATTGGGCTTCCAAATATCCCTTTGCCAATTCCACAAGAACAGCCTTAGGGAAAGGCTTCTTGAAGGGAAAGATGTAACTCTGTGAGATGAATTAACAGAACACAGATCAGTTACTCAGAAAGCTTCTTTCCAGTTTTGAACGGAAGATATTTCCTTTTTCACCATAGCCCTCTATGGGCTTCCAAATATCCCTTTGCCAATTCCACAAGAACAGCCTTAGCGAAAGGCTTCTTGAAGGGAAAGATGTAACTCTGTGAGATGAACTCAGAGAACACAGAGTAGTTTCTCAGAAAGCTTCTTTCCAGTTTTGAACGGAACACATTTCCTTTTTCAACACAGCCGTCTATGGGCTTCCAAATATCCCTTTTGCGAATTCCACAAGAACAGCCTTAGCGAAAGGCTTCTTGAAGGGAAAGATGTAACTCTGTGAGATGAATTAACAGAACACAGAACAGTTTCTCAGAAAGCTTCTTTCCAGTTTTGAAAGGAAGATATTTCCTTTTTCACCATAGCCCTCTATGGGCTTCCAAATATCCCTTTGCCAATTCCACAAGAACAGCCTTAGCGAAAGGCTTCTTGAAGGGAAAGATGTAACTCTGTGAGATGAATTAACAGAACACAGAGCAGTTTCTCAGAAAGCTTCTTTCCAGTTTTGAACGGAAGATATTTCCTTTTTCACCATAGCCCTCTATGGGCTTCCAAATATCCCTTTGCCAATTCCACAAGAACAGCCTTAGCGAAAGGCTTCTTGAAGGGAAAGATGTAACTCTGTGAGATGAATTAACAGAACACAGAGCTGTTTCTCAGAAAGCTTCTTTCCAGTTTTGAACGGAAGATATTTCCTTTTTCACCATAGCCCTCTATGGGCTTCAAAATATCCCTTTGCCAATTCCACAAGAACAGCCTTAGCGAAAGGCTTCTTGAAGGGAAAGATGTAACACTGTGAGATGAATTAACAGAACACAGATCAGTTTCTCAGAAAGCTTCTTTCCAGTTTTGAAAGGAAGATATTTCTTTTTTCACCATAGCCCTCTATGGGCTTCCAAATATCCCTTTGCCAATTCCACAAGAACAGCCTTAGCGAAAGGCTTCTTGAAGGAAAGATGTAACTCTGTGAGATGAATTAACAGAACACAGAGCAGTTTCTCAGAAAGTTTCTTTCCAGTTTTGAACGGAAGATATTTCCTTTTTCACCATAGAACTCTATAGGCTTCGAAATATCCCTTTGCCAATTCCACAAGATCAGCCTTAGCGAAAGGCTTCTTTATTGGAAAGATGTAACTCTGTGAGATGAATTAACAGAACACAGAGCAATTTCTCAGAATGCTTCTTTCCAGTTTTGAACGGAAGATATTTCCTTTTTCACCATAGCCCTCTATGGGCTTCCAAATATCCCTTTGCCAATTCCACAAGAACAGCCTTAGCGAAAGGCTTCTTGAAGGGAAAGATGTAACTCTGTGAGATGAACTAACAGAACACGGAGCAGTTTCTCAGAAAGCTTCCTTCCAGTTTTGAACGGAAGATATTTCCTTTTTCACCATAGCCCTCTATGGGCATCCAAATATCCCTTTGCCAATTCCACAAGAACAGCCTTAGCGAAATGCTTCTTTATTGGAAAGATGTAACTCTGTGAGATGAATTAACAGAACACAGAGAAGTTTCTCAGAAAGCTTCTTTCCAGTTTTGAACGGAAGATATTTCCTTTTTCACCATTGCCCTTGCCAATTCCACAAGAACAGCCTTAGCGAAAGGCTTCTTGAAGGGAAAGATGTAACTCTGTGAGATGAATTAACAGAACACAGAGAAGTTTCTCAGAAAGCTTCTTTCCAGTTTTGAACGGAAGATATTTCCTTTTTCACCATAGCCCTTGCCAATTCCACAAGAACAGCCTTAAGGAAAGGCTTCTTGAAGGGAAAGATGTAACTCTGTGAGATGAATTAACAGAACACAGAGCAGTTTCTCAGAAAGCTTCTTTCCAGTTTTGAACGGAAGATATTTCCTTTTTCACCATAGCCATTGCCAATTCCACAAGAACAGCCTTAGCGAAAGGCTTCTTGAAGGGAAAGATGTAACTCTGTGAGATGAATTAACAGAACACAGAGCAGTTTCTCAGAAAGCTTCTTTCCAGTTTTGAACGGAACATATTTCCTTTTTCACCGTAGCCCTCTATGGGCTTCCAAATATCCCTTTGCCAATTCCACAAGAACAGCGTTAGCGAAAGGCTTCTTGAAGGGAAAGATGTAACTCTGTGAGATGATTTAACAGAACACAGAGCAGTTTCTCAGAAAGCTTCTTTCCAGTTTTGAAGGGAAGATATTTCCTTTTTCAACACAGCCCTCTATGCGCTTCCAAATATCCCTTTGCGAATTCCACAAGAACAGCCTTAGCGAAAGGCTTCTTGAAGGGAAAACTGTAACTCTGTGAGATGAATTAACAGAACACCGAACAGATTCTCAGAAAGCTTCTTTCCAGTTTTGAACGGAAGATAGTTCCTTTTTCACCATAGCCCTCATTGGGCTTCCAAATATCCCTTTGCCAATTCCACAAGAACAGCCTTAGGGAAAGGCTTCTTGAAGGGAAAGATGTAACTCTGTGAGATGAATTAACAGAACACAGATCAGTTACTCAGAAAGCTTCTTTCCAGTTTTGAACGGAAGATATTTCCTTTTTCACCATAGCCCTCTATGGGCTTCCAAATATCCCTTTGCCAATTCCACAAGAACAGCCTTAGCGAAAGGCTTCTTGAAGGGAAAGATGTAACTCTGTGAGATGAACTCAGAGAACACAGAGTAGTTTCTCAGAAAGCTTCTTTCCAGTTTTGAACGGAACACATTTCCTTTTTCAACACAGCCGTCTATGGGCTTCCAAATATCCCTTTTGCGAATTCCACAAGAACAGCCTTAGCGAAAGGCTTCTTGAAGGGAAAGATGTAACTCTGTGAGATGAATTAACAGAACACAGAACAGTTTCTCAGAAAGCTTCTTTCCAGTTTTGAAAGGAAGATATTTCCTTTTTCACCATAGCCCTCTATGGGCTTCCAAATATCCCTTTGCCAATTCCACAAGAACAGCCTTAGCGAAAGGCTTCTTGAAGGGAAAGATGTAACTCTGTGAGATGAATTAACAGAACACAGAGCAGTTTCTCAGAAAGCTTCTTTCCAGTTTTGAACGGAAGATATTTCCTTTTTCACCATAGCCCTCTATGGGCTTCCAAATATCCCTTTGCCAATTCCACAAGAACAGCCTTAGCGAAAGGCTTCTTGAAGGGAAAGATGTAACTCTGTGAGATGAATTAACAGAACACAGAGCTGTTTCTCAGAAAGCTTCTTTCCAGTTTTGAACGGAAGATATTTCCTTTTTCACCATAGCCCTCTATGGGCTTCAAAATATCCCTTTGCCAATTCCACAAGAACAGCCTTAGCGAAAGGCTTCTTGAAGGGAAAGATGTAACACTGTGAGATGAATTAACAGAACACAGATCAGTTTCTCAGAAAGCTTCTTTCCAGTTTTGAAAGGAAGATATTTCTTTTTTCACCATAGCCCTCTATGGGCTTCCAAATATCCCTTTGCCAATTCCACAAGAACAGCCTTAGCGAAAGGCTTCTTGAAGGAAAGATGTAACTCTGTGAGATGAATTAACAGAACACAGAGCAGTTTCTGAGAAAGTTTCTTTCCAGTTTTGAACGGAAGATATTTCCTTTTTCACCATAGAACTCTATAGGCTTCGAAATATCCCTTTGCCAATTCCACAAGATCAGCCTTAGCGAAAGGCTTCTTTATTGGAAAGATGTAACTCTGTGAGATGAATTAACAGAACACAGAGCAGTTTCTCAGAATGCTTCTTTCCAGTTTTGAACGGAAGATATTTCCTTTTTCACCATAGCCCTCTATGGGCTTCCAAATATCCCTTTGCCAATTCCACAAGAACAGCCTTAGCGAAAGGCTTCTTGAAGGGAAAGATGTAACTCTGTGAGATGAACTAACAGAACACGGAGCAGTTTCTCAGAAAGCTTCCTTCCAGTTTTGAACGGAAGATATTTCCTTTTTCACCATAGCCCTCTATGGGCATCCAAATATCCCTTTGCCAATTCCACAAGAACAGCCTTAGCGAAAGGCTTCTTTATTGGAAAGATGTAACTCTGTGAGATGAATTAACAGAACACAGAGAAGTTTCTCAGAAAGCTTCTTTCCAGTTTTGAACGGAAGATATTTCCTTTTTCACCATTGCCCTTGCCAATTCCACAAGAACAGCCTTAGCGAAAGGCTTCTTGAAGGGAAAGATGTAACTCTGTGAGATGAATTAACAGAACACAGAGAAGTTTCTCAGAAAGCTTCTTTCCAGTTTTGAACGGAAGATATTTCCTTTTTCACCATAGCCCTTGCCAATTCCACAAGAACAGCCTTAAGGAAAGGCTTCTTGAAGGGAAAGATGTAACTCTGTGAGATGAATTAACAGAACACAGAGCAGTTTCTCAGAAAGCTTCTTTCCAGTTTTGAACGGAAGATATTTCCTTTTTCACCATAGCCATTGCCAATTCCACAAGAACAGCCTTAGCGAAAGGCTTCTTGAAGGGAAAGATGTAACTCTGTGAGATGAATTAACAGAACACAGAGCAGTTTCTCAGAAAGCTTCTTTCCAGTTTTGAACGGAACATATTTCCTTTTTCACCGTAGCCCTCTATGGGCTTCCAAATATCCCTTTGCCAATTCCACAAGAACAGCGTTAGCGAAAGGCTTCTTGAAGGGAAACATGTAACTCTGTGAGATGAATTAACAGAACACAGAGCAGTTTCTCCGAAAGCTTCTTTCCAGTTTTGAACGGAAGATATTTCCTTTTTCACCATAGCCCTCTATGGGCTTCCAAATATCCCTTTGCCAATTCCACAAGAACAGCCTTAGCGAAAGGCTTCTTGAAGGGAAAGATGTAACTCTGTGAGATAAATTAACAGAACACAGATCAGTTACTCAGAAAGCTTCTTTCCAGTTTTGAACGGAAGATATTTCCTTTTCACCATAGCCCTCTATGGGCTTCCAAATATCCCCTTGCCAATTCCACAAGAACAGCCTTAGCGAAAGGCTTCTTGAAGGGAAAGATGTAACTCTGTGAGATGATTTAACAGAACACAGAGCAGTTTCTCAGAAAGCTTCTTTCCAGTTTTGAAGGGAAGATATTTCCTTTTTCAACACAGCCCTCTATGGGCTTCCAAATATCCCTTTGCGAATTCCACAAGAACAGCCTTAGCGAAAGGCTTCTTGAAGGGAAAACTGTAACTCTGTGAGATGAATTAACAGAACACCGAACAGATTCTCAGAAAGCTTCTTTCCAGTTTTGAACGGAAGATAGTTCCTTTTTCACCATAGCCCTCATTGGGCTTCCAAATATCCCTTTGCCAATTCCACAAGAACAGCCTTAGGGAAAGGCTTCTTGAAGGGAAAGATGTAACTCTGTGAGATGAATTAACAGAACACAGATCAGTTACTCAGAAAGCTTCTTTCCAGTTTTGAACGGAAGATATTTCCTTTTTCACCATAGCCCTCTATGGGCTTCCAAATATCCCTTTGCCAATTCCACAAGAACAGCCTTAGCGAAAGGCTTCTTGAAGGGAAAGATGTAACTCTGTGAGATGAACTCAGAGAACACAGAGTAGTTTCTCAGAAAGCTTCTTTCCAGTTTTGAACGGAACACATTTCCTTTTTCAACACAGCCGTCTATGGGCTTCCAAATATCCCTTTTGCGAATTCCACAAGAACAGCCTTAGCGAAAGGCTTCTTGAAGGGAAAGATGTAACTCTGTGAGATGAATTAACAGAACACAGAACAGTTTCTCAGAAAGCTTCTTTCCAGTTTTGAAAGGAAGATATTTCCTTTTTCACCATAGCCCTCTATGGGCTTCCAAATATCCCTTTGCCAATTCCACAAGAACAGCCTTAGCGAAAGGCTTCTTGAAGGGAAAGATGTAACTCTGTGAGATGAAATAACAGAACACAGAGCAGTTTCTCAGAAAGCTTCTTTCCAGTTTTGAACGGAAGATATTTCCTTTTTCACCATAGCCCTCTATGGGCTTCCAAATATCCCTTTGCCAATTCCACAAGAACAGCCTTAGCGAAAGGCTTCTTGAAGGGAAAGATGTAACTCTGTGAGATGAATTAACAGAACACAGAGCTGTTTCTCAGAAAGCTTCTTTCCAGTTTTGAACGGAAGATATTTCCTTTTTCACCATAGCCCTCTATGGGCTTCCAAATATCCCTTTGCCAATTCCACAAGAACAGCCTTAGCGAAAGGCTTCTTGAAGGGAAAGATGTAACACTGTGAGATGAATTAACAGAACACAGATCAGTTTCTCAGAAAGCTTCTTTCCAGTTTTGAAAGGAAGATATTTCTTTTTTCACCATAGCCCTCTATGGGCTTCCAAATATCCCTTTGCCAATTCCACAAGAACAGCCTTAGCGAAAGGCTTCTTGAAGGAAAGATGTAACTCTGTGAGATGAATTAACAGAACACAGAGCAGTTTCTCAGAAAGTTTCTTTCCAGTTTTGAACGGAAGATATTTCCTTTTTCACCATAGAACTCTATAGGCTTCGAAATATCCCTTTGCCAATTCCACAAGATCAGCCTTAGCGAAAGGCTTCTTTATTGGAAAGATGTAACTCTGTGAGATGAATTAACAGAACACAGAGCAGTTTCTCAGAATGCTTCTTTCCAGTTTTGAACGGAAGATATTTCCTTTTTCACCATAGCCCTCTATGGGCTTCCAAATATCCCTTTGCCAATTCCACAAGAACAGCCTTAGCGAAAGGCTTCTTGAAGGGAAAGATGTAACTCTGTGAGATGAACTAACAGAACACGGAGCAGTTTCTCAGAAAGCTTCCTTCCAGTTTTGAACGGAAGATATTTCCTTTTTCACCATAGCCCTCTATGGGCATCCAAATATCCCTTTGCCAATTCCACAAGAACAGCCTTAGCGAAAGGCTTCTTTATTGGAAAGATGTAACTCTGTGAGATGAATTAACAGAACACAGAGAAGTTTCTCAGAAAGCTTCTTTCCAGTTTTGAACGGAAGATATTTCCTTTTTCACCATTGCCCTTGCCAATTCCACAAGAACAGCCTTAGCGAAAGGCTTCTTGAAGGGAAAGATGTAACTCTGTGAGATGAATTAACAGAACACAGAGAAGTTTCTCAGAAAGCTTCTTTCCAGTTTTGAACGGAAGATATTTCCTTTTTCACCATAGCCCTTGCCAATTCCACAAGAACAGCCTTAAGGAAAGGCTTCTTGAAGGGAAAGATGTAACTCTGTGAGATGAATTAACAGAACACAGAGCAGTTTCTCAGAAAGCTTCTTTCCAGTTTTGAACGGAAGATATTTCCTTTTTCACCATAGCCATTGCCAATTCCACAAGAACAGCCTTAGCGAAAGGCTTCTTGAAGGGAAAGATGTAACTCTGTGAGATGAACTCAGAGAACACAGAGTAGTTTCTCAGAAAGCTTCTTTCCAGTTTTGAACGGAACACATTTCCTTTTTCAACACAGCCGTCTATGGGCTTCCAAATATCCCTTTTGCGAATTCCACAAGAACAGCCTTAGCGAAAGGCTTCTTGAAGGGATAGATGTAACTCTGTGAGATGAATTAACAGAACACAGAACAGTTTCTCAGAAAGCTTCTTTCCAGTTTTGAAAGGAAGATATTTCCTTTTTCACCATAGCCCTCTATGGGCTTCCAAATATCCCTTTGCCAATTCCACAAGAACAGCCTTAGCGAAAGGCTTCTTGAAGGGAAAGATGTAACTCTGTGAGATGAATTAACAGAACACAGAGCAGTTTCTCAGAAAGCTTCTTTCCAGTTTTGAACGGAAGATATTTCCTTTTTCACCATAGCCCTCTATGGGCTTCCAAATATCCCTTTGCCAATTCCACAAGAACAGCCTTAGCGAAAGGCTTCTTGAAGGGAAAGATGTAACGCTGTGAGATGAATTAACAGAACACAGAGCTGTTTCTCAGAAAGCTTCTTTCCAGTTTTGAACGGAAGATATTTCCTTTTTCACCATAGCCCTCTATGGGCTTCCAAATATCCCTTTGCCAATTCCACAAGAACAGCCTTAGCGAAAGGCTTCTTGAAGGGAAAGATGTAACACTGTGAGATGAATTAACAGAACACAGATCAGTTTCTCAGAAAGCTTCTTTCCAGTTTTGAAAGGAAGATATTTCTTTTTTCACCATAGCCCTCTATGGGCTTCCAAATATCCCTTTGCCAATTCCACAAGAACAGCCTTAGCGAAAGGCTTCTTGAAGGAAAGATGTAACTCTGTGAGATGAATTAACAGAACACAGAGCAGTTTCTCAGAAAGTTTCTTTCCAGTTTTGAACGGAAGATATTTCCTTTTTCACCATAGAACTCTATAGGCTTCGAAATATCCCTTTGCCAATTCCACAAGATCAGCCTTAGCGAAAGGCTTCTTTATTGGAAAGATGTAACTCTGTGAGATGAATTAACAGAACACAGAGCAGTTTCTCAGAATGCTTCTTTCCAGTTTTGAACGGAAGATATTTCCTTTTTCACCATAGCCCTCTATGGGCTTCCAAATATCCCTTTGCCAATTCCACAAGAACAGCCTTAGCGAAAGGCTTCTTGAAGGGAAAGATGTAACTCTGTGAGATGAACTAACAGAACACGGAGCAGTTTCTCAGAAAGCTTCCTTCCAGTTTTGAACGGAAGATATTTCCTTTTTCACCATAGCCCTCTATGGGCATCCAAATATCCCTTTGCCAATTCCACAAGAACAGCCTTAGCGAAAGGCTTCTTTATTGGAAAGATGTAACTCTGTGAGATGAATTAACAGAACACAGAGAAGTTTCTCAGAAAGCTTCTTTCCAGTTTTGAACGGAAGATATTTCCTTTTTCACCATTGCCCTTGCCAATTCCACAAGAACAGCCTTAGCGAAAGGCTTCTTGAAGGGAAAGATGTAACTCTGTGAGATGAATTAACAGAACACAGAGAAGTTTCTCAGAAAGCTTCTTTCCAGTTTTGAACGGAAGATATTTCCTTTTTCACCATAGCCATTGCCAATTCCACAAGAACAGCCTTAGCGAAAGGCTTCTTGAAGGGAAAGATGTAACTCTGTGAGATGAATTAACAGAACACAGAGCAGTTTCTCAGAAAGCTTCTTTCCAGTTTTGAACGGAACATATTTCCTTTTTCACCGTAGCCCTCTATGGGCTTCCAAATATCCCTTTGCCAATTCCACAAGAGCAGCGTTAGCGAAAGGCTTCTTGAAGGGAAACATGTAACTCTGTGAGATGAATTAACAGAACACAGAGCAGTTTCTCCGAAAGCTTCTTTCCAGTTTTGAACGGAAGATATTTCCTTTTTCACCATAGCCCTCTATGGGCTTCCAAATATCCCTTTGCCAATTCCACAAGAACAGCCTTAGCGAAAGGCTTCTTGAAGGGAAAGATGTAACTCTGTGAGATGAATTAACAGAACACAGATCAGTTACTCAGAAAGCTTCTTTCCAGTTTTGAACGGAAGATATTTCCTTTTCACCATAGCCCTCTATGGGCTTCCAAATATCCCCTTGCCAATTCCACAAGAACAGCCTTAGCGAAAGGCTTCTTGAAGGGAAAGATGTAACTCTGTGAGATGATTTAACAGAACACAGAGCAGTTTCTCAGAAAGCTTCTTTCCAGTTTTGAACGGAAGATATTTCCTTTTTCAACACAGCCCTCTATGTGCTTCCAAATATCCCTTTGCGAATTCCACAAGAACAGCCTTAGCGAAAGGCTTCTTGAAGGGAAAACTGTAACTCTGTGAGATGAGTTAACAGAACACCGAACAGTTTCTCAGAAAGCTTCTTTCCAGTTTTGAACGGAAGATAGTTCCTTTTTCACCATAGCCCTCATTGGGCTTCCAAATATCCCTTTGCCAATTCCACAAGAACAGCCTTAGGGAAAGGCTTCTTGAAGGGAAAGTTGTAACTCTGTGAGATGAATTAACAGAACACAGATCAGTTACTCAGAAAGCTTCTTTCCAGTTTTGAACGGAAGATATTTCCTTTTTCACCATAACCCTCTATGGGCTTCCAAATATCCCTTTGCCAATTCCACAAGAACAGCCTTAGCGAAAGGCTTCTTGAAGGGAAAGATGTAACTCTGTGAGATGAACTCAGAGAACACCGAGTAGTTTCTCAGAAAGCTTCTTTCCAGTTTTGAACGGAACACATTTCCTTTTTCAACACAGCCCTCTATGGGCTTCCAAATATCCTTTTTGCGAATTCCACAAGAACAGCCTTAGCGAAAGGCTTCTTGAAGGGAAAGATGTAACTCTTTGAGATGAATTAACAGAACACAGAACAGTTTCTCAGAAAGCTTCTTTCCAGTTTTGAACGGAAGATATTTCCTTTTTCACCATAGCCCTCTATGGGCTTCCAAATATCCCTTTGCCAATTCCACAAGAACAGCCTTAGCGAAAGGCTTCTTGAAGGGAAAGATGTAACTCTGTGAGATGAACTAACAGAACACAGAGCAGTTTCTCAGAAAGCTTCTTTCCAGTTTTGAACGGAAGATATTTCCTTTTTCACCATAGCCCTCTATGGGCTTCCAAATATCCCTTTGCCAATTCCACAAGAACAGCCTTAGCGAAAGGCTTCTTGAAGGGAAAGATGTAACTCTGTGAGATGAATTAACAGAACACAGAGCTGTCTCTCAGAAAGCTTCTTTCCAGTTTTGAACGGAAGATATTTCCTTTTTCACCATAGCCCTCTATGGGCTTCCAAATATCCCTTTGCCAATTCCACAAGAACAGCCTTAGCGAAAGGCTTCTTGAAGGGAAAGATGTAACACTGTGAGATGAATTAACAGAACACAGATCAGTTTCTCAGAAAGCTTCTTTCCAGTTTTGAAAGGAAGATATTTCCTTTTTCACCACAGCCCTCTATGGGCTTCCAAATATCCCTTTGCCAATTCCACAAAAACAGCCTTAGCGAAAGGCTTCTTGAAGGGAAAGATGTAACTCTGTGAGATGAATTAACAGAACACAGATCAGTTAAACAGAAAGCTTCTTTCCAGTTTTGAACGGAAGATATTTCCTTTTTCACCATAGCCCTCTAAGGGCTTCCAAATATCCGTTTGCCAATTCCACAAGAACAGCCTTAGCGAAAGGCTTCTTGAAGGGAAAGATGTAACTCTGTGAGATGAACTCAGAGAACACAGAGCAGTTTCTCAGAAAGCTTCTTTCCAGTTTTGAACGGAAGATATTTCCTTTTTCACCATAGCCTTCTATGGGTTTCCAAATATCCCTTTGCCAATTCCACAAGAACAGCCTTAGCGAAAGGATTCTTGAAGGGAAAGATGTAACTCTGTGAGATGAATTAACAGAACACAGAGCAGTTTCTCAGAAAGCTTCTTTCCAGTTTTGAACGGAAGATATTTCCTTTTTCACCATAGCCCTCTATTGGCTTCCAAATATCCCTTTGCCAATTCCAGAAGAACAGCCTTAGCGAAAGGCTTCTTGAAGGGAATGATGTAACACTGTGAGATGAATTAACAGAACACAGATCAGTTTCTCAGAAAGCTTCTTTCCAGTTTTGAAAGGAAGATATTTCCTTTTTCACCTTAGCCCTCTATGGGCTTCCAAATATCCCTTTGCCAATTCCACAAGAACAGCCTTAGCGAAAGGCTTCTTGAAGGGAAAGATGTAACTCTGTGAGATGAATTAACAGAACACAGAGCAGTTTCTCGAAAGTTTCTTTCCATTTTTGAACGGAAGATATTTCCTTTTTCACCATAGCCCCCTATGGGCTTCGAAATATCCCTTTGCCAATTCCACAAGAACAGCCTTAGCAAAAGGCTTCTTTAAGGGAAAGATGTAACTCTGTGAGATGAATTAACAGAACACAGAGCAGTTTCTCAGAATGCTTCTTTCCAGTTTTGAACGGAAGATATTTCCTTTTTCACCATAGCCCTCTATGGGCTTCCAAATACCCCTTTGCCAATTCCACAAGAACAGCCTTAGCGAAAGGCTTCTTGAAGGGAAAGATGTAACTCTGTGAGATGAACTAACAGAACACGGAGCAGTTTCTCAGAAAGCTTCTTTCCAGTTTTGAACGGAAGATATTTACTTTTTCACCATAGCCCTCTATGGGCATCCAAATATCCCTTTGCCAATTCCACAAGAACAGCCTTAGCGAAAGGCTTCTTGAAGGGAAAGATGTAACTCTGTGAGATGAATTAACAGAAAACAGATCAGTTACTCAGAAAGCTTCTTTCCAGTTTTGAACGGAAGATATTTCCTTTTTCACCATAGCCCTCTAAGGGCTTCCAAATATCCGTTTGCCAATTCCACAAGAACAGCCTGAGCGAAAGGCTTCTTGAAGGGAAAGATGTAACTCTGTGAGATGAACTCAGAGAACACAGCAGATTCTCAGAAAGCTTCTTTCCAGTTTTGAACGGAAGATATTTCCTTTTTCACCATAGCCCTCTATGGGTTTCCAAATATCCCTTTGCCAATTCCACAAAAACAGCCTTAGCGAAAGGATTCTTGAAGGGAAAGATGTAACTCTGTGAGATGAATTAACAGAACACAGAGCAGTTTCTCAGAAAGCTTCTTTCCAGTTTTGAACGGAAGATATTTCCTTTTTCACCATAGCCCTCTATGGGCTTGAAAATATCCCTTTGACAATTCCAGAAGAACAGCCTTCGCGAAAGGATTCTTGAAGGGAAAGATGTAACTCTGTGAGATGAACTCAGAGAACACAGAGCAGTTACTCAGAAAGCTTCTTTCCAGTTTTGAACGGAAGATATTTCCTTTTTCACTATAGCCCTTTATGGGCTTCCAAATATCACTTTGCCAATTTCACAAGAACAGCCTTAGCAAAAGGCTTCTTGAAGGGAAAACTGTAACTCTGTGAGATGAATTAACACAACACAGAGCAGTTTCTCAGAAAGCTTCTTTCCAGTTTTGAACGGAAGATATTTCAATTTTCACCATAGCCCTCTATGGGCTTCCAAATATCCCTTTGCCAATTCCACTAGAACAGCCTTAGCGAAAGGCTTCTTGAAGGGAAAGATGTAACTCTGTGAGATGAATTAACAGAACACAGAACAGTTTCTCAGAAAGCTTCTTTCTAGTTTTGAACGGAAGATATTTCCTTTTTCACCATAGCCCTCTATGGGCTTCCAAATATCCCTTTGCCAATTCCACAAGAACAGCCTTAGCGAAAGGCTTCTTGAAGGGAAAGATGTAACTCTGTGAGATGAACTCAGAGAACACAGAGTAGTTTCTCAGAAAGCTTCTTTCCAGTTTTGAACGGAACACATTTCCTTTTTCAACACAGCCCTCTATGGGCTTCCAAATATCCCTTTTGCGAATTCCACCAGAACAGCCTTAGAAAAAGGCTTCTTGAAGGGAAAGCTGTAACTCTGTGAGATGAATTAACAGAACACAGAACAGTTTCTCAGAAAGCTTCTTTCCAGTTTTGAACGGAAGATATTTCCTTTTTCACCATAGCCCTCTATGGGCTCCCAAATATCCCTTTGCCAATTCCACAAGAACAGCCTTAGCGAAAGGCTTCTTGAAGGGAAAGATGTAACTCTGTGAGATGAATTAACAGAACACAGAGCAGTTTCTCAGAAAGCTTCTTTCCAGTTTTGAACGGAAGATATTTCCTTTTTCACCATAGCCCTCTATGGGCTTCCAAATATTGCTTTGCCAATTCCACAAGAACAGCCTTAGCGAAAGGCTTCTTGAAGGGAAAGATGTAACTCTGTGAGATGAATTAACAGAACACAGAGCAGTTTCTCAGAAAGCTTCTTTCCAGTTTTGAATGGAAGATATTTCCTTTTTCACCATAGCCCTCTATGGGCTTCCAAATATCCCTTTGCCAATTCCACAAGAGCAGCCTTAGCGAAAGGCTTCTTGAAGGGAAAGATGTAACTCTGTGAGATGAATTAACAGAACACAGAGCAGTTTCTCAGAAAGCTTCTTTCCAGTTTTGAACGGAAGGTATTTCCTTTTTCACCATAGCCCTCTAAGGGCTTCCAAATATTCGTTTGCCAATTCCACAAGAACAGCCTTAGCGAAAGGCTTCTTGAAGGGAAAGATGTAACTCTGTGAGATAAACTCAGAGAACACAGAGCAGTTTCTCAGAAAGCTTCTTTCCAGTTTTGAACGGAAGATATTTCCTTTTTCACCATAGCCCTCTATGGGTTTCCAAATATCCCTTTGCCAATTCCACAAGAACAGCCTTAGCGAAAGGATTCTTGAAGGGAAAGATGTAACTCTGTGAGATGAATTAACAGAACACAGAGCAGTTTCTCAGAAAGCTTCTTTCCAGTTTTGAACGGAAGATATTTCCTTTTTCACCATAGCCCTCTATGGGTTTCCAAATATCCCTTTGCCAATTCCACAAGAACAGCCTTAGCGAAAGGATTCTTGAAGGGAAAGATGTAACTCTGTGAGATGAATTAACAGAACACAGAGCAGTTTCTCAGAAAGCTTCTTTCCAGTTTTGAACGGAAGATATTTCCTTTTTCACCATAGCCCTCTATGGGCTTCCAAATATCCCTTTGCCAATTCCACAAGAACAACCTTAGCGAAAGGCTTCTGGAAGGGAAAGATGTAACTCTGTGAGATGAATTAACAGAACACAGAGCAGTTTCTCAGAAAGCTTCTTTCCAGTTTTGAACGGAAGATATTTCCTTTTTCACCATACCCCTCCATGGGCTTCCGAATATCCCTTTGCCAATTCCACAAGAACATCCGTAGCGAAAGGATTCTTGAAGGCAAAGATGTAACTCGGTGAGATGAACTAACAGAGCACAGAGAAGTTTCTCAGAAAGCTTCTTTCCAGTTTTGAACGGAAGATATTTCCTTTTTCACCATACCCCTCTAGGGGCTTCCAAATATCCCTTTGCCAATTCCACAAGAACAGCCTTAGCGAAAGGCTTCTTGAAGGGAAAGATGTAACTCTGTGAGATGAACTAACAGAACACAGAGCAGTTTCTCAGAAAGCTTCTTTCCAGTTTTGAACGGAAGATATTTCCTTTTTCTACCATAGCCCTCTAAGGGCTTCCAAATATCCCTTTGCCAATTCCACAAGAACAGCCTTAGCGAAAGGCTTCTTGAAGGAAAAGGTGTAACTCTGTGAGATGAACTAACAGAACACAGAGCAGTTTCTCAGAAAGCTTCTTTCCAGTTTTGAACGGAAGATATTTCCTTTTTCACTATAGCCCTTTATGGGCTTCCAAATATCACTTTGCCAATTTCACAAGAACAGCCTTAGCAAAAGGCTTCTTGAAGGGAAAACTGTAACTCTGTGAGATGAATTAACACAACACAGAGCAGTTTCTCAGAAAGCTTCTTTCCAGTTTTGAACGGAAGATATTTCAATTTTCACCATAGCCCTCTATGGGCTTCCAAATATCCCTTTGCCAATTCCACTAGAACAGCCTTAGCGAAAGGCTTCTTGAAGGGAAAGATGTAACTCTGTGAGATGAATTAACAGAACACAGAACAGTTTCTCAGAAAGCTTCTTTCTAGTTTTGAACGGAAGATATTTCCTTTTTCACCATAGCCCTCTATGGGCTTCCAAATATCCCTTTGCCAATTCCACAAGAACAGCCTTAGCGAAAGGCTTCTTGAAGGGAAAGATGTAACTCTGTGAGATGAACTCAGAGAACACAGAGTAGTTTCTCAGAAAGCTTCTTTCCAGTTTTGAACGGAACACATTTCCTTTTTCAACACAGCCCTCTATGGGCTTCCAAATATCCCTTTTGCGAATTCCACCAGAACAGCCTTAGAAAAAGGCTTCTTGAAGGGAAAGCTGTAACTCTGTGAGATGAATTAACAGAACACAGAACAGTTTCTCACAAAGCTTCTTTCCAGTTTTGAACGGAAGATATTTCCTTTTTCACCATAGCCCTCTATGGGCTCCCAAATATCCCTTTGCCAATTCCACAAGAACAGCCTTAGCGAAAGGCTTCTTGGAGGGAAAGATGTAACTCTGTGAGATGAATTAACAGAACACAGAGCAGTTTCTCAGAAAGCTTCTTTCCAGTTTTGAACAGAAGATATTTCCTTTTTTACATATCCCTCTATGGGCTTCCAAATATCCCTTTTCCAATTCCACAAGAACAACCTTAGCGAAAGGCTTCTTGAAGGGAAAGATGTAACTCTGTGAGAAGAAGTTACAGAACACAGAGCGGTTTCTCAGAAAGCTTCTTTCCAGTTTTGAACGGAAGATATTTCCTTTTTCACCATAGCCCTCTAGGGGTTTCCAAATATCCCTTTGCCAATTCCACAAGAAGAGCCTTAGCGAAAGGCTTCTTGAAGGGAAAGATGTAACTCTGTGAGATGAATTAACAGAACACAGAGCAATTTCTCAGAAAGCTTCTTTCCAGTTTTGAACGGAAGATATTTCCTTTTTTACCATAGCCCTCTATGGGCTTCCAAATATCCCTTTGCCAATTCCAAAAGAACAGTCTTAGCGATAGGCTTCCTGAAGGGAAAGATGTAAATCTGTGAGATGAATTAACAGAACACAGAGCAGTTTCTCAGAAAGCTTCTTCCAGTTTTGAACGGAAGATATTTCCTTTTTCACCATAGCCCTCTAAGGGCTTCCAAATATCCCTTTGCTAATTCCACAAGAATAGCCTTAGCGAAAGGCTTCTTGAAGGGAAATATGTAAGTCTGTGAGATGAATTAACAGAACACAGAGCAGTTTCTCAGAAAGCTTCTTTCCAGTTTTGAACGGAAGATATTTCCTTTTTCACCATAGCCCTCTATGGGCTTCAAAATATCCCTTTGCCAATTTCACATGAACAGCCTTAGCGAAAGGCTTCTTGAAGGGAGCGATGTAACTCTGTGAGATGAATTCACAGAACACAGAGCAGTTTCTCAGAAAGCTTCTTTCCAGTTTTGAACGGAAGATATTTCCTTTTTCACCATAGCCCTCTATGGGCTTCCAAATATCCCTTTGACAATTCCAAAAGAACAGCCTTAGCGAAAGGCTTCTTGAAGGGAAGGATGTAACTCTTTGAGATGAATTAAAAGAACACAGAGCAGTATCTCAGAATGTTTCTTTCCAGTTTTGAACGGAAGATATTTCCTTTTTCACCATAGCCCTCTATGTGCTTCAAAATATCCCTTTGACAATTGCACAAGAACAGCCTTAGCGAAAGGCTTGTTGAAGGGAGAGATATAACTCTGTGTGATGAATTAACAGAATACAGAGCAGTTTCTCAGAAAGCTTCTTTCCGGTTTTGAACGGAAGATATTTCCTTTTTCACCATAGCCCTCTATGGGCTTCCAAATATCTCTTTGCCAATTCCACAAGAAGAGCCTTAGTGAAAGGCTTTTGAAGGGAAAGATGTAACTCTGTGAGATGAATTAACAGAACACAGAGTAGTTTCTCAGAAAGCTTCTTTGCAGTTTTGAACGGTACATATTTCCTTTTTCACAATAGCCCTCTTGGGGCTTCCAAATATCACTTTGCCAATTCCACAAGAACAGCCTTAGCGAAAGGCTTCTTGAAGGGAAATATGTAACTCTGTAAGACGAATTAACAGAACACAGAGTAGTTTCTCAGAAAGCTTCTTTCCTGTTTTGAACGGAAGATATTTTTTTTTTCACCGTAGCCCTCTATGGGCTTCCAAATATCCCTTTGCCAATTCCAAAAGAACAACCTTAGCGAAAGGCTTTTTGAAGGGAAAGATGTAACACTGTGAGATGAACTAACAGAACACAGAGCAGTTTCTCAGAAATCTTCTTTCCAGTTTTGAACGGAAGATATTTCCTTTTTCACCATAGCCCTCTATGGGCTTCCAAATATCCCCTTGCCAATTCCACAAGGACAGCCTTAGCGAAAAGCTTCTGGAAGAGAAAGATGTAACTCTGTGAGATGAATTAACACAACACAGAGTAATTTCTAAGAAAGCTTCTTTCCAGTTTTGAACGGAAGATATTTCGTTTTTCACAATAGCCCTGTAGGCGCTTCCAAATATCCCTTTGCCAATTCCACAAGAACAGACTTAGCGAAAGTCTTCTTGAAGGGAAAGATGTAACTCTGTGAGATGAATTAACAGAACACAGAGCAGTTTCTCAGAAAGCTTCTTTCCAGTTTTGAACAGAAGATATTTCCTTTTTTACATATCCCTCTATGGGCTTCCAAATATCCCTTTTCCAATTCCACAAGAACAACCTTAGCGAAAGGCTTCTTGAAGGGAAAGATGTAACTCTGTGAGAAGAAGTTACAGAACACAGAGCGGTTTCTCAGAAAGCTTCTTTCCAGTTTTGAACGGAAGATATTTCCTTTTTCACCATAGCCCTCTAGGGGTTTCCAAATATCCCTTTGCCAATTCCACAAGAAGAGCCTTAGCGAAAGGCTTCTTGAAGGGAAAGATGTAACTCTGTGAGATGAATTAACAGAACACAGAGCAATTTCTCAGAAAGCTTCTTTCCAGTTTTGAACGGAAGATATTTCCTTTTTTACCATAGCCCTCTATGGGCTTCCAAATATCCCTTTGCCAATTCCAAAAGAACAGTCTTAGCGATAGGCTTCCTGAAGGGAAAGATGTAACTCTATGAGATGAATTAACAGAACACAGAGCAGTTTCTCAGAAAGCTTCTTCCAGTTTTGAACGGAAGATATTTCCTTTTTCACCATAGCCCTCTAAGGGCTTCCAAATATCCCTTTGCTAATTCCACAAGAATAGCCTTAGCGAAAGGCTTCTTGAAGGGAAATATGTAACTCTGTGAGATGAATTAACAGAACACAGAGCAGTTTCTCAGAAAACTTCTTTCCAGTTTTGAACGGAAGATATTTCCTTTTTCACCATAGCCCTCTATGGGCTTCAAAATATCCCTTTGCCAATTTCACATGAACAGCCTTAGCGAAAGGCTTCTTGAAGGGAGCGATGTAACTCTGTGAGATGAATTCACAGAACACAGAGCAGTTTCTCAGAAAGCTTCTTTCCAGTTTTGAACGGAAGATATTTCCTTTTTCACCATAGCCCTCTATGGGCTTCCAAATATCCCTTTGACAATTCCAAAAGAACAGCCTTAGCGAAAGGCTTCTTGAAGGGAAGGATGTAACTCTTTGAGATGAATTAAAAGAACACAGAGCAGTATCTCAGAATGTTTCTTTCCAGTTTTGAACGGAAGATATTTCCTTTTTCACCATAGCCCTCTATGTGCTTCAAAATATCCCTTTGAGAATTGCACAAGAACTGCCTTAGCGAAAGGCTTGTTGAAGGGAGAGATGTAACTCTGTGAGATGAATTAACAGAACACAGAGAAGTTTCTCAGAAAGCTTCTTTCCCGTTTTGAACGGAAGATATTTCCTTTTTCACCATAGCCCTCTATGGGCTTCCAAATATCCCTTTGCCAATTCCACAAGAACAGCCTTAGTGAAAGGCTTCTTGAAGGGAAAGATGTAACACTGTGAGATGAACTAACAGAACACAGAGCAGTTTCTCAGAAATCTTCTTTCCAGTTTTGAACGGAAGATATTTCCTTTTTCACCATAGCCCTCTATGGGCTTCCAAATATCCCCTTTCCAATTCCACAAGAACAGCCTTAGCGAAAGGCTTCTGGAAGAGAAAGATGTAACTCTGTGAGATGAATTAACAGAACACAGAGTAGTTTCTCAGAAAGCTTCTTTCCAGTTTTGAACGGAAGATATTTCGTTTTTCACAATAGCCCTGTAGGCGCTTCCAAATATCCCTTTGCCAATTCCACAAGAACAGACTTAGCTAAAGTCTTCTTGAAGGGAAAGATGTAACTCTGTGAGATGAATTAACAGAACACAGAGCAGTTTCTCAGAAAGCTTCTTTACAGTTTTGAACGGAAGATATTTCCTTTTTTACATAGCCCTCTATGGGCTTCCAAATATCCCTTTTCCAATTCCACAAGAACAGCCTTAGCGAAAGGCTTCTTGAAGGGAAAGATGTAACTCTGTGAGATGAATTAACAGAACACAGAGCAGTTTCTCAGAAAGCTTCTTTGCAGTTTTGAACGGTACATATTTCCTTTTTCACTATAGCCCTCTTGGGGCTTCCAAATATCACTTTGCCAATTCCACAAGAACAGCCTTAGCGAAAGGCTTCTTGAAGGGAAATATGTAACTCTGTGAGACGAATTAACAGAACACAGAGTAGTTTCTCAGAAAGCTTCTTTCCTGTTTTGAACGGAAGATATTTTTTTTTTCACCGTAGCCCTCTATGGGCTTCCAAATATCCCTTTGCCAATTCCACAAGAACAACCTTAGCGAAAGGCTTTTTGAAGGGAAAGATGTAACACTGTGAGATGAACTAACAGAACACAGAGCAGTTTCTCAGAAATCTTCTTTCCAGTTTTGAACGGAAGATATTTCCTTTTTCACCATAGCCCTCTATGGGCTTCCAAATATCCCCTTGCCAATTCCACAAGAACAGCCTTAGCGAAAGGCTTCTGGAAGAGAAAGATGTAACTCTGTGAGACGAATTAACACAACACAGAGTAGTTTCTAAGAAAGCTTCTTTCCAGTTTTGAACGGAAGATATTTCCTTTTTCACAATAGCCCTGTAGGCGCTTCCAAATATCCCTTTGCCAATTCCACAAGAACAGACTTGGCGAAAGTCTTCTTGAAGGGAAAGATGTAACTCTGTGAGATGAATTAACAGAACACAGAGCAGTTTCTCAGAAAGCTTCTTTCCAGTTTTGAACAGAAGATATTTCCTTTTTTACATATCCCTCTATGGGCTTCCAAATATCCCTTTTCCAATTCCACAAGAACAACCTTAGCGAAAGTCTTCTTGAAGGGAAAGATGTAACTCTGTGAGAAGAAGTTACAGAACACAGAGCGGTTTCTCAGAAAACTTCTTTCCAGTTTTGAACGGAAGATATTACCTTTTTCACCATAGCCCTCTAGGGGCTTACAAATATCCCTTTGCCAATTCCACAAGAACAGCCTTAGCGAAAGTCTTCTTGAAGGGAAACATGTAACTCTGTGAGATGAATTAACAGAACACAGAGCAGTTTCTCAGAAAGCTTCTTTCCAGTTTTGAACGGAAGATATTTCCTGTTTCACCATAGACCTCTAAAGGCTTCAAAATATCCCTTTGCCAATTCCACAAGAACAGCCTTAGAGAAAGGCTTCTTGAAGGGAAAGATGAAACTCTGTGAGATGAATTAACAGAACACAGAGCAGTTTCTCAGAAAGCTTCTTTCCAGTTTTGAACGGAAGATATTTCCTTTTTTACCATTGCCCTCTATGGGCTTCCAAATATCCCTTTGCCAATTCCACAAGAACAGCCTTAGCGAAAGGCTTCTTGAAGGGAAAGATGTAACTCTGTGAGATGAATTAACAGAACACAGAGCAGTTTCTCAGAAAGCTTCTTTCCAGTTTTGAACGGAAGATATTTCCTTTTTCACCATAGCCCTCTATGGGCTTCCAAATATCCCTTTGCCAATTCCACAAGAACAGCCTTAGCGAAAGGCTGCTTGAAATGAAAGATGTAACTCTGTGAGATGAATTAACAGAACACAGAGCAGTTTCTCAGAAAGATTCTTTCCAGTTTTGAACGGAAGATATTTCCTTTTTCACCATAGCCCTCTATGGGCTTCCAAATATCCCTTTGACAATTCCAAAAGAACAGCCTTAGCGAAAGGCTTCTTGAAGGGAAGGATGTAACTCTTTGAGATGAATTAAAAGAACACAGAGCAGTATCTCAGAATGTTTCTTTCCAGTTTTGAACGGAAGATATTTCCTTTTTCACCATAGCCCTCTATGTGCTTCAAAATATCCCTTTGACAATTGCACAAGAACTGCCTTAGCGAAAGGCTTGTTGAAGGGAGAGATGTAACTCTGTGAGATGAATTAACAGAACACAGAGCAGTTTCTCAGAAAGCTTCTTTCCCGTTTTGAACGGAAGATATTTCCTTTTTCACCATAGCCCTCTATGGGCTTCCAAATATCCCTTTGCCAATTCCACAAGAACAGCCTTAGTGAAAGGCTTCTTGAAGGGAAAGATGTAACACTGTGAGATGAACTAACAGAACACAGAGCAGTTTCTCAGAAATCTTCTTTCCAGTTTTGAACGGAAGATATTTCCTTTTTCACCATAGCCCTCTATGGGCTTCCAAATATCCCCTTGCCAATTCCACAAGAACAGCCTTAGCGAAAGGCTTCTGAAGAGAAAGATGTAACTCTGTGAGATGAATTAACAGAACACAGAGTAGTTTCTAAGAAAGCTTCTTTCCAGTTTTGAACGGAAGATATTTCGTTTTTCACAATAGCCCTGTAGGCGCTTCCAAATATCCCTTTGCCAATTCCACAAGAACAGACTTAGATAAAGTCTTCTTGAAGGGAAAGATGTAACTCTGTGAGATGAATTAACAGAACACAGAGCAGTTTCTCAGAAAGCTTCTTTACAGTTTTGAACGGAAGATATTTCCTTTTTTACATAGCCCTCTATGGGCTTCCAAATATCCCTTTTCCAATTCCACAAGAACAACCTTAGCGAAAGGCTTCTTGAAGGGAAAGATGTAACTCTGTGAGATGAATTAACAGAACACAGAGCAGTCTCTCCGAAAGCTTCTTTCCAGTTTTGAACGGAAGATATTTCCTTTTTCACCATAGCCGTCTATGGGCTTCCAAATATCCCTTTGCCAATTCCACAAGAACAGCCTTAGCGAAAGGCTTCTTGAAGGGAAAGATGTAACTCTGTGAGATGAATTAACAGAACACAGAGCAGTTTCTCAGAAAGCTTCTTTCCAGTTTTGAACGGAAGATATTTCCTTTTTCACCATAGCCCTCTATGGGCTTCCAAATATCCCTTTGCCAATTCCACAAGAACAGCCTTAGCGAAAGGCTTCTTGAAATGAAAGATGTAACTCTGTGAGATGAATTAACAGAACACAGAGCAGTTTCTCAGAAAGCTTCTTTCCAGTTTTGAACGGAAGATATTTCCTTTTTCACCTTAGCCCTCTATGGGCTTCCAAATATCCCTTTGCCAATTCCACGAGAACAGCCTTAGCGAAAGGCTTCTTGAAGGGAAAGATGTAACTCTGTGAGATGAATTAACAGAACGCAGAGCAGTTTCTCAGAAAGTTTCTTTCCGGTTTTGAACGGAAGTTATTTCCTTTTTCACCATAGCCCTCTATGGGCTTCCAAATATCCCTTTGCCAATTCCACGAGAACAGCCTTAGCGAAAGGCTTCTTGAAGGGAAGGATGTAACTCTTTGAGATGAATTAACAGAACACAGAGCAGTTCCTCAGAAAGCTTCTTTATAGTTTTGAACGGAAGATATTTCCTTTTTCACCATAGCCCTCTATGGGTTTCCAAATATCCCTTTGCCAATTCCACAAGAAGAGCCTTGGTGAAAGGCTTCTTGAAGGGAAAGATGTAACTCTGTGAGATGAATTAACAGAACACAGAGCAGTTTCTCAGAAAGCTTCTTTCCAGTTTTGAACGGAAGATATTTCCTGTTTCACCATAGACCTTTAAAGGCTTCCAAATATCCCTTTGCCAATTCCACAAGAACAGCCTTAGCGAAAGGCTTCTTGAAGGGAAAGATGAAACTCTGTGAGATGAATTAACAGAACACAGAGCAGTTTCTCAGAAAGCTTCTTTCCAGTTTTGAACGGAAGATATTTCCTTTTTTACCATAGCCCTCTATGGGCTTCCAAATATCCCTTTGCCAATTCCACAAGAACAGCCTTAGCGAAAGGCTTCTTGAAGGGAAAGATGTAACTCTGTGAGATGAATTAACAGAACACAGAGCAGTTTCTCAGAAAGCTTCTTTCCAGTTTTTAACGGAAGATATTTCCTTTTTTACATAGCCCTCTGTGGGCTTCCAAATCTCCTTTGTCAATTCCACAAGAACAACCTTAGCGAAAGGCTTCTTGAAGGGAAAGATGTAACTCTGTGAGATGAATTAACAGAACACAGAGCAATTTCTCAGAAAGGTTCTTTCCAGTTTTGAACGGAAGATATTTCCTTTTTTACCATAGCCCTCTATGGGCTTCCAAATATCCCTTTGCCAATTCCACAAGAACAGTCTTAGCGATAGGCTTCCTGAAGGGAAAGATGTAACTCTGTGAGATGAATTAACAGAACACAGAGCAGTTTCTCAGAAAGCTTCTTCCAGTTTTGAACGGAAGATATTTCCTTTTTCACCATAGCCCTCTAAGGGCTTCCAAATATCCCTTTGCCAATTCCACAAGAATAGCCTTAGCGAAAGGCTTCTTGAAGGGAAATATGTAACTCTGTGAGATGAATTAACAGAACACAGAGCAGTTTCTCAGAAAGCTTCTTTCCAGTTTTGAACGGAAGATATTTCCTTTTTCACCATAGCCCTCTATGGGCTTCAAAATATCCCTTTGCCAATTTCACATGAACAGCCTTAGCGAAAGGCTTCTTGAAGGGAGCGATGTAACTCTGTGAGATGAATTCACAGAACACAGAGCAGTTTCTCAGAAAGCTTCTTTCCAGTTTTGAACGGAAGATATTTCCTTTTTCACCATAGCCCTCTATGGGCTTCCAAATATCCCTTTGACAATTCCAAAAGAACAGCCTTAGCGAAAGGCTTCTTGAAGGGAAGGATGTAACACTTTGAGATGAATTAAAAGAACACAGAGCAGTATCTCAGAATGTTTCTTTCCAGTTTTGAACGGAAGTTATTTCCTTTTTCACCATAGCCCTCTATGTGCTTCAAAATATCCCTTTGACAATTGCACAAGAACTGCCTTAGCGAAAGGCTTGTTGAAGGGAGAGATGTAACTCTGTGAGACGAACTAACAGAACACAGAGCAGTTTCTCAGAAATCTTCTTTCCAGTTTTGAACGGAAGATATTTCCTTTTTCACCATAGCCCTCTATGGGCTTCCAAATATCCCCTTGCCAATTCCACAAGAACAGCCTTAGCGAAAGGCTTCTGGATGAGAAAGATGTAACTCTGTGAGATGAATTAACAGAACACAGAGTATTTTCTACGAAAGCTTCTTTCCAGTTTTGAACGGAAGATGTTTCGTTTTTCATAATAGCCCTGTAGGCGCTTCCAAATATCCCTTTGCCAAATCCACAAGAACAGTCTTACCGAAAGTCTTCTTGAAGGGAAAGATGTAACTCTGTGAGATGAATTAACAGAACACAGAGCAGTTTCTCAGAAAGCTTCTTTACAGTTTTGAACGGAAGATATTTCCTTTTTTACATAGCCCTCTATGGGCTTCCAAATATCCCTTTTCCAATTCCACAAGAACAACCTTAGCGAAAGGCTTCTTGAAGGGAAAGATGTAACTCGGTGAAAAGAAGTTACAGAACACAGAGCGGTTTCTCAGAAAGCTTCTTTCCAGTTTTGAACGGAAGATATTTCCTTTTTTACCTTTGCCCTCTATGGGCTTCCAAATATCCCTTTGCCAATTCCACAAGAACAGCCTTAGCGAAAGGCTTCTTGACGGGAAAGATGTAACTCTGTGAGATGAATTAACAGAACACAGAGCAGTTTCTCAGAAAGCTTCTTTCCAGTTTTGAACGGAAGATATTTCCTTTTTCACCATAGCCCTCTATGGGCTTCCAAATATCCCTTTGCCAATTCCACAAGAACAGCCTTAGCGAAAGGCTTCTTGAAGGGAAACATGTAACTCTGTGAGATGAATTAACAGAACACAGAGCAGTCTCTCCGAAAGCTTCTTTCCAGTTTTGAACGGAAGATATTTCCTTTTTCACCATAGCCGTCTATGGGCTTCCAAATATCCCTTTGCCAATTCCACAAGAACAGCCTTCGCGAAAGGCTTCTTGAAGGGAAAGATGTAACTCTGTGAGATGAATTAACAGAACACAGAGCAGTTTCTCAGAAAGCTTCTTTCCAGTTTTGAACGGAAGATATTTCCTTTTTCACCATAGCCCTCTATGGGCTTCCAAATATCCCTTTGCCAATTCCACAAGAACAGCCTTAGCGAAAGGCTTCTTGAAATGAAAGATGTAACTCTCTGAGATGAATTAACAGAACACAGAGCCGATTCTCAGAAAGCTTCTTTCCAGTTTTGAACGGAAGATATTTCCTTTTTCACCTTAGCCCTCTATAGGCTTCCAAATATCCCTTTGCCAATTCCACGAGAACAGCCTTAGCGAAAGGCTTCTTGAAGGGAAAGATGTAACTCTGTGAGATGAATTAACAGAACACAGAGCAGTTTCTCAGAAAGCTTCTTTCCAGTTTTGAACGGAAGATATTTCCTTTTTCACCATAGCCCTCTATGGGCTTCCAAATATCCCTTTGCCAATTCCACAAGAACAGCCTTAGGGAAAGGCTTCTAGAAAGAAAAGATGTAACTCTGTGAGATGAATTAACAGAACGCAGAGCAGTTTCTCAGAAAGTTTCTTTCCGGTTTTGAACGGAAGTTATTTCCTTTTTCACCATAGCCCTCTATGGGCTTCCAAATATCCCTTTGCCAATTCCACGAGAACAGCCTTAGCGAAAGGCTTCTTGAAGGGAAGGATGTAACTCTGTGAGATGAATTAACAGAACACAGAGCAGGTCCTCAGAAAGCTTCTTTCCGGTTTTGAACGGAAGATATTTCCTTTTTCATCATAGCCCTCTATGGGTTTCCAAATATCCCTTTGCCAATTCCACAGGAAGAGCCTTAGTGAAAGGCTTCTTGAAGGGAAAGATGTAACTCTGTGAGATGAATTAACAGAACACAGAGCAGTTTCTCAGAAAGCTTCTTTCCAGTTTTGAACGGAAGATATTTCCTGTTTCACCATAGACCTTTAAAGGCTTCCAAATATCCCTTTGCCAATTCCACAAGAACAGCCTTAGCGAAAGGCTTCTTGAAGGGAAAGATGAAACTCTGTGAGATGAATTAACAGAACACAGAGCAGTTTCTCAGAAAGCTTCTTTCCAGTTTTGAACGGAAGATATTTCCTGTTTCACCATAGACCTCTAAAGGCTTCAAAATATCCCTTTGCCAATTCCACAAGAACAGCCTAAGAGAAAGGCTTCTTGAAGGGAAAGATGAAACTCTGTGAGATGAATTAACAGAACACAGAGCAGTTTCTCAGAAAGCTTCTTTCCAGTTTTGAACGGAAGATATTTCCTTTTTTACCATTGCCCTCTATGGGCTTCCAAATATCCCTTTGCCAATTCCACAAGAACAGCCTTAGCGAAAGGCTTCTTGACGGGAAAGATGTAACTCTGTGAGATGAATTAACAGAACACAGAGCAGTTTATCAGAAAGCTTCTTTCCAATTTTGAACGGAAGATATTTCCTTTTTCACCATAGCCCTCTATGGGCTTCCAAATATCCCTTTGCCAATTCCACAAGAACAGCCTTAGCGAAAGGCTTCTTGAAGGGAAAGATGTAACTCTGTGAGATGAATTAACAGAACACAGAGCAGTTTCTCAGAAAGCTTCTTTCCAGTTTTGAACGGAAGATATTTCCTTTTTCACCATAGCCCTCTATGGGCTTCCAAATATCCCTTTGCCAATTCCACAAGAACAGCCTTAGCGAAAGGCTTCTTGAAATGAAAGATGTAACTCTGTGAGATGAATTAACAGAACACAGAGCAGTTTCTCAGAAAGCTTCTTTCCAGTTTTGAACGGAAGATATTTCCTTTTTCACCATAGCCCTCTATGGGCTTCCAAATATCCCTTTGACAATTCCAAAAGAACAGCCTTAGCGAAAGGCTTCTTGAAGGGAAGGATGTAACTCTTTGAGATGAATTAAAAGAACACAGAGCAGTATCTCAGAATGTTTCTTTCCAGTTTTGAACGGAAGATATTTCCTTTTTCACCATAGCCCTCTATGTGCTTCAAAATATCCCTTTGACAATTGCACAAGAACTGCCTTAGCGAAAGGCTTGTTGAAGGGAGAGATGTAACTCTGTGAGATGAATTAACAGAACACAGAGCAGTTTCTCAGAAAGCTTCTTTCCCGTTTTGAACGGAAGATATTTCCTTTTTCACCATAGCCCTCTATGGGCTTCCAAATATCCCTTTGCCAATTCCACAAGAACAGCCTTAGTGAAAGGCTTCTTGAAGGGAAAGATGTAACACTGTGAGATGAACTAACAGAACACAGAGCAGTTTCTCAGAAATCTTCTTTCCAGTTTTGAACGGAAGATATTTCCTTTTTCACCATAGCCCTCTATGGGCTTCCAAATATCCCCTTGCCAATTCCACAAGAACAGCCTTAGCGAAAGGCTTCTGGAAGAGAAAGATGTAACTCTGTGAGATGAATTAACAGAACACAGAGTAGTTTCTAAGAAAGCTTCTTTCCAGTTTTGAACGGAAGATATTTCGTTTTTCACAATAGCCCTGTAGGCGCTTCCAAATATCCCTTTGCCAATTCCACAAGAACAGACTTAGCTAAAGTCTTCTTGAAGGGAAAGATGTAACTCTGTGAGATGAATTAACAGAACACAGAGCAGTTTCTCAGAAAGCTTCTTTACAGTTTTGAACGGAAGATATTTCCTTTTTTACATAGCCCTCTATGGGCTTCCAAATATCACTTTTCCAATTCCACAAGAACAACCTTAGCGAAAGGCTTCTTGAAGGGAAAGATGTAACTCTGTGAGATGAATTAACAGAACACAGAGCAGTCTCTCCGAAAGCTTCTTTCCAGTTTTGAACGGAAGATATTTCCTTTTTCACCATAGCCGTCTATGGGCTTCCAAATATCCCTTTGCCAATTCCACAAGAACAGCCTTAGCGAAAGGCTTCTTGAAGGGAAAGATGTAACTCTGTGAGATGAATTAACAGAACACAGAGCAGTTTCTCAGAAAGCTTCTTTCCAGTTTTGAACGGAAGATATTTCCTTTTTCACCATAGCCCTCTATGGGCTTCCAAATATCCCTTTGCCAATTCCACAAGAACAGCCTTAGCGAAAGGCTTCTTGAAATGAAAGATGTAACTCTGTGAGATGAATTAACAGAACACAGAGCAGTTTCTCAGAAAGCTTCTTTCCAGTTTTGAACGGAAGATATTTCCTTTTTCACCTTAGCCCTCTATGGGCTTCCAAATATCCCTTTGCCAATTCCACGAGAACAGCCTTAGCGAAAGGCTTCTTGAAGGGAAAGATGTAACTCTGTGAGATGAATTAACAGAACGCAGAGCAGTTTCTCAGAAAGTTTCTTTCCGGTTTTGAACGGAAGTTATTTCCTTTTTCACCATAGCCCTCTATGGGCTTCCAAATATCCCTTTGCCAATTCCACGAGAACAGCCTTAGCGAAAGGCTTCTTGAAGGGAAGGATGTAACTCTTTGAGATGAATTAACAGAACACAGAGCTGTTTCTCAGAAAGCTTCTTTCCAGTTTTGAACGGAAGATATTTCCTTTTTTACATAGCCCTCTATGGGCTTCCAAATATCCCTTTTCCAATTCCACAAGAGCAACCTTAGCGAAAGGCTTCTTGAAGGGAAAGATGTAACTCTGTGAGAAGAAGTTACAGAACACAGAGCGATTTCTCAGAAAGCTTCTTTCCAGTTTTGAACGGAAGATATTTCCTTTTTCACCATAGCCCTCTAGGGGCTTACAAATATCCCTTTGCCAATTCCACAAGAACAGCCTTAGCGAAAGGCTTCTTGAAGGGAAACATGTAACTCTGTGAGATAAATTAACAGAACACAGAGCAGTTTCTCAGAAAGCTTCTTTCCAGTTTTGAACGGAAGATATTTCCTGTTTCACCATAGACCTCTAAAGGCTTCCAAATATCCCTTTGCCAATTCCACAAGAACAGCCTTAGAGAAAGGCTTCTTGAAGGGAAAGATGAAACTCTGTGAGATGAATTAACAGAACACAGAGCAGTTTCTCAGAAAGCTTCTTTCCAGTTTTGAACGGAAGATATTTCCTTTTTTACCATTGCCCTCTATGGGCTTCCAAATATCCCTTTGCCAATTCCACAAGAACAGCCTTAGCGAAAGGCTTCTTGAAGAGAAAGATGTAACTCTGTGAGATGAATTAACAGAACACAGAGCAGTTTATCAGAAAGCTTCTTTCCAGTTTTGAACGGAAGATATTTCCTTTTTCACCAGCCCTCTAAGGGCTTCCAAATATCCCTTTGCCAATTCCACAAGAATAGCCTTAGCGAAAGGCTTCTTGAAGGGAAATATGTAACTCTGTGAGATGAATTAACAGAACACAGAGCAGTTTCTCAGAAAGCTTCTTTCCAGTTTTGGACGGAAGATATTTCCTTTTTTACCATTGCCCTCTATGGGCTTCCAAATATCCCTTTGCCAATTCCACAAGAACAGCCTTAGCGAAAGGCTTCTTGAAGGGAAAGATGTAACTCTGTGAGATGAATTAACAGAACACAGAGCAGTTTATCAGAAAGCTTCTTTCCAGTTTTGAACGGAAGATATTTCCTTTTTCACCATAGCCCTCTAAGGGCTTCCAAATATCCCTTTGCCAATTCCACAAGAATAGCCTTAGCGAAAGGCTTCTTGAAGGGAAATATGTAACTCTGTGAGATGAATTAACAGAACACAGAGCAGTTTCTCAGAAAGCTTCTTTCCCGTTTTGAACGGAAGATATTTCCTTTTTCACCATAGCCCTCTATGGGCTTCCAAATATCTCTTTGCCAATTCCACAAGAAGAGCCTTAGTGAAAGGCTTTTGAAGGGAAAGATGTAACTCTGTGAGATGAATTAACAGAACACAGAGCAGTTTCTCAGAAATCTTCTTTCCAGTTTTGAACGGAAGATATTTCCTTTTTCACCATAGCCCTCTATGGGCTTCCAAATATCCCCTTGCCAATTCCACAAGAACAGCCTTAGCGAAAGGTTTCTGGAAGAGAAAGATATAACTCTGTGAGATGAATTAACACAACACAGAGTAGTTTCTAAGAAAGCTTCTTTCCAGTTTTGAACGGAAGATATTTCGTTTTTCACAATAGCCCTGTAGGCGCTTCCAAATATCCCTTTGCCAATTCCACAAGAACAGACTTATCGAAAGTCTTCTTGAAGGGAAAGATGTAACTCTGTGAGATGAATTAACAAAACACAGAGCAGTTTCTCAGAAAGCTTCTTTCCAGTTTTGAACGGAAGATATTTCCTTTTTTACAAGCCCTCTATGGGCTTCCAAATATCCCTTTGCCAATTCCACAAGAACAACCTTAGCGAAAGTCTTCTTGAAGGGAAAGATGTAACTCTCTGAGAAGAAGTTACAGAACACACAGCGGTTTCTCAGAAAGCTTCTTTCCAGTTTTGAACGGAAGATATTTCCTTTTTCACCATAGCCCTCTAGGGGCTTACAAATATCCCCTTGCCAATTCCACAAGAACAGCCTTAGCGAAAGTCTTCTTGAAGGGAAACATGTAACTCTGTGAGATGAATTAACAGAACACAGAGCAGTTTCTCAGAAAGCTTCTTTCCAGTTTTGAACGGAAGATATTTCCTGTTTCACCATAGACCTCTAAAGGCTTCCAAATATCCCTTTGCCAATTCCACAAGAACAGCCTTAGAGAAAGGCTTCTTGAAGGGAAAGATGAAACTCTGTGAGATGAATTAACAGAACACAGAGCAGTTTCTAAGAAAGCTTCTTTCCAGTTTTGAACGGAAGATATTTCCTTTTTTACCATTGCCCTCTATGGGCTTCCAAATATCCCTTTGCCAATTCCACAAGAACAGCCTTAGCGAAAGGCTTCTTGAAGGGAAAGATGTAACTCTGTGAGATGAATTAACAGAACACAGAGCAGTTTCTCAGAAAGCTTCTTTCCAGTTTTGAACGGAAGATATTTCCTTTTTCACCATAGCCCTCTATGGGCTTCCAATTATCCCTTTGCCAATTCCACAAGAACAGCCTTAGCGAAAGACTTCTTGAAATGAAAGATGTAACTCTGTGAGATGAATTAACAGAACACAGAGCAGTTTCTCAGAAAGCTTCTTTCCAGTTTTGAACGGAAGATATTTCCTTTTTCACCTTAGCCCTCTATGGGCTTCCAAATATCCCTTTGCCAATTCCACGAGAACAGCCTTAGCGAAAGGCTTCTTGAAGGGAAAGATGAAACTCTGTGAGATGAATTAACAGAAGACAGAGCAGTTTCTCAGAAAGCTTCTTTCCAGTTTTGAACGGAAGATATTTCCTTTTTCACCATAGCCCTCTATGGGCTTCCAAATATCCCTTTGCCAATTCCACAAGAACAGCCTTAGCGAAAGGCTTCTAGAAAGGAAAGATGTAACTCTGTGAGATGAATTAACAGAACGCAGAGCAGTTTCTCAGAAAGTTTCTTTCCGGTTTTGAACGGAAGTTATTTCCTTTTTCACCATAGCCCTCTATGGGCTTCCAAATATCCCTTTGCCAATTCCACGAGAACAGCCTTAGCGAAAGGCTTCTTGAAGGGAAGGATGTAACTCTGTGAGATGAATTAACAGAACACAGAGCAGTTCCTCAGAAAGCTTCTTTCCGGTTTTGAACGGAAGATATTTCCTTTTTCACCATAGCCCTCTATCGGTTTCCAAATATCCCTTTGCCAATTCCACAAGAAGAGCCTTAGCGAAAGGCTTCTTGAAGGGAAAGATGTAACTCTGTGAGATGAATTAACAGAACACAGAGCAATTTCTCAGAAAGCTTCTTTCCAGTTTTGAACGGAAGATATTTCCTTTTTTACCATAGCCCTCTATCGGCTTCCAAATATCCCTTTGCCAATTCCACAAGAACAGTCTTAGCGATAGGCTTCCTGAAGGGAAAGATGTAACTCTGTGAGATGAATTAACAGAACACAGAGCAGTTTCTCAGAAAGCTTCTTCCAGTTTTGAACGGAAGATATTTCCTTTTTCACCATAGCCCTCTAAGGGCTTCCAAATATCCCTTTGCCAATTCCACAAGAATAGCCTTAGCGAAAGGCTTCTTGAAGGGAAATATGTAACTCTGTGAGATGAATTAACAGAACACAGAGCAGTTTCTCAGAAAGCTTCTTTCCAGTTTTGAACGGAAGATATTTCCTTTTTCACCATAGCCCTCTATGTGCTTCAAAATATCCCTTTGACAATTGCACAAGAACTGCCTTAGCGAAAGGTTTGTTGAAGGGAGAGATGTAACTCTGTGAGATGAATTAACAGAACACAGAGCAGTTTCTCAGAAAGCTTCTTTCCCGTTTTGAACGGAAGATATTTCCTTTTTCACCATAGCCCTCTATGGGCTTCCAAATATCCCTTTGCCAATTCCACAAGAACAGCCTTAGTGAAAGGCTTCTTGAAGGGAAAGATGTAACACTGTGAGATGAACTAACAGATCACAGAGCAGTTTCTCAGAAATCTTCTTTCCAGTTTTGAACGGAAGATATTTCCTTTTTCACCATAGCCCTCTATGGGCTTCCAAATATCCCCTTGCCAATTCCACAAGAACAGCCTTAGCGAAAGGCTTCTGGAAGAGAAAGATGTAACTCTGTGAGATGAATTAACAGAACACAGAGTAGTTTCTAAGAAAGCTTCTTTCCAGTTTTGAACGGAAGATATTTCGTTTTTCACAATAGCCCTGTAGGCGCTTCCAAATATCCCTTTGCAAATTCCACAAGAACAGACTTAGCGAAAGTCTTCTTGAAGGGAAAGATGTAACTCTGTGAGATGAATTAACAGAACACAGAGCAGTTTCTCAGAAAGCTTCTTTACAGTTTTGAACTGAAGATATTTCCTTTTTTACATAGCCCTCTATGGGCTTCCAAATATCCCTTTTCCAATTCCACAAGAACAACCTTAGCGAAAGTCTTCTTGAAGGGAAAGATGTAACTCGGTGAAAAGAATTTACGGAACACAGAGCGGTTTCTCAGAAAGCTTCTTTCCAGTTTTGAACGGAAGATATTTCCTTTTTCACCATAGCCCTCTAGGGGCTTACAAATATCCCTTTGCCAATTCCACAAGAACAGCCTTAGCGAAAGTCTTCTTGAAGGGAAACATGTAACTCTGTGAGATGAATTAACAGAACACAGAGCAGTTTCTCAGAAAGCTTCTTTCCAGTTTTGAACGGAAGATATTTCCTGTTTCACCACAGACCTCTAAAGGCTTCCAAATATCCCTTTGCCAATTCCACAAGAACAGCCTTAGAGAAAGGCTTCTTGAAGGGAAAGATGAAACTCTGTGAGGTGAATTAACAGAACACAGAGCAGTTTCTCAGAAAGCTTCTTTCCAGTTTTGAACGGAAGATATTTCCTTTTTTACCTTTGCCCTCTATGGGCTTCCAAATATCCCTTTGCCAATTCCACAAGAACAGCCTTAGCGAAAGGCTTCTTGAAGGGAAAGATGAAACTCTGTGAGATGAATTAACAGTACACAGAGCAGTTTCTCAGAAAGCTTCTTTCCAGTTTTGAACGGAAGATATTTCCTTTTTTACCATAGCCCTCTATGGGCTTCCAAATATCCCTTTGCCAATTCCACAAGAACAGCCTTAGCCAAAGGCTTCTTGAAGGGAAAGATGTAACTCTGTGAGATGAATTAACAGAACACAGAGCAGTTTCTCAGAAAGCTTCTTTCCAGTTTTTAACGGAAGATATTTCCTTTTTTACATAGCCCTCTGTGGGCTTCCAAATATCCCTTTGCCAATTCCACAAGAACAGTCTTTGCGATAGGCTTCCTGAAGGGAAAGATGTAACTCTGTGAGATGAATTAACAGAACACAGAGCAGTTTCTCAGAAAGCTTCTTCCAGTTTTGAACGGAAGATATTTCCTTTTTCACCATAGCCCTCTAAGGGCTTCCCAATAACCCTTTGCCAATTCCACAAGAATAGCCTTAGCGAAAGGCTTCTTGAAGGGAAATATGTAACTCTGTGAGATGAATTAACAGAACACAGATCAGTTTCTCAGAAAGCTTCTTTCCAGTTTTGAACGGAAGATATGTCCTTTTTCACCATAGCCCTCTATGGGCTTCAAAATATCCCTTTGCCAATTCCACATGAACAGCCTTAGCGAAAGGCTTCTTGAAGGGAAAGATGTAACTCTGTGAGATGAATTCACAGAACACAGAGCAGTTTCTCAGAAAGCTTCTTTCCAGTTTTGAACGGAAGATATTTCCTTTTTCACCATAGCCCTCTATGGGCTTCCAAATATCCCTTTGCCAATTCCAAAAGAACAGCCTTAGCGAAAGGCTTCTTGAAGGGAAATATGTAACTCTGTGAGACGAATTAACAGAACACAGAGCAGTTTCTCAGAAAGCTTCTTTCCAGTTTTGAACTTAAGATATTTCCGTTTTCACCATAGCCCTCTATGGGCTTCCAAATATCCCTTTGCCAATTTCACAAGAACAGCCTTAGCGAAAGGCTTCCTGAAGGGAAAGATGTAACTCTGTGAGATGAATTAACAGAACACATAGCAGTTTCTCAGAAATCTTCTTTCCAGTTTTGAACGGAAGATATTTCCTTTTTCACCATAGCCCTCTATGGGCTTCCAAATATCCCTTTGCCAATTCCACAAGAACAGCCTTAGCGAAAGGCTTCTTGAAATGAAAGATGTAACCCTGTGAGATGAATTAACAGAACACAGAGCAGTTTCTCAGAAAGCTTCTTTCCAGTTTTGAACGGAAGATATTTCCTTTTTCACCTTAGCCCTCTATGGGTTTCCAAATATCCCTTTGCCAATTCCACGAGAACAGCCTTAGCGAAAGGCTTCTTGAAGGGAAAGATGTAACTCTGTGAGATGAATTAACAGAACACAGAGCAGTTTCTCAGAAAGCTTCTTTCCAGTTTTGAACGGATGATATTTCCTTTTTCACCATAGCCCTCTATGGGCTTCCAAATATCCCTTTGCCAATTCCACAAGAACAGCCTTAGCGAAAGGCTTCTAGAAAGGAAAGATGTAACTCTGTGAGATGAATTAACAGAACGCAGAGCAGTTTCTCAGAAAGTTTCTTTCCGGTTTTGAACGGAAGTTATTTCCTTTTTCACCATAGCCCTCTATGGGCTTCCAAATATCCCTTTGCCAATTCGACGAGAACAGCCTTAGCGAAAGGCTTCTGGAAGGGAAGGATGTATCTCTGTGAGATGAATTAACAGAACACAGAGCAGTTCCTCAGAAAGCTTCTTTCCGGTTTTGAATGCAAGATATTTCCTTTTTCACCATAGCCCTCTATGGGTTTCCAAATATCCCTTTGCCAATTCCACAAGAAGAGCCTTAGTGAAAGGCTTCTTGAAGGGAAAGATGTAACTCTGTGAGATGAATTAACAGAACACAGAGCAGTTTCTCAGAAAGATTCTTTCCAGTTTTGAACGGAAGATATTTCCTGTTTCACCATAGACCTTTAAAGGCTTCCAAATATCCCTTTGCCAATTCCACAAGAACAGCCTTAGCGAAAGGCTTCTTGAAGGGAAAGATGAAACACTGTGAGATGAATTAACAGAACACAGAGCAGTTTCTCAGAAAGCTTCTTTCCAGTTTTGAACGGAAGATATTTCCTTTTTTACCATAGCCCTCTATGGGCTTCCAAATATCCCTTTGCCAATTCCACATGAACAGCCTTAGCGAAAGGCTTCTTGAAGGGAAAGATGTAACTCTGTGAGATGAATTAACAGAACACAGAGCAGTTTCTCAGAAAGCTTCTTTCCACTTTTTAACGGAAGATATTTCCTTTTTTACATAGCCCTCTGTGGGCTTCCAAATATCCTTTGCCAATTCCACAAGAACAACCTTAGCGAAAGGCTTCTTGAATGGAAAGATGTAACTCTGTGAGATGAATTAACAGAACACAGAGAAATTTCTCAGAAAGCTTCTTTCCAGTTTTAAACGGAAGATATTTCCTTTTTCACCATAGCCCTCTATGGGCTTCCAAATATCCCTTTGCCAATTCCACAAGAACAGTCTTAGCGATGGGCTTCCTGAAGGGAAAGATGTAACTCTGTGAGATGAATTAACAGAACACAGAGCAGTTTCTCAGAAAGCTTCTTCCAGTTTTGAACGGAAGATATTTCCTTTTTCACAATAGCCCTCTTGGGGCTTCCAAATATCACTTTGCCAATTCCACAAGAACAGCCTTAGCGAAAGGCTTCTTGAAGGGAAATATTTAACTCTGTGAGACGAATTAACAGAACACAGAGTAGTTTCTCAGAAAGCTTCTTGCCTGTTTTGAACGGAAGATATTTTTTTTTTTCACCGTAGCCCTCTATGGGCTTCCAAATATCCCTTTGCCAATTCCACAAGAACAACCTTAGCGAAAGGCTTCTTGAAGGGAAAGATGTAACACTGTGAGATGAACTAACAGAACACAGAGCAGTTTCTCAGAAATCTTCTTTCCAGTTTTGAACGGAAGATATTTCCTTTTTTACATAGCCCTCTATGGGCTTCCAAATATCCCCTTGCCAATTCCACAAGAACAGCCTTAGCGAAAGGCTTCTGGAAGAGAAAGATGTAACTCTGTGAGATGAATTAACACAACACAGAGTAGTTTCTAAGAAAGCTTCTTTCCAGTTTTGAACGGAAGATATTTCGTTTTTCACAATAGCCCTGTAGGCGCTTCCAAATATCCCTTTGCCAATTCCACAAGAACAGACTTAGCGAAAGTCTTCTTGAAGGGAAAGATGTAACTCTGTGAGATGAATTAACAGAACACAGAGCAGTTTCTCAGAAAGCTTCTTTCCAGTTTTGAAAGGAAGATATTTCCTTTTTTACATAGCCCTCTATGGGCTTCCAAATATCCCTTTTCCAATTCCACAAGAACAACCTTAGCGAAAGGCTTCTTGAAGGGAAAGATGTAACTCTGTGAGAAGAAGTTACAGAACACAGAGCGGTTTCTCAGAAAGCTTCTTTCCAGTTTTGAACGGAAGATATTTCCTTTTTCACCATAGCCCTCTAGGGGCTTACAAATATCCCTTTGCCAATTCCACAAGAACAGCCTTAGCGAAAGTCTTCTTGAAGGGAAACATGTAACTCTGTGAGATGAATTAACAGAACACAGAGCAGTTTCTCAGAAAGCTTCTTTCCAGTTTTGAACGGAAGATATTTCCTGTTTCACCATAGACCTCTAAAGGCTTCCAAATATCCCTTTGCCAATTCCACAAGAACAGCCTTAGAGAAAGGCTTCTTGAAGGGAAAGATGAAACTCTGTGAGATGAATTAACAGAACACAGAGCAGTTTCTCAGAAAGCTTCTTTCCAGTTTTGAACGGAAGATATTTCCTTTTTTACCATTGCCCTCTATTGGCTTCCAAATATCCCTTTGCCAATTCCACAAGAACAGCCTTAGCGAAAGGCTTCTTGACGGGAAAGATGTAACTCTGTGAGATGAATTAACAGAACACAGAGCAGTTTCTCAGAAAGCTTCTTTCCAGTTTTTAACGGAAGATATTTCCTTTTTTACATAGCCCTCTGTGGGCTTCCAAATATCCTTTGCCAATTCCACAAGAACAACCTTAGCGAAAGGCTTCTTGAAGGGAAAGATGTAACTCTGTGAGATGAATTAACAGAACACAGAGCAATTTCTCAGAAAGCTTCTTTCCAGTTTTGAACGGAAGATATTTCCTTTTTTACCATAGCCCTCTATGGGCTTCCAAATATCCCTTTGCCAATTCCACAAGAACAGTCTTAGCGATAGGCTTCCTGAAGGGAAAGATGTAACTCTGTGAGATGAATTAACAGAACACAGAGCAGTTTCTCAGAAAGCTTCTTCCAGTTTTGAACGGAAGCTATTTCCTTTTTCACCATAGCCCTCTAAGGGCTTCCAAATATCCCTTTGCCAATTCCACAAGAATAGCCTTAGCGAAAGGCTTCTTGAAGGGAAATATGTAACTCTGTGAGATGAATTAACAGAACACAGAGCAGTTTCTCAGAAAGCTTCTTTCCAGTTTTGAAAGGAAGATATTTCCTTTTTCACCATAGCCCTCTATGGGCTTCAAAATATCCCTTTGCCAATTTCACATGAACAGCCTTAGCGAAAGGCTTCTTGAAGGGAGCGATGTAACTCTGTGAGATGAATTCACAGAACACAGAGCAGTTTCTCAGAAAGCTTCTTTCCAGTTTTGAACGGAAGATATTTCCTTTTTCACCATAGCCCTCTATGGGCTTCCAAATATCCCTTTGACAATTCAAAAGAACAGCCTTAGCGAAAGGCTTCTTGAAGGGAAGGATGTAACTCTTTGAGATGAATTAACAGAACACAGAGCTGTTTCTCAGAAAGCTTCTTTCCAGTTTTGTACGGAAGATATTTCCTTTTTTACATAGCCCTCTATGGGCTTCCAAATATCCCTTTTCCAATTCCACAAGAGCAACCTTAGCGAAAGGCTTCTTGAAGGGAAAGATGTAACTCTGTGAGAAGAAGTAACAGAACACAGAGCGATTTCTCAGAAAGCTTCTTTCCAGTTTTGAACGGAAGATATTTCCTTTTTCACCATAGCCCTCTAGGGGCTTACAAATATCCCTTTGCCAATTCCACAAGAACAGCCTTAGCGAAAGGCTTCTTGAAGGGAAACATGTAACTCTGTGAGATAAATTAACAGAACACAGAGCAGTTTCTCAGAAAGCTTCTTTCCAGTTTTGAACGGAAGATATTTCCTGTTTCACCATAGACCTCTAAAGGCTTCCAAATATCCCTTTGCCAATTCCACAAGAACAGCCTTAGAGAAAGGCTTCTTGAAGGGAAAGATGAAACTCTGTGAGATGAATTAACAGAACACAGAGCAGTTTCTCAGAAAGCTTCTTTCCAGTTTTGAACGGAAGATATTTCCTTTTTTACCATTGCCCTCTATGGGCTTCCAAATATCCCTTTGCCAATTCCACAAGAACAGCCTTAGCGAAAGGCTTCTTGAAGGGAAAGATGTAACTCTGTGAGATGAATTAACAGAACACAGAGCAGTTTATCAGAAAGCTTCTTTCCAGTTTTGAACGGAAGATATTTCCTTTTTTACAAGCCCTCTATGGGCTTCCAAATATCCCTTTGCCAATTCCACAAGAACAACCTTAGCGAAAGTCTTCTTGAAGGGAAAGATGTAACTCTGTGAGAAGAAGTTACAGAACACAGAGCGGTTTCTCAGAAAGCTTCTTTCCAGTTTTGAACGGAAGATATTTCCTTTTTCACCATAGCCCTCTAGGGGCTTACAAATATCCCTTTGCCAATTCCACAAGAACAGCCTTAGCGAAAGTCTTCTTGAAGGGAAACATGTAACTCTGTGAGATGAATTAACAGAACACAGAGCAGTTTCTCAGAAAGCTTCTTTCCAGTTTTGAACGGAAGATATTTCCTGTTTCACCATAGACCTCTAAAGGCTTCCAAATATCCCTTTGCCAATTCCACAAGAACAGCCTTAGAGAAAGGCTTCTTGAAGGGAAAGATGAAACTCTGTGAGATGAATTAACAGAACACAGAGCAGTTTCTCAGAAAGCTTCTTTCCAGTTTTGAACGGAAGATATTTCCTTTTTTACCATTGCCCTCTATGGGCTTCCAAATATCCCTTTGCCAATTCCACAAGAACAGCCTTAGCGAAAGGCTTCTTGACGGGAAAGATGTAACTCTGTGAGATGAATTAACAGAACACAGAGCAGTTTATCAGAAAGCTTCTTTCCAGTTTTGAACGGAAGATATTTCCTTTTTCACCATAGCCCTCTATGGGCTTCCAAATATCACTTTGCCAATTCCACAAGAACAGCCTTAGCGAAAGGCTTCTTGAAGGGAAAGATGTAACTCTGTGAGATGAATTAACAGAACACAGAGGAGTCTCTCCGAAAGCTTCTTTCCAGTTTTGAACGGAAGATACTTCCTTTTTCACCATAGCCGTCTATGGGCTTCCAAATATCCCTTTGCCAATTCCACAAGAACAGCCTTAGCGAAAGGCTTCTTGAAGGGAAAGATGTAACTCTGTGAGATGAATTAACAGAACACAGAGCAGTTTCTCAGAAAGCTTCTTTCCAGTTTTGAACGGTAGATATTTCCTTTTTCACCATAGCCCTCTATGGGCTTCCAAATATCCCTTTGCCAATTCCACAAGAACAGCCTTAGCGAAAGGCTTCTTGAAATGAAAGATGTAACTCTGTGAGATGAATTAACAGAACACAGAGCAGTTTCTCAGAAAGCTTCCTTCCAGTTTTGAACGGAAGATATTTCCTTTTTCACCTTAGCCCTCTAAGGGCTTCCAAATATCCCTTTGCCAATTCCACGAGAACAGCCTTAGCGAAAGGCTTCTTGAAGGGAAAGATGTAACTCTGTGAGATGAATTAACAGAACACAGAGCAGTTTCTCAGAAAGCTTCTTTCCAGTTTTGAACGGAAGATATTTCCTTTTTCACCATAGCCCTCTATGGGCTTCCAAATATCCCTTTGCCAATTCCACAAGAACAGCCTTAGCGAAAGGCTTCTAGAAAGGAAAGATGTAACTCTGTGAGATGAATTAACAGAACGCAGAGCAGTTTCTCAGAAAGTTTCTTTCCGGTTTTGAACGGAAGTTATTTCCTTTTTCACCATAGCCCTCTATGGGCTTCCAAATATCCCTTTGCCAATTCCACGAGAACAGCCTTAGCGAAAGGCTTCTTGAAGGGAAGGATGTAACTCTGTGAGATGAATTAACAGAACACAGAGCAGTTCCTCAGAAAGCTTCTTTCCGGTTTTGAACGGAAGATATTTCCTTTTTCACCATAGCCCTCTATGGGTTTCCAAATATCCCTTTGCCAATTCCACAAGAAGAGCCTTAGTGAAAGGCTTCTTGAAGGGAAAGATGTAACTCTGTGAGATGAATTAACAGAACACAGAGCAGTTTCTCAGAAAGCTTCTTTCCAGTTTTGAACGGAAGATATTTCCTGTTTCACCATAGACCTTTAAAGGCTTCCAAATATCCCTTTGCCAATTCCACAAGAACAGCCTTAGCGAAAGGCTTCTTGAAGGGAAAGATGAAACTCTGTGAGATGAATTAACAGAACACAGAGCAGTTTCTCAGAAAGCTTCTTCCCAGTTTTGAACGGAAGATATTTCCTTTTTTACCATAGCCCTCTATGGGCTTCCAAATATCCCTTTGCCAATTCCACAAGAACAGCCTTAGCGAAAGGCTTCTTGAAGGGAAAGATGTAACTCTGTGAGATGAATTAACAGAACACAGAGCAGTTTCTCAGAAAGCTTCTTTCCAGTTTTTAACGGAAGATATTTCCTTTTTTACATAGCCCTCTGTGGGCTTCCAAATATCCTTTGCCAATTCCACAAGAACAACCTTAGCGAAAAGCTTCTTGAAGGGAAAGATGTAACTCTGTGAGATGAATTAACAGAACACAGAGCAATTTCTCAGAAAGCTTCTTTCCAGTTTTGAACGGAAGATATTTCTTTTTTTACCATAGCCCTCTATGGGCTTCCAAATATCCCTTTGCCAATTCCACAAGAACAGTCTTAGCGATAGGCTTCCTGAAGGGAAAGATGTAACTCTGTGAGATGAATTAACAGAACACAGAGCAGTTTCTCAGAAAGCTTCTTCCAGTTTTGAACGGAAGATATTTCCTTTTTCACCATAGCCCTCTAAGGGCTTCCAAATATCCCTTTGCCAATTCCACAAGATTAGCCTTAGCGAAAGGCTTCTTGAAGGGAAATATGTAACTCTGTGAGATGAATTAACAGAACACAGAGCAGTTTCTCAGAAAGCTTCTTTCCAGTTTTGAACGGAAGATATTTCCTTTTTCACCCTAGCCCTCTATGGGCTTCAAAATATCCCTTTGCCAATTTCACATGAACAGCCTTAGCGAAAGGCTTCTTGAAGGGAGCGATGTAACTCTGTGAGATGAATTCACAGAACACAGAGCAGTTTCTCAGAAAGCTTCTTTCCAGTTTTGAACGGAAGATATTTCCTATTTCACCATAGCCCTCTATGGGCTTCCAAATATCCCTTTGACAATTCAAAAGAACAGCCTTAGCGAAAGGCTTCTTGAAGGGAAGGATGTAACTCTTTGAGATGAATTAAAAGAACACAGAGCAGTTTCTCAGAAAGCTTCTTTCCCGTTTTGAACGGAAGATATTTCCTTTTTCACCATAGCCCTCTATGGGCTTCCAAATATCCCTTTGCCAATTCCACAAGAACAGCCTTAGCGAAAGGCTTCTTGAAGGGAAAGATGTAACTCTGTGAGATGAATTAACAGAACACAGAGCAGTTTCTCAGAAAGCTTCTTTGCAGTTTTGAACGGTAGATATTTCCTTTTTCACCATAGCCCTCTATGGGCTTCAAAATATCCCTTTGCCAATTCCACATGAACAGCCTTAGCGAAATTCTTCTTGAAGGGAGCGATGTAACTCTCTGAGATGAATTAACAGAACACAGAGCAGTTTCTCAGAAAGCTTCTTTCCAGTTTTGAACGGAAGATATTTCCTTTTTCACCATAGCCCTCTATGGGCTTCCAAATATCACTTTTCCAATTCCAAAAGAACAGCCTTAGCGAAAGGCTTCTTGAAGGGAAGGATGTAACTCTTTGAGATGAATTAAAAGAACACAGAGCAGTATCTCAGAATGTTTCTTTCCAGTTTTGAACGGAAGATATTTCCTTTTTCACCATAGCCCTCTATGGGCTTCAAAATATCCCTTTGACAATTGCACAAGAACAGCCTTAGCGAAAGGCTTGTGGAAGGGAGAGATGTAACTCTGTGAGATGAATTAACAGAACACAGAGCAGTTTCTCAGAAAGCTTCTTTCCCGTTTTGAACGGAAGATATTTCCTTTTTCACCATAGCCCTCTATGGGCTTCCAAATATCCCTTTGCCAATTCCACAAGAAGAGCCTTAGTGAAAGGCTTCTTGAAGGGAAAGATGTAACTCTGTGAGATGAATTAACAGAACACAGAGCAGTTTCTCAGAAAGCTTCTTTGCAGTTTTGAACGGTAGATATTTCCTTTTTCACAATAGCCCTCTTGGGGCTTCCAAATATCACTTTGCCAATTCCACAAGAACAGCCTTAGCGAAAGGCTTCTTGAAGGGAAATATGTAACCCTGTGAGACGAATTAACAGAACACAGAGTAGTTTCTCAGAAAGCTTCTTTCCTGTTTTGAACGGAAGATATTTTTTTTTTCACCGTAGCCCTCTATGGGCTTCCAAATATCCCTTTGCCAATTCCACAAGAACAACCTTAGCGAAAGGCTTCTTGAAGGGAAAGATGTAACTCTGTGAGATGAACTAACAGAACACAGAGCAGTTTCTCAGAAATCTTCTTTGCAGTTTTGAACGGAAGATATTTCCTTTTTCACCATAGCCCTCTATGGGCTTCCAAATATCCCCTTGCCAATTCCACAAGAACAGCCTTAGCGAAAGGCTTCTGGAAGAGAAAGATGTAACTCTGTGAGATGAATTAACACAACACAGAGTAGTTTCTAAGAAAGCTTCTTTCCAGTTTTGAACGGAAGATATTTCGTTTTTCACAATAGCCCTGTAGGCGCTTCCAAATATCCCTTTGCCAATTCCACAAGAACAGACTTAGCGAAAGTCTTCTTGAAGGGAAAGATGTAACTCTGTGAGATGAATTAACAGAACACAGAGCAGTTTCTCAGAAAGCTTGTTTCCAGTTTTGAACGGAAGATATTTCCTTTTTTACATAGCCCTCTAAGGGCTTCCAAATATCCCTTTTCCAATACCACAAGAACAACCTTAGCGAAAGTCTTCTTGAAGGGAAAGATGTAACTCTGTGAGAAGAAGTTACAGAACACAGAGCGGATTCTCAGAAAGCTTCTTTCCAGTTTTGAACGGAAGATATTTCCTTTTTCACCATAGCCGTCTAGGGGCTTACAAATATCCCTTTGCCAATTCCACAAGAACAGCCTTAGCGAAAGTCTTCTTGAAGGGAAACATGTAACTCTGTGAGATGAATTAACAGAACACAGAGCAGTTTCTCAGAAAGCTTCTTTCCAGTTTTGAACGGAAGATATTTCCTGTTTCACCATAGACCTCTAAAGGCTTCCAAATATCCCTTTGCCAATTCCACAAGAACAGCCTTAGAGAAAGGCTTCTTGAAGGGAAAGATGAAACTCTGTGAGATGAATTAACAGAACACAGAGCAGTTTCTCAGAAAGCTTCTTTCCAGTTTTGAACGGAAGATATTTCCTTTTTTACCTTTGCCCTCTATGGGCTTCCAAATATCCCTTTGCCAATTCCACAAGAACAGCCTTAGCGAAAGGCTTCTTGACGGGAAAGATGTAACTCTGTGAGATGAATTAACAGAACACAGAGCAGTTTCTCAGAAAGCTTCTTTCCAGTTTTGAACGGAAGATATTTTCTTTTTCACCATAGCCCTCTATGGGCTTCCAAATATCCCTTTGCCAATTCCACAAGAACAGCCTTAGCGAAAGGCTTCTTGAAATGAAAGATGTAACTCTGTGAGATGAATTAACAGAACACAGAGCAGTTTCTCAGAAAGCTTCTTTCCAGTTTTGAACGGAAGATATTTCCTTTTTCACCTTAGCCCTCTATGGGCTTCCAAATATCCCTTTGCCAATTCCACGAGAACAGCCTTAGCGAAAGGCTTCTTGAAGGGAAGGATGTAACTCTGTGAGATGAATTAACAGAACACAGAGCAGTTCCTCAGAAAGCTTCTTTCCAGTTTTGAACGGAAGATATTTCCTTTTTCACCATAGCCCTCTATGGGTTTCCAAATATCCCTTTGCCAATTCCACAAGAAGAGCCTTAGTGAAAGGCTTCTTGAAGGGAAAGATGTAACTCTGTGAGATGAATTAACAGAACACAGAGCAGTTTCTCAGAAAGCTTCTTTCCAGTTTTGAACGGAAGATATTTCCTTTTTTACCATAGCCCTCTATGGGCTTCCAAATATCCCTTTGCCAATTCCACAAGAACAGCCTTAGCGAAAGGCTTCTTGAAGGGAAGGATGTAACTCTGTGAGATGAATTAACAGAACACAGAGCACTTTCTCAGAAAGCTTCTTTCCAGTTTTTAACGGAAGATATTTCCTTTTTTACATAGCCCTGTGTGGGCTTCCAAATATCCTTTGCCAATTCCACAAGAACAACCTTAGCGAAAGGCTTCTTGAAGGGAAAGATGTAACTCTGTGAGATGAATTAACAGAACACAGAGCAATTTCTCAGAAAGCTTCTTTCCAGTTTTGAACGGAAGATATTTCCTTTTTTACCATAGCCCTCTATGGGCTTCCAAATATCCCTTTGCCAATTCCACAAGAAGAGTCTTAGCGATAGGCTTCCTGAAGGGAAAGATGTAACTCTGTGAGATGAATTAACAGAACACAGAGCAGTTTCTCAGAAAGCTTCTTCCAGTTTTGAACGGAAGATATTTCCTTTTTCACCATAGCCCTCTAAGGGCTTCCAAATATCCCTTTGCCAATTCCACAAGAATAGCCTTAGCGAAAGGCTTCTTGAAGGGAAATATGTAACTCTGTGAGATTAATTAACAGAACAAAGAGCAGTTTCTCAGAAAGCTTCTTTCCAGTTTTGAACGGAAGATATTTCCTTTTTCACCATAGCCCTCTATGGGCTTCAAAATATCCCTTCGCCAATTCCACATGAACAGCCTTAGCGAAAGGATTCTTGAAGGGAGCGATGTAACTCTCTGAGATGAATTCACAGAACACAGAGCAGTTTCTCAGAAAGCTTCTTTCCAGTTTTGAACGGAAGATATTTCCTTTTTCACCATAGCCCTCTATGGGCTTCCAAATATCCCTTTGACAATTCCAAAAGAACAGCCTTAGCGAAAGGCTTCTTGAAGGGAAGGATGTAACTCTTTGAGATGAATTAAAAGAACACAGAGCAGTATCTCAGAATGTTTCTTTCCAGTTTTGAACGGAAGATATTTCCTTTTTCACCATAGCCCTCTATGTGCTTCAAAATATCCCTTTGACAATTGCACAGGAACAGCCTTAGCGAAAGGCTTGTTGAAGGGAGAGATGTAACTCTGTGAGATGAATTAACATAACACAGAGCAGTTTCTCAGAAAGCTTCTTTCCCGTTTTCAACGGAAGACATTTCCTTTTTCACCATAGCCCTCTATGGGCTTCCAAATATCCCTTTGCCAATTCCACAAGAACAGCCTTAGTGAAAGGCTTCTTGAAGGGAAAGATGTAACTCTGTGAGATGAATTAACAGAACACAGAGCAGTTTCTCAGAAAGCTTCTTTGCAGTTTTGAACGGTAGATATTTCCTTTTTCACAATAGCCCTCTTGGGGCTTCCAAATATCACTTTGCCAATTCCACAAGAACAGCCTTAGCGAAAGGCTTCTTGAAGGGAAATATGTAACTCTGTGAGACGAATTAACAGAACACAGAGTAGATTCTCAGAAAGCTTCTTTCCTGTTTTGAACGGAAGATATTTTTTTTTTCACCGTAGCCCTCTATGGGCTTCCAAATATCCCTTTGCCAATTCCACAAGAACAACCTTAGCGAAAGGCTTCTTGAAGGGAAAGATGTAACACTGTGAGATGAACTAACAGAACACAGAGCAGTTTCTCAGAAATCTTCTTTCCAGTTTTGAACGGAAGATATTTCCTTTTTCACCATAGCCCTCTATGGGCTTTCAAATATCCCCTTGCCAATTCCACAAGAACAGCCTTAGCGAAAGGCTTCTGGAAGAGAAAGATGTAACTCTGTGAGATGAATTAACAGAACACAGAGTAGTTTCTAAGAAAGCTTCTTTCCCGTTTTGAACGTAAGATATTTCGTTTTTCACAATAGCCCTGTAGGCGCTTCCAAATATCCCTTTGCCAATTCCTCAAGAACAGACTTAGCGAAAGTCTTCTTGAAGGGAAAGATGTAACTCTGTGAGATGAATTAACAGAACACAGAGCAGTTTCTCAGAAAGCTTCTTTACAGTTTTGAACGGAAGATATTTCCTTTTTTACATAGCCCTCTATGGGCTTCCAAATATCCCTTTTCCAATTCCACAAGAACAACCTTAGCGAAAGGCTTCTTGAAGGGAAAGATGTAACTCGGTGAAAAGAAGTTACAGAACACAGAGCGGTTTCTCAGAAAGCTTCTTTCCAGTTTTGAACGGAAGATATTTCCTTTTTCACCATAGCCCTCTAGGGGCTTACAAATATCCCTTTGCCAATTCCACAAGAACAGCCTTAGCGAAAGTCTTCTTGAAGGGAAACATGTAACTCTGTGAGATGAATTAACAGAACACAGAGCAGTTTCTCAGAAAGCTTCTTTCCAGTTTTGAACGGAAGATATTTCCTGTTTCACCATAGACCTCTAAAGGCTTCCAAATATCCCTTTGCCAATTCCACAAGAACAGCCTTAGTGAAAGGGATCTTGAAGGGAAAGATGAAACTCTGTGAGATGAATTAACAGAACACAGAGCAGTTTCTCAGAAAGCTTCTTTCCAGTTTTGAACGGAAGATATTTCCTTTTTCACCATAGCCCTCTATGGGCTTCCAAATATCCCTTTGCCAATTCCACAAGAACAGCCTTAGCGAAAGGCTTCTTGAAGGGAAAGATGTAACTCTGTGAGATGAATTAACAGAACACAGAGCAGTCTCTCCGAAAGCTTCTTTCCAGTTTTGAACGGAAGATATTTCCTTTTTCACCATAGCCGTCTATGGGCTTCCAAATATCCCTTTGCCAATTCCACAAGAACAGCCTAAGCGAAAGGCTTCTTGAAGGGAAAGATGTAACTCTGTGAGATGAATTAACAGAACACAGAGCAGTTTCTGAGAAAGCTTCTTTCCAGTTTTGAACGGAAGATATTTCCTTTTTCACCATAGCCCTCTATGGGCTTCCAAATATCCCTTTGCCAATTCCACAAGAACAGCCTTAGCGAAAGGCTTCTTGAAATGAAAGATGTAACTCTGTGAGATGAATTAACAGAACACAGAGCAGTTTCGCAGAAAGCTTCTTTCCAGTTTTGAACGGAAGATATTTCCTTTTTCACCTTAGCCCTCTATGGGCTTCCAAATATCCCTTTGCCAATTCCACGAGAACAGCCTTAGCGAAAGGCTTCTTGAAGGGAAAGATGTAACTCTGTGAGATGAATTAACAGAACACAGAGCAGTTTCTCAGAAAGCTTCTTTCCAGTTTTGAACGGAAGATATTTCCTTTTTCACCATAGCCCTCTATGGGGTTCCAAATATCCCTTTGCCAATTCCACAAGAACAGCCTTAGCGAAAGGCTTCTAGAAAGGAAAGATGTAACTCTGTGAGATGAATTAACAGAACGCAGAGCAGTTTCTCAGAAAGTTTCTTTCCGGTTTTGAACGGAAGTTATTCCTTTTTCACCATAGCCCTCTATGGGCTTCCAAATATCCCTTTGCCAATTCCACGAGAACAGCCTTAGCGAAAGGCTTCTTGAAGGGAAGGATATAACTCTGTGAGATGAATTAACAGAACACAGAGCAGTTCCTCAGAAAGCTTCTTTCCTATTTTGAACGGAAGATATTTCCTTTTTCACCATAGCTCTCTATGGGTTTCCAAATATCCCTTTGCCAATTCCACAAGAAGAGCCTTAGTGAAAGGCTTCTTGAAGGGAAAGATGTAACTCTGTGAGATGAATTAACAGGACACAGAGCAGTTTCTCAGAAAGCTTCTTTCCAGTTTTCAACGGAAGATATTTCCTGTTTCACTATAGACCTTTAAAGGCTTCCAAATATCCCTTTGCCAATTCCAAAAGAACAGTCTTAGCGAAAGGCTTCTTGAAGGGAAAGATGAAACTCTGTGAGATGAATTAACAGAACACAGAGCAGTTTCTCAGAAATCTTCTTTCCAGTTTTGAACGGAAGATATTTCCTTTTTTACCATAGCCCTCTATGGGCTTCCAAATATCCCTTTGCCAATTCCACAAGAACAGCCTTAGCGAAAGGCTTCTTGAAGGGAAAGATGTAACTCTGTGAGATGAATTAACAGAACACAGAGCAGTTTCTCAGAAAGCTTCTTTCCAGTTTTTAACGGAAGATATTTCCTTTTTTACATAGCCCTCTGTGGGCTTCCAAATATCCCTTTGCCAATTCCACAAGAACAGTCTTAGCGATAGGCTTCCTGAAGGGAAAGATGTAACTCTGTGAGATGAATTAACAGAACACAGAGCAGTTTGTCAGAAAGCTTCTTCCAGTTTTGAACGGAAGATATTTCCTTTTTCACCATAGCCCTCTAAGGGCTTCCCAATATCCCTTTGCCAATTCCACAAGAATAGCCTTAGCGAAAGGCTTCTTGAAGGGAAATATGTAACTCTGTGAGATGAATTAACAGAACACAGAGCAGTTTCTCAGAAAGCTTCTTTTCAGTTTTGAACAGAAGATATTTCCTTTTTCACCATAGCCCTCTATGGGCTTCCAAATATCCCTTTGCCAATTCCACATGAACAGCCTTAGCGAAAGGCTTCTTGAAGGGAGCGATGTAACTCTGTGAGATGAATTCACAGAACACAGAGCAGTTTCTCAGAAAGCTTCTTTCCAGTTTTGAACGGAAGATATTTCCTTTTTCACCATAGCCCTCTATGGGCTTCCAAATATCCCTTTGCCAATTCCAAAAGAACAGCCTTAGCGAAAGGCTTCTTGAAGGGAAGGATGTAACTCTTTGAGATGAATTAAAAGAACACAGAGCAGTATCTCAGAATGTTTCTTTCCAGTTTTGAACGGAAGATATTTCCTTTTTCACCATAGCCCTCTATGTGCTTCAAAATATCCCTTTGACAATTGCACAAGAACAGCCTTAGCGAAAGGCTTGTTGAAGGGAGAGATGTAACTCTGTGAGATGAATTAACAGAACACAGAGCAGTTTCTCAGAAAGCTTCTTTCCCGTTTTGAACGGAAGATATTTCCTTTTTCACCATAGCCCTCTATGGGCTTCCAAATATCACTTTGCCAATTCCACAAGAACAGCCTTAGCCAAAGGCTTCTTGAAGGGAAATATGTAACTCTGTGAGACGAATTAACGGAACACAGAGTAGTTTCTCAGAAAGCTTCTTTCCTGTTTTGAACGGAAGATATTTTTTTTTTCACCGTAGCCCTCTATGGGCTTCCAAATATCCCTTTGCCAATTCCACAAGAACAACCTTAGCGAAAGGCCTCTTGAAGGGAAAGATGTAACTCTGTGAGATGAATTAACAGAACACAGAGTAGTTTCTCAGAAAGCTTCTTTCCAGTTTTGAACGGAAGATATTTCCTTTTTCACAAGAGCCCTCTTTTGGCTTCCAAATATCCCTTTGCCAATTCCACAAGAACAGCCTTAGCGAAAGGCTTCTGGAAGGGAAAGATGTAACTCTGTGAGATGAATTAACAGAACACAGAGCAGTTTCTCAGAAAGCTTCTTTCCAGTTTTGAACTTAAGATATTTCCGTTTTCACCATAGCCCTCTATGGGCTTCCAAATATCCCTTTGCCAATTTCACAAGAACAGCCTTAGCGAAAGGCTTCCTGAAGGGAAAGATGTATCTCTGTGAGATGAATAAACAGAACACAGAGCAGTTTCTCAGAAAGCTTCTTTCCAGTTTTGAACGGAAGATATTTCCTTTTTCACCATAGCCCTCTATGGGCTTCCAAATATCCCTTTGCCAGTTCCACAAGAACAGCCTTAGCGAAAATCTTCTTGAAGGGAAACATGTAACTCTGTGAGATGAATTAACAGACACAGAGCAGTTTCTCAGAAAGCTTCTTTCCAGTTTTGAACGGAACTTATTTCCTTTTTCACCGTAGCCCTCTAAGGGTTTCCAAATATCCCTTTGCCAATTCCACAAGAACAGCCTTAGGGAAAGGCTTCTGGAAGGGAAAGATGTAGCTCTGTGAGATGAATTAACAGAACACAGAGCAGTTTCTCAGAAAGCTTCTTTCCAGTTTTGAACGGAAGATATTTCCTTTTTCACCATAGACCTCTATGGGCTTCCAAATATCCCATTACAAATTCCCCAAGAACAGCCTTAGCGAAACGCTTCTTGAAGTGAAAGATGTAACTCTGTGAGATGAATTAACAGAACACAGAGCAGTCTCTCCGAAAGCTTCTTTCCAGTTTTGAACGGAAGATATTTCCTTTTTCACCATAGTCCTCTATGGACTTCCTAATATACCTTTGCCAATTCCACAAGTACAGCCTTAGCGAAAGGCTTCTTGAAGGGAAAGATTGAACTCTGTGAGATGAATTAACAGAACACAGAGCAGTTTCTCAGAAAGCTTCTTTCCAGTTTTGAACGGAAGATATTTCCTTTTTTACATAGCCCTCTGTGGGCTTCCAAATATCCTTTGCAAATTCCACAAGAACAACCTTAGCGAAAGGCTTCTTGAAGGGAAAGATGTAACTCTGTGAGATGAATTAACAGAACACAGAGCAATTTCTCAGAAAGCTTCTTTCCAGTTTTGAACGGAAGATATTTCCTTTTTTACCATAGCCCTCTATGGGCTTCCAAATATCCCTTTGCCAATTCCACAAGAATAGCCTTAGCGAAAGGCTTCTTGAACGGAAACATGTAACTCTGTGAGATGAATTAACAGAACACAGAGCAGATTCTCAGAAAGCTTCTTTCCAGTTTTGAACGGAACTTATTTCCTTTTTCACCGTAGCCCTCTAAGGGTTTCCAAATATCCCTTTGCCAATTCCACAAGAACAGCCTTAGGGAAAGGCTTCTGGAAGGGAAAGATGTAGCTCTGTGAGATGAATTAACAGAACACAGAGCAGTTTCTCAGAAAGCTTCTTTCCAGTTTTGAACGGAAGATATTTCCTTTTTTACCATAGCCCTCTATGGGCTTCCAAATATCCCTTTGCCAATTCCACAAGAATAGCCGTAGCGAAAGGCTTCTTGAACGGAAACATGTAACTCTGTGAGATGAATTAACAGAACACAGAGCAGTTTCTCAGAAAGCTTCTTTCCAGTTTTGAACGGAAGATATTTCCTTTTTCACCATAGTCCTCTATGGACTTCCTAATATACCTTTGCCAATTCCAAAAGAACAGCCTTAGCGAAAGGCCTCTTGAAGGGAAACATGTAACTCTGTGAGATGAATTAACAGAACACAGAGCGGTTTCTCAGAAAGCTTCTTTCCAGTTTTGAACGGAACTTATTTCCTTTTTCACCGTAGCCCTCTATGGGATTCCAAATATCCCTTTGCCAATTCCACAAGAACAGCCTTAGCGAAAGGCTTCTGGAAGGGAAAGATGTAGCTCTGTGAGATGAATTAACAGAACACAGAGCAGTTTCTCAGAAAGCTTCTTTCCAGTTTTGAACGGAAGATATTTAATTTTTCACCATAGTCCTCTGTGGGCTTCCTAATATACCTTTGCCAATTCCACAAGTACAGCCTTAGCGAAAGGCTTCTTGAAGGGAAACATGTAACTCTGTGAGATGAATTAACAGAACACAGAGCAGTTTCTCAGAAAGCTTCTTTCCAGTTTTGAACGGAACTTATTTCCTTTTTCACCGTAGCCCTCTATGGGATTCCAAATATCCCTTTGCCAATTCCACAAGAAGAGCGTTAGCGAAAGGCTTCTTGAAGGGAAAGATGTAGCTCTGTGAGATGAATTAACAGAACACAGAGCAGTTTCTCAGAAAGCTTCTTTCCAGTTTTGAACGGAAGATATTTCCTGTTTCACCATAGCCCTCTATGGGCTTCAAAATATCCCTTTGCCAATTCCACAAGAACAGCCTTAGAGAAAGGCTTCTTGAAGGGAAAGATGTAACTCTGTGAGATGAATTCACAGAACACAGAGCAGTTTCTCAGAAAGCTTCCTTCCAGTTTTGAACGGAAGATATTTCCTTTTTCACCATAGCCCTCTGTGTGCTTCCAAATATCCCTTTTCCAATTCCACAAGAACAACCTTAGCGAAAGGCTTCTTGAAGGGAAAGATGCAACTCTGTGAGATGAACTAACAGAACACCGAGCAGTTTCTCAGAAAGCTTCTTTCCAGTTTTGAACGGAAGATATTTCCTTTTTCACCATAGCCCTCTATGGGCTTCCAAATATCCCTTTGCCAATTCCACAAGAACAGACTTAGCGAAAGGCTTCTTGAAGGGAAAGATGTAACTCTGTTAGATGAATTAAAAGAACACAGAGCAGTTTCTCAGAAAGCTTCTTTCCAATTTTCAACGGAAGATAATTTCTTTTTCACCATAGCCCTCTATGGGCTTCCAAATATCCCCTTGCCAATTCCACAAGAACAGCCTTAGCGAAAGGGTTCTGGAAGGGAAAGATGTAACTCTGTGAGATGAATTAACAGAACACAGAGCAGTTTCTCAGAAAGCTTCTTTCCAGTTTTGAACGGAAGATATTTCCTTTTTCACCATAGCCCTCTATGGGCTTCCAAATATCCCTTTGCCAATTCCACAAGAACAGCCTTAGCGAAAGGCTTCTTGAAATGAAAGATGTAACTCTGTGAGATGAATTAACAGAACACAGAGCAGTTTCGCAGAAAGCTTCTTTCCAGTTTTGAACGGAAGTTATTTCCTTTTTCACCTTAGCCCTCTATGGGCTTCCAAATATCCCTTTGCCAATTCCACGAGAACAGCCTTAGCGAAAGGCTTCTTGAAAGGAAAGATGAAACTCTGTGAGATGAATTAACAGAACACAGAGCAGTTTCTCAGAAAGCTTCTTTCCAGTTTTGAACGGAAGATATTTCCTTTTTTACATAGCCGTCTGTGGGCTTCCAAATATCCCTTTGCCAATTCCACAAGAACAGTCTTAGCGATAGGCTTCCTGAAGGGAAAGATGTAACACTGTGAGATGAATTAACAGAACACAGAGCAGTTTCTCAGAAAGCTTCTTCCAGTTTTGAACGGAAGATATTTCCTTTTTCACCATAGCCCTCTAAGGGCTTCCCAATATCCCTTTGCCAATTCCACAAGAATAGCCTTAGCGAAAGGCTTCTTGAAGGGAAATATGTAACTCTGTGAGATGAATTAACAGAACACAGAGCAGTTTCTCAGAAAGCTTCTTTCCAGTTTTGAACGGAAGATATTTCCTTTTTCACCATAGCCCTCTATGGGCTTCAAAATATCCCTTTGCCAATTCCACATGAACAGCCTTAGCGAAAGGCTTCTTGAAGGGAGCGATGTAACTCTGTGAGATGAATTAACAGAACACAGAGCAGTTTCTCAGAAAGCTTCTTTCCAGTTGTGAACGGAAGATATTTCCTTTTTCACCATAGCCCACTATGGGCTTCCAAATATCCCTTTGCCAATTCCACAAGAACAGCCTTAGTGAAAGGCTTCTTGAAGGGAAAGATGTAACACTGTGAGATGAATTAACAGAACACAGAGCAGTTTCTCAGAAAGCTTCTTTGCAGTTTTGAACGGTAGATATTTCCTTTTTCACAATAGCCCTCTTGGGGCTTCCAAATATCACTTTGCCAATTCCACAAGAACAGCCTTAGCGAAAGGCTTCTTGAAGGGAAATATGTAACTCTGTGAGACGAATTAACAGAACACAGAGTAGTTTCTCAGAAAGCTTCTTTCCTGTTTTGAACGGAAGATATTTTTTTTTTCACCGTAGCCCTCTATGGGCTTCCAAATATCCCTTTGCCAATTCCACAGGAACAACCTTAGCGAAAGGCTTCTTGAAGGGAAAGATGTAACTCTGTGAGATGAATTAACAGAACACAGAGCAGTTTCTCAGAAAGCTTCTTTCCAGTTTTGAACGGAAGATATTTCCTTTTTCACAAGAGCCCACTTTTGGCTTCCAAATATCCCTTTGCCAATTCCACAAGAACAGCCTTAGCGAAAGGCTTCTGGAAGGGAAAGATGTAACTCTGTGAGATGAATTAACAGAACACAGAGCAGTTTCTCAGAAAGCTTCTTTCCAGTTTTGAACTTAAGATATTTCCGTTTTCACCATAGCCCTCTATGGGCTTCCAAATATCCCTTTGCCAATTCCACAAGTACAGCCTTAGCGAAAGGCTTCTTGAACGGAAACATGTAACTCTGTGAGATGAATTAACAGAACACAGAGCAGTTTCTCAGAAAGCTTCTTTCCAGTTTTGAACGGAACTTATTTCCTTTTTCACCGTAGCCCTCTAAGGGTTTCCAAATATCCCTTTGCCAATTCCACAAGAACAGCCTTAGGGAAAGGCTTCTGGAAGGGAAAGATGTAGCTCTGTGAGATGAATTAACAGAACACAGAGCAGTTTCTCAGAAAGCTTCTTTCCAGTTTTGAACGGAAGATATTTCCTTTTTTACCATAGCCCTCTATGGGCTTCCAAATATCCCTTTGCCAATTCCACAAGAATAGCCGTAGCGAAAGGCTTCTTGAACGGAAACATGTAACTCTGTGAGATGAATTAACAGAACACAGAGCAGTTTCTCAGAAAGCTTCTTTCCAGTTTTGAACGGAAGATATTTCCTTTTTCACCATAGTCCTCTATGGACTTCCTAATATACCTTTGCCAATTACAAAAGAACAGCCTTAGCGAAAGGCTTCTTGAAGGGAAACATGTAACTCTGTGAGATGAATTAACAGAACACAGAGCGGTTTCTCAGAAAGCTTCTTTCCAGTTTTGAACGGAACTTATTTCCTTTTTCACCGTAGCCCTCTATGGGATTCCAAATATCCCTTTGCCAATTCCACAAGAACAGCCTTAGCGAAAGGCTTCTGGAAGGGAAAGATGTAGCTCTGTGAGATGAATTAACAGAACACAGAGCAGTTTCTCAGAAAGCTTCTTTCCAGTTTTGAACGGAAGATATTTAATTTTTCACCATAGTCCTCTGTGGGCTTCCTAATATACCTTTGCCAATTCCACAAGTACAGCCTTAGCGAAAGGCTTCTTGAAGGGAAACATGTAACTCTGTGAGATGAATTAACAGAACACAGAGCAGTTTCCCAGAAAGCTTCTTTCCAGTTTTGAACGGAACTTATTTCCTTTTTCACCGTAGCCCTCTATGGGATTCCAAATATCCCTTTGCCAATTCCACAAGAAGAGCGTTAGCGAAAGGCTTCTTGAAGGGAAAGATGTAGCTCTGTGAGATGAATTAACAGAACACAGAGCAGTTTCTCAGAAAGCTTCTTTCCAGTTTTGAACGGAAGATATTTCCTGTTTCACCATAGCCCTCTATGGGCTTCCAAATATCCCTTTGCCAATTCCACAAGAACAGCCTTAGAGAAAGGCTTCTTGAAGGGAAAGATGTAACTCTGTTAGATGAATTAAAAGAACACAGAGCAGTTTCTCAGAAAGCTTCTTTCCAGTTTTCAACGGAAGATAATTTCTTTTTCACCATAGCCATCTATGGGCTTCCAAATATCCCCTTGCCAATTCCACAAGAACAGCCTTAGCGAAAGGCTTCTTGAAGGGAAAGATGTAACTCTGTGAGATGAATAAACAGAACACAGAGCAGTTTCTCAGAAAGCTTCTTTCCAGTTTTGAACGGAAGATATTTCCTTTTTCACCATAGCCCTCTATGGGCTTCCAAATATCCCTTTGCCAATTCCACAAGAATAGCCTTAGCGAAAGGCTTCTTGAAGGGAAAGATGTAACTCTGTGAGATGAATTAACAGAACACAGAGCAGTTTCTCAGAAAGCTTCTTTCCAGTTTTGAACGGAACTTATTTCCTTTTTCACCGTAGCCCTCTATATGATTCCAAATATCCCTTTGCCAATTCCACAAGAACAGCCTTAGCGAAAGGCTTCTTGAAGGGAAAGACGTAGCTCTGTGAGATGAATTTACAGAACACAGAGCAGTTTCTCAGAAAGCTTCTTTCCAGTTTTGAACGGAAGATATTTCCTTTTTCACCATAGCCCTCTATGGGCTTCCAAATATCGCTTTTCCAATTCCACAAGAACAGCCTTAGCGAAAGGCTTCTTGAAGGGAAAGATGTAACTCTGTGAGATGAATTAACAGAACACAGAGCAGTTTATAAGAAAGCTTCTTTCCAGTTTTCAACGGAAGATAATTTCTTTTTCACCATAGCACTCTAAGGGCTTCCAAATATCCCCTTGCCAATTCCACAAGAACAACCTTAGCGAAAGGCTGCTTGAAGGGAAAGATGTAACTCTGTGAGATGAATTAACAGAACACAGAGCAGTTTCTCAGAATGCTTCTTTCTAGTTTTGAAAGGAATATATTTCCTTTTTTACATAGCCCTCTATGGGCTTCCAAATATCCCTTTGCCAATTACACAAGAACAACCTTAGCGAAAGGCTCCTTGAAGGGAAAGATGTAACTCTGTGAGATGAATTAACAGAACACAGAGCAGTTTTTCAGAAAGCTTCTTTCCAGTTTTGAACGGAAGATATTTCCTTTTTCAACATAGAACTCTATGGGACTCCAAATATCCCTTTGCCAATTCCACAAGAACAGCCTTAGCGAACGGCTTCTTCAAGGGAAAGATGTAGCTCTGTGAGATGAATTAACAGAACACAGAGCAGTTTCTCAGAAAGCTTCTTTCCAGTTTTGAACGGAAGATATTTCCTTTTTCACCATAGCCCTCTATCGGCTTCCAAATATCCCTTTGCCAATTCCACAAGAACAGCCTTAGCGTAAGGCTTCTGGAAGGGAAAGATGTAACTCTGTGAGATGAATTAACAGAACACAGAGCAGTTTCTAAGAAAGCTTCTTTCCAGTTTTGAACGGAAGATATTTCCTTTTTCACCACAGCCCTCTATCGGCTTCCAAATATCCCTTTGCCAATTCCACAAGAACAGCCTTAGCGTAAGGCTTCTGGAAGGGAAAGATGTAACTCTGTGAGATGAATTAACAGAACACAGAGCAGTTTCTCAGAAAGCTTCTTTCCAGTTTTGAACGGAAGATATTTCCTTTTTTACCTTTGCCCTCTATGGGCTTCCAAATATCCCTTTGCCAATTCCACAAGAACAGCCTTAGCGAAAGGCTTCTTGAAGGGAAAGATGTAAATTTTTGAGATGAATAAAAAGAACACAGAGCAGTATCTCAGAATGTTTCTTTCCAGTTTTGAACGGAAGATATTGCCTTTTTCACCATAGCCCTCTATGGGCTTCAAAATATCCCTTTGACAATTGCACAAGAACAGCCTTAGCGATAGGCTTCTTCAAGGGAAAGATGTAACTCAGTGAGATGAATTAACAGAACACAGAGCAGTTTCTCAGAAAGCTTCTTTCCAGTTTTGAACGGAAGATATTTCCTTTTTCACCATAGCCCTCTATGGGCTTCCAAATATCCCTTTGCCAATTCCACGAGAACAGCTTTAGTGAAAGGCTTCTTGAAGGGAAAGATGTAACTCTGTGAGATGAATTAACAGAACACAGAGCAGTTTCTCAGAAAGGTTCTTTGCAGTTTTGAACGGAAGATATTTCCTTTTTCACCATAGACCTCTATGGGCTTCCAAATATCACTTTGCCAATTCCAGAAGAACAGCCTTAGCGAAAGGCTTCTTGAAGGGAAAGATGTAACTGTGTGAGATGAATTAATAGAACACAGAGTAGTTTCTCAGAAAGCTTCTTTCCAGTTTTGAACGGAAGGTATTTCCTTTTTTACATAGCCCTCTATGGGCGTCCAAATATCCCTTTGCCAATTCCACAAGAACAACCTTAGCGAAAGGCTTCTTGAAGGGAAAGATGTAACTCTGTGAGATGAATTAACAGAACACAGAGCAGTTTCTCAGAAAGCTTCTTTCCAGTTTTGAACGGAAGATATTTCCTTTTTCACCATAGCCCTCTATGGGCTTCCAAATATCCCTTTTCCAATTCCACAAGAACAACCTTAGCGAACGGCTTCTTGAAGGGAAAGATGTAACTCTGTGAGATGAATTAACAGAACACAGAGCAGTGTCTCAGAAAGATTCTTTCCAGTTTTGAAAGGAAGATATTTCCTATTTTACATAGCCATCTATGGGCTTCCAAATATCCCTTTGCCAGTTACACAAGAACAACCTTAGCGAAAGGCTCCTTGAAGGGAAAGATGTAACTCTGTGAGATGAATTAATAGAACACAGAGCAGTTTCTCAGAAAGCTTCTTTCCAGTTTTGAACGGAAGATATTTCCTTTTTCACCATAGCCCTCTATGGGCTTCCAAATATCCCTTTGCCAATTCCACAAGAACAGCCTTAGCGAAAGGCTTCTTGAAGGGAAAGATGTAACTCTGTGAGCTGAATTAACAGAACACAGAGCAGTTTCTCAGAAAGCTTCTTTCCAGTTTTGAACGGAAGATATTTCCTTTTTTACATAGCCCTCTATGGGCTTCCAAATATCCCTTTGCCAATTACACAAGAACAACCTTAGCTAAAGGCTCCTTGAAGGGAAAGAGGCAACTCTGTGAGATGAATTAACAGAACACAGAGCAGTTTCTCAGAAAGCTTCTTTCCAGTTTTGAACGGAAGATATTTCCTTTTTCACCATAGCACTCTATGGGCTTCCAAATATCCCTTTGCCAATTCCACAAGAACAGCCTTAGCTAAAGGCTTCTTGAAGGGAAAGATGTAACGCTGTGAGATGAATTAACAGAACACAGAGCAGTTTCTCAGAAAGCTTCTTTCCAGTTTTGAAGGGAACTTATTTCCTTTTCCAACGTAGCCCCCTATGGGATTCCAAATATCCCTTTGCCAATTCCACAAGAACAGCCTTAGCGAAAGGCTTCTTGAAGGGAAAGATGTAGCTCTGTGAGATGAATTAACAGACCACAGAGCAGTTTCTCAGAAAGCTTCTTTCCAGTTTTGAACGGAAGATATTTCCTTTTTCACCATAGCCCTCTATGGGCTTCCAAATATCCCTTTGCCAATTCCACAAGAACAGCCTTAGCGAAAGGCTTCTTGAAGGGAAAGATGTAACTCTGTGAGATGAATTAACAGAACACAGAGCAGTTTCTCAGAAAGCTTCTTTCCAGTTTTGAACGGAAGATATATCCTTTTTTACAGAGCCCTCTATGGGCTTCCAAATATCCCTTCGCCAATTCCACAAGAACAACCTTAGCGAAAGGCTTCTTGAAGGGAAAGATGTAACTCTGTGAGATGAATTAACAGAACACAGAGCAGTTTCTCAGAAAGCTTCTTTCCAGTTTTGAACGGAAGATATTTCCTTTTTCACCATAGCCCTCTACGGGCTTCCAAATATCCCTTTGCCAATTCCACAAGAACAGCCTTAGAGAAAGACTTCTTGAAGGGAAAGATGTAACTCTGTGAGATGAATTAACAGAACACAGAGCAGTTTCTCAGAAAGCTTCTTCCAGTTTTGAACGGAAGATATTTCCTTTTTCACCATAGCCCTCTACGGGCTTCCAAATATCCCTTTGCCAATTCCACAAGAACAACCTTAGCGAAAGGCTTCTTGAAGGGAAAGATGTAACTCTGTGAGATGAATTAACAGAACACAGAGCAGTTTCTCAGAAAGCTTCTTTCCAGTTTTGAACGGAAGATATTTCCTTTTTCACCGTAGCCCTCTATGGGCTTCCACGTATCACTTTGCCAATTCCACAAGAACAGCCTTAGCGAAAGGCTTCTTGAAGGGAAAGATGTAACTCTGTGAGATGAATTCACAGAACACAGAGCAGTTTCTCAGAAATCTTCTTTCCAGTTTTGAACGGAAGATATTTCCTTTTTTACATAGCCCTCTATGGGCTTCCAAATATCCCTTTTCCAATTCCACAAGAACAACCTTAGCGAAAGGCTTCTTGAAGGGAAAGATGTAACTCTGTGAGATGAACTAAAAGAACACAGAGCAGTTTCTCAGAAAGCTTCTTTCCAGTTTTGAACGGAAGGTATTTCCTTTTTCACCATAGCCCTCTATGGGCTTCCATACATCACTTTGCCAATTCCACAAGAACAGCCTTAGCGAAAGGCTTCTTGAAGGGAAAGATGTAACTCTGTGAGATGAATTAACAGAACACAGAGCAGTTTCTCAGAAAGCTTCTTTCCAGTTTTGAACGGAAGATATTTCCTTTTTCACCATAGCCCTCTACGGGCTTCCAAATATCCCTTTGCCAATTCCACAAGAACAGCCTTAGAGAAAGACTTCTTGAAGGGAAAGATGTAACTCTGTGAGATGAATTAACAGAACACAGAGCAGTTTCTCAGAAAGCTTCTTCCAGTTTTGAACGGAAGATATTTCCTTTTTCACCATAGTCCTCTGTGGGCTTCCTAATATACCTTTGCCAATTCCACAAGTACAGCCTTAGCTAAAGGCTTCTTGAAGGGAAACATGTAACTCTCTGAGATGAATTAACAGAACACAGAGCAGTTTCTCAGAAAGCTTCTTTCCAGTTTTGAAAGGAACTTATTTCCTTTTTCACCGTAGCCCTCTATGGCATTCCAAATATCCCTTTGCCAATTCCACAAGAAGAGCCTTAGAGAAAGGCTTCTTGAAGGGAAAGATGTAGCTCTGTGAGATGAATTAACAGAACACAGAGCAGTTTCTCAGAAAGCTTCTTTCCAGTTTTGAACGGAAGATATTTCCATTTTCACCATAGTCCTCTATGGGCTTCCAAATATCCCTTTGCCAATTCCACAAGAACAGCCTTAGCGAAAGGCTTCTTGAAGGGAAAGATGTAACTCTGTGAGATGAACTAACAGAACACAGAGCAGTTTCTCAGCAAGCTTCTTTCCAGTTTTGAACGGAAGATATTTCCTTTTTCACCATAGCCCTCTATGGGCTTCCAAATATCCCTTTGCCAATTCCACAAGAACAGCCTTAGCGAAAGGCTTCTTGAAGGGAAAGATGTAACTCTGTGAGATGAATTAACAGAACACAGAGCAGTTTCTCAGAAAGCTTCTTTCCAGTTTTGAACGGAAGATATTTCCTTTTTCACCATAGTCCTCTACGGACTTCATAATATACCTTTGCCAATTCCACAAGTACAGACTTAGCGAAAGGCTTCTTGAAGGGAAAGATTGAACTCTGTGAGATGAATTAACAGAACACAGAGCAGTTTCTCAGAAAGCTTCTTTCCAGTTTTGAACGGAAGATATTTCCTTTTTCACCATAGTCCTCTATGGGCTTCCAAATATCCCTTTGCCAATTCCACAAGAACAGCCTTAGCGAAAGGCTTCTTGAAGGGAAAGATGTAACTCTGTGAGATGAATTAACAGAACACAGAGCAGTTTCTCAGAAAGCTTCTTTCCAGTTTTTAACGGAAGATATTTCCTTTTTCACCATAGCCCTCTATGGGCTTCCAAATATCCCTTTGCCAATTCCACAAGAAGAGCCTTAGCGAAAGGTTTCTTGAAGGGAAAGATGTAACTCTGTGAGATGAATTAACAGAACACAGAGCAGTTTCTCAGAAAGCTTCTTTCCAGTTTTGAACGGAAGATATTTCATGTTTCACCATAGCCCTCTATGGGCTTCCAAATATCCCTTTGCCAATTCCACAAGAACAGCCTTAGCGAAAGGCTTCTTGAAGGGAAAGATGTAACTCTGTGAGATGAATTAACAGAACACAGAGCAGTTTCTCAGAAAGCTTCTTTCCAGTTTTGAACGGAAGATATTTCCTTTTTCACCATAGCCCTCTATGGGCTTCCAAATATCCCTTTGCCAATTCCACAAGAATAGCCTTAGCGAAAGGCTTCTTGAAGGGAAAGATGTAACTCTGTGAGATGAATTAACAGAACACAGAGCAGTTTCTCAGAAAGCTTCTTTCCAGTTTTGAACGGAACTTATTTCCTTTTTCACCGTAGCCCTCTATATGATTCCAAATATCCCTTTGCCAATTCCACAAGAACAGCCTTAGCGAAAGGCTTCTTGAAGGGAAAGACGTAGCTCTGTGAGATGAATTTACAGAACACAGAGCAGTTTCTCAGAAAGCTTCTTTCCAGTTTTGAACGGAAGATATTTCCTTTTTCACCATAGCCCTCTATGGGCTTCCAAATATCGCTTTTCCAATTCCACAAGAACAGCCTTAGCGAAAGGCTTCTTGAAGGGAAAGATGTAACTCTGTGAGATGAATTAACAGAACACAAAGCAGTTTATAAGAAAGCTTCTTTCCAGTTTTCAACGGAAGATAATTTCTTTTTCACCATAGCACTCTAAGGGCTTCCAAATATCCCCTTGCCAATTCCACAAGAACAACCTTAGCGAAAGGCTGCTTGAAGGGAAAGATGTAACTCTGTGAGATGAATTAACAGAACACAGAGCAGTTTCTCAGAATGCTTCTTTCTAGTTTTGAAAGGAATATATTTCCTTTTTTACATAGCCCTCTATGGGCTTCCAAATATCCCTTTGCCAATTACACAAGAACAACCTTAGCGAAAGGCTCCTTGAAGGGAAAGATGTAACTCTGTGAGATGAATTAACAGAACACAGAGCAGTTTTTCAGAAAGCTTCTTTCCAGTTTTGAACGGAAGATATTTCCTTTTTCAACATAGAACTCTATGGGACTCCAAATATCCCTTTGCCAATTCCACAAGAACAGCCTTAGCGAACGGCTTCTTCAAGGGAAAGATGTAGCTCTGTGAGATGAATTAACAGAACACAGAGTAGTTTCTCAGAAAGCTTCTTTCCAGTTTTGAACGGAAGATATTTCCTTTTTCACCATAGCCCTCTATCGGCTTCCAAATATCCCTTTGCCAATTCCACAAGAACAGCCTTAGCGTAAGGCCTCTGGAAGGGAAAGATGTAACTCTGTGAGATGAATTAACAGAACACAGAGCAGTTTCTAAGAAAGCTTCTTTCCAATTTTGAACGGAAGATATTTCCTTTTTCACAATAGCCCTGTAGGGGCTTCCAAATATCCCTTTCCCAATTCCACAAGAACAGCCTTAGCGAAAGGCTTCTTGAAGGGAAAGATGTAACTCTGTGAGATGAATTAACAGAACACAGAGCTGTTTCTCAGAAAGGTTCTTTCCAGTTTTGAACGGCAGATATTTCCTTTTTTACATAGCCCTCTATGGGCTTCCAAATATCCCTTTTCCAATTCCACAAGAAAAACGTTAGCGAAAGGCTTCTTGAAGGGGAAGATGTAACTCTGTGAGATGAACTAACAGAACACAGAGCAGTGTCTCTGAAAGCTTCTTTCCAGTTTTGAACGGAAGATATTTCCTTTTTCACAATAGCCTTCTAGGGGCTTCCAAATATCACTTTGCCAATTCCAAAAGAACAGCCTTAGCGAAAGGCTTCTTGAAGGGAAAAATGTAACTCTGTGAGATGAATTAACAGAACAGAGAGCAGTTTCTCAGAAAGCTTCTTTCCAGTTCTGAACGGAAGATATTTCCTTTTTCACATAGCCCTCTATGGGCTTCCAAATATCCCTTTGCCAATTCCAAAAGAACAACCTTAGCGAAAGGCTTCTTGAAGGGAAAGATGTAACTCTGTGAGATGAATTAACAGAACACAGAGCAGTTTCTCAGAAAGCTTCTTTCCAATTTTGTACGGAAGATATTTATTTTTTCACCATAGCTCTCTATGGGCTTCCAAATATCCCTTTGGCAATTCCACAACAACAGCCTTAGCGAAAGGCTTCTTGAAGGGAAAGATGTAACTCTGTGAGATGAATTCACAGAACACAGAGCAGTTTCTCAGAAATCTTCTTTCCAGTTTTGAACGGAAGATATTTCCTTTTTTACATAGCCCTCTATGGGCTTCCAAATATCCCTTTTCCAATTCCACAAGAACAACCTTAGCGAAAGGCTTCTTGAAGGGAAAGATGTAACTCTGTGAGATGAACTAAAAGAACACAGAGAAGTTTCTCAGAAAGCTTCTTTCCAGTTTTGAACGGAAGGTATTTCCTTTTTCACCATAGCCCTCTATGGGCTTCCATACATCACTTTGCCAATTCCACAAGAACAGCCTTAGCGAAAGGCTTCTTGAAGGGAAAGATGTAACTCTGTGAGATGAATTAACAGAACACAGAGCAGTTTCTCAGAAAGCTTCTTTCCAGTTTTGAACGGAAGATATTTCCTTTTTCACCATAGCCCTCTACGGGCTTCCAAATATCCCTTTGCCAATTCCACAAGAACAGCCTTAGAGAAAGACTTCTTGAAGGGAAAGATGTAACTCTGTGAGATGAATTAACAGAACACAGAGCAGTTTCTCAGAAAGCTTCTTCCAGTTTTGAACGGAAGATATTTCCTTTTTCACCATAGTCCTCTGTGGGCTTCCTAATATAACTTTGCCAATTCCACAAGTACAGCCTTAGCTAAAGGCTTCTTGAAGGGAAACATGTAACTCTCTGAGATGAATTAACAGAACACAGAGCAGTTTCTCAGAAAGCTTCTTTCCAGTTTTGAAAGGAACTTATTTCCTTTTTCACCGTAGCCCTCTATGGCATTCCAAATATCCCTTTGCCAATTCCACAAGAAGAGCCTTAGAGAAAGGCTTCTTGAAGGGAAAGATGTAGCTCTGTGAGATGAATTAACAGAACACAGAGCAGTTTCTCAGAAAGCTTCTTTCCAGTTTTGAACGGAAGATATTTCCATTTTCACCATAGTCCTCTATGGGCTTCCAAATATCCCTTTGCCAATTCCACAAGAATAGCCTTAGCGAAAGGCTTCTTGAAGGGAAAGATGTAACTCTGTGAGATGAACTAACAGAACACAGAGCAGTTTCTCAGCAAGCTTCTTTCCAGTTTTGAACGGAAGATATTTCCTTTTTCACCATAGCCCTCTATGGGCTTCCAAATATCCCTTTGCCAATTCCACAAGAACAGCCTTAGCGAAAGGCTTCTTGAAGGGAAAGATGTAACTCTGTGAGATGAATTAACAGAACACAGAGCAGTTTCTCAGAAAGCTTCTTTCCAGTTTTGAACGGAAGATATTTCCTTTTTCACCATAGTCCTCTACGGACTTCATAATATACCTTTGCCAATTCCACAAGTACAGACTTAGCGAAAGGCTTCTTGAAGGGAAAGATTGAACTCTGTGAGATGAATTAACAGAACACAGAGCAGTTTCTCAGAAAGCTTCTTTCCAGTTTTGAACGGAAGATATTTCCTTTTTCACCATAGTCCTCTATGGGCTTCCAAATATCCCTTTGCCAATTCCACAAGAACAGCCTTAGCGAAAGGCTTCTTGAAGGGAAAGATGTAACTCTGTGAGATGAATTAACAGAACACAGAGCAGTTTCTCAGAAAGCTTCTTTCCAGTTTTTAACGGAAGATATTTCCTTTTTCACCATAGCCCTCTATGGGCTTCCAAATATCCCTTTGCCAATTCCACAAGAAGAGCCTTAGCGAAAGGTTTCTTGAAGGGAAAGATGTAACTCTGTGAGATGAATTAACAGAACACAGAGCAGTTTCTCAGAAAGCTTCTTTCCAGTTTTGAACGGAAGATATTTCATGTTTCACCATAGCCCTCTATGGGCTTCCAAATATCCCTTTGCCAATTCCACAAGAACAGCCTTAGAGAAAGGCTTCTTGAAGGGAAAGATGTAACTCTGTGAGATGAATTCACAGAACACAGAGCAGTTTCTCAGAAAGCTTCCTTCCAGTTTTGAACGGAAGATATTTCCTTTTTCACCATAGCCCTCTGTGTGCTTCCAAATATCCCTTTTCCAATTCCACAAGAACAACCTTAGCGAAAGGCTTCTTGAAGGGAAAGATGTAACTCTGTGAGATGAACTAACAGAACACAGAGCAGTTTCTCAGAAAGCTTCTTTCCAGTTTTGAACGGAAGATATTTCCTTTTTCACCGTAGCCCACTATGGGCTTCCAAATATCCCTTTGCCAATTCCACAAGAACAGACTTAGCGAAAGGCTTCTTGAAGGGAAAGATGTAACTCTGTTAGATGAATTAAAAGAACACAGAGCAGATTCTCAGAAAGCTTCTTTCCAGTTTTCAACGGAAGATAATTTCTTTTTCACCATAGCCCTCTATGGGCTTCCAAATATCCCCTTGCCAATTCCACAAGAACAGCCTTAGCGAAAGGCTTCTTGAAGGGAAAGATGTAACTCTGTGAGATGAATTAACAGAACACAGAGCAGTTTCTCAGAAAGCTTCTTTCCAGTTTTGAACGGAAGATATTTCCTTTTTCACCATAGCCCTCTATGGGCTTCCAAATATCCCTTTGCCAATTCCACAAGAATAGCCTTAGCGAAAGGCTTCTTGAAGGGAAAGATGTAACTCTGTGAGATGAATTAACAGAACACAGAGCAGTTTCTCAGAAAGCTTCTTTCCAGTTTTGAACGGAACTTATTTCCTTTTTCACCGTAGCCCTCTATATGATTCCAAATATCCCTTTGCCAATTCCACAAGAACAGCCTTAGCGAAAGGCTTCTTGAAGGGAAAGACGTAGCTCTGTGAGATGAATTTACAGAACACAGAGCAGTTTCTCAGAAAGCTTCTTTCCAGTTTTGAACGGAAGATATTTCCTTTTTCACCATAGCCCTCTATGGGCTTCCAAATATCGCTTTTCCAATTCCACAAGAACAGCCTTAGCGAAAGGCTTCTTGAAGGGAAAGATGTAACTCTGTGAGATGAATTAACAGAACACAGAGCAGTTTATAAGAAAGCTTCTTTCCAGTTTTCAACGGAAGATAATTTCTTTTTCACCATAGCACTCTAAGGGCTTCCAAATATCCCCTTGCCAATTCCACAAGAACAACCTTAGCGAAAGGCTGCTTGAAGGGAAAGATGTAACTCTGTGAGATGAATTAACAGAACACAGAGCAGTTTCTCAGAATGCTTCTTTCTAGTTTTGAAAGGAATATATTTCCTTTTTTACATAGCCCTCTATGGGCTTCCAAATATCCCTTTGCCAATTACACAAGAACAACCTTAGCGAAAGGCTCCTTGAAGGGAAAGATGTAACTCTGTGAGATGAATTAACAGAACACAGAGCAGTTTTTCAGAAAGCTTCTTTCCAGTTTTGAACGGAAGATATTTCCTTTTTCAACATAGAACTCTATGGGACTCCAAATATCCCTTTGCCAATTCCACAAGAACAGCCTTAGCGAACGGCTTCTTCAAGGGAAAGATGTAGCTCTGTGAGATGAATTAACAGAACACAGAGTAGTTTCTCAGAAAGCTTCTTTCCAGTTTTGAACGGAAGATATTTCCTTTTTCACCATAGCCCTCTATCGGCTTCCAAATATCCCTTTGCCAATTCCACAAGAACAGCCTTAGCGTAAGGCCTCTGGAAGGGAAAGATGTAACTCTGTGAGATGAATTAACAGAACACAGAGCAGTTTCTAAGAAAGCTTCTTTCCAATTTTGAACGGAAGATATTTCCTTTTTCACAATAGCCCTGTAGGGGCTTCCAAATATCCCTTTCCCAATTCCACAAGAACAGCCTTAGCGAAAGGCTTCTTGAAGGGAAAGATGTAACTCTGTGAGATGAATTAACAGAACACAGAGCTGTTTCTCAGAAAGGTTCTTTCCAGTTTTGAACGGCAGATATTTCCTTTTTTACATAGCCCTCTATGGGCTTCCAAATATCCCTTTTCCAATTCCACAAGAAAAACGTTAGCGAAAGGCTTCTTGAAGGGGAAGATGTAACTCTGTGAGATGAACTAACAGAACACAGAGCAGTGTCTCTGAAAGCTTCTTTCCAGTTTTGAACGGAAGATATTTCCTTTTTCACAATAGCCTTCTAGGGGCTTCCAAATATCACTTTGCCAATTCCAAAAGAACAGCCTTAGCGAAAGGCTTCTTGAAGGGAAAAATGTAACTCTGTGAGATGAATTAACAGAACAGAGAGCAGTTTCTCAGAAAGCTTCTTTCCAGTTCTGAACGGAAGATATTTCCTTTTTCACATAGCCCTCTATGGGCTTCCAAATATCCCTTTGCCAATTCCAAAAGAACAACCTTAGCGAAAGGCTTCTTGAAGGGAAAGATGTAACTCTGTGAGATGAATTAACAGAACACAGAGCAGTTTCTCAGAAAGCTTCTTTCCAATTTTGTACGGAAGATATTTATTTTTTCACCATAGCTCTCTATGGGCTTCCAAATATCCCTTTGGCAATTCCACAACAACAGCCTTAGCGAAAGGCTTCTTGAAGGGAAAGATGTAACTCTGTGAGATGAATTCACAGAACACAGAGCAGTTTCTCAGAAATCTTCTTTCCAGTTTTGGACGGAAGATATTTCCTTTTTTACATAGCCCTCTATGGGCTTCCAAATATCCCTTTTCCAATTCCACAAGAACAACCTTAGCGAAAGGCTTCTTGAAGGGAAAGATGTAACTCTGTGAGATGAACTAAAAGAACACAGAGCAGTTTCTCAGAAAGCTTCTTTCCAGTTTTGAACGGAAGGTATTTCCTTTTTCACCATAGCCCTCTATGGGCTTCCATACATCACTTTGCCAATTCCACAAGAACAGCCTTAGCGAAAGGCTTCTTGAAGGGAAAGATGTAACTCTGTGAGATGAATTAACAGAACACAGAGCAGTTTCTCAGAAAGCTTCTTTCCAGTTTTGAACGGAAGATATTTCCTTTTTCACCATAGCCCTCTACGGGCTTCCAAATATCCCTTTGCCAATTCCACAAGAACAGCCTTAGAGAAAGACTTCTTGAAGGGAAAGATGTAACTCTGTGAGATGAATTAACAGAACACAGAGCAGTTTCTCAGAAAGCTTCTTCCAGTTTTGAACGGAAGATATTTCCTTTTTCACCATAGTCCTCTGTGGGCTTCCTAATATACCTTTGCCAATTCCACAAGTACAGCCTTAGCTAAAGGCTTCTTGAAGGGAAACATGTAACTCTCTGAGATGAATTAACAGAACACAGAGCAGTTTCTCAGAAAGCTTCTTTCCAGTTTTGAAAGGAACTTATTTCCTTTTTCACCGTAGCCCTCTATGGCATTCCAAATATCCCTTTGCCAATTCCACAAGAAGAGCCTTAGAGAAAGGCTTCTTGAAGGGAAAGATGTAGCTCTGTGAGATGAATTAACAGAACACAGAGCAGTTTCTCAGAAAGCTTCTTTCCAGTTTTGAACGGAAGATATTTCCATTTTCACCATAGTCCTCTATGGGCTTCCAAATATCCCTTTGCCAATTCCACAAGAACAGCCTTAGCGAAAGGCTTCTTGAAGGGAAAGATGTAACTCTGTGAGATGAACTAACAGAACACAGAGCAGTTTCTCAGCAAGCTTCTTTCCAGTTTTGAACGGAAGATATTTCCTTTTTCACCATAGCCCTCTATGGGCTTCCAAATATCCCTTTGCCAATTCCACAAGAACAGCCTTAGCGAAAGGCTTCTTGAAGGGAAACATGTAACTCTGTGAGATGAATTAACAGAACACAGAGCAGTTTCTCAGAAAGCTTCTTTCCAGTTTTGAACGGAACTTATTTCCTTTCTCACCGTAGCCCTCTATGGGCTTCCAAATATCCCTTTGCCAATTCCACAAGAAGAGCCTTAGCGAAAGGCTTCTTGAAGGGAAAGATGTAGCTCTGTGAGATGAATTAACAGAACACAGAGCAGTTTCTCAGAAAGCTTCTTTCCAGTTTTGAACGGAAGATATTTCCATTTTAACCATAGCCCTCTATGGGCTTCCAAATATCCCTTTGCCAATTCCACAAAACAGCCTTAGCGAAAGGCTTCTTGAAGGGAAAGATGTAACTCTCTGAGATGAATTCACAGAACACAGAGCAGTTTCTCAGAAAGCTTCTTTCCAGTTTAGAACGGAAGATATTTCCTTTTTCACCATAGCCCTCTATGGGCTTCCAAATATCCCTTTTCCAATTCCACAAGAACAACATAAGCGAAAGGTTTCTTGAAGGGAAAGATGTAACTCTGTGAGATGAACTAACAGAACACAGAGCAGTTTCTCAGCAAGCTTCTTTCCAGTTTTGAACGGAAGATATTTCCTTTTTCACCATAGCCCTCTATGGGCTTCCAAATATCCCTTTGCCAATTCCACAAGAACAGCCTTAGCGAAAGGCTTCTTGAAGGGAAACATGTAACTCTGTGAGATGAATTAACAGAACAGAGAGCAGTTTCTCAGAAAGCTTCTTTCCAGTTCTGAACGGAAGATATTTCCTTTTTCACATAGCCCTCTATGGGCTTCCAAATATCCCTTTGCCAATTCCAAAAGAACAACCTTAGCGAAAGGCTTCTTGAAGGGAAAGATGTAACTCTGTGAGATGAATTAACAGAACACAGAGCAGTTTCTCAGAAAGCTTCTTTCCAATTTTGTACGGAAGATATTTATTTTTTCACCATAGCTCTCTATGGGCTTCCAAATATCCCTTTGGCAATTCCACAACAACAGCCTTAGCGAAAGGCTTCTTGAAGGGAAAGATGTAACTCTGTGAGATGAATTCACAGAACACAGAGCAGTTTCTCAGAAATCTTCTTTCCAGTTTTGAACGGAAGATATTTCCTTTTTCAAGATAGCCCTCTATGGGCTTCGAAATATCCCTTTGCCAATTCCACAAGAACAGCCTTAGCGAAAGGCTTCTTGAAGGGAAACATGTAACTCTGTGAGATGAATTAACAGAACACAGAGCAGTTTCTCAGAAAGCTTCTTTCCAGTTTTGAACGGAACTTATTTCCTTTTTCACCTTAGCCCTCTATGGGATTCCAAATATCCCTTTGCCAATTCCACAAGAACAGCCTTAGCGAAAGGCTTCTGGAAGGGAAAGATGTAGCTCTGTGAGATGAATTAACAGAACACAGAGCAGTTTCTCAGAAAGCTTCTTTCCAGTTTTGAACCGAAGATATTTCCTTTTTCACCATAGCCCTCTATGGGCTTCCAAATATCCCTTTGCCAATTCCACAAGAACAGACTTAGCGAAAGGCTTCTTGAAGGGAAAGATGTAACTCTGTGAGATGAATTAACAGAACACAGAGCATATTCTCAGATAGCTTCTTTCCAGTTTTGAACGGAAGATATTTCCTTTTTTACCATTGCCCTCTATGGGCTTCCAAATATCCCTTTGCCAATTAAACAAGGACAGCCTTAGCGAAAGGCTTCTTGAAGGGAAAGATGTAACTCTGTGAGATGAATTAACAGAACTCAGAGCAGTTTCTCAGAAAGCTTCTTTCTAGTTTTGAACGGAAGATATTTCCTTTTTCACCATAGCCCTCTATGGGCTTCCAAATATCCCTTTGCCAATTCCACAAGAACAGCCTTAGCGAAAGGCTTCTTGAAGGGAAAGATGTAACTCTGTGAGATGAATTAACAGAACACAGAGCTGTTTCTCAGAAAGCTTCTATCCAGTTTTGAACGGAAGATATTTCCTTTTTCACCATAGCCCTCTATGGGCTTTCGAATATCCCTTTGCCAATTCCACAAGTACAGCCTTAGCGAAAGGCTTCTTGAAGGGAAACATGTAACTCTGTGAGATGAATTAACAGAACACAGAGCAGTTTCTCAGAAAGCTTCTTTCCAGTTTTGAACGGAACTTATTTCCTTTCTCACCGTAGCCCTCTATGGGCTTCCAAATATCCCTTTGCCAATTCCACAAGAAGAGCCTTAGCGAAAGGCTTCTTGAAGGGAAAGATGTAGCTCTGTGAGATGAATTAACAGAACACAGAGCAGTTTCTCAGAAAGCTTCTTTCCAGTTTTGAACGGAAGATATTTCCATTTTCACCATAGCCCTCTATGGGCTTCCAAATATCCCTTTGCCAATTCCACAAAACAGCCTTAGCGAAAGGCTTCTTGAAGGGAAAGATGTAACTCTCTGAGATGAATTCACAGAACACAGAGCAGTTTCTCAGAAAGCTTCTTTCCAGTTTAGAACGGAAGATATTTCCTTTTTCACCATAGCCCTCTATGGGCTTCCAAATATCCCTTTTCCAATTCCACAAGAACAACCTTAGCGAAAGGCTTCTTGAAGGGAAAGATGTAACTCTGTGAGATGAACTAACAGAACACAGAGCAGTTTCTAAGCAAGATTCTTTCCAGTTTTGAACGGAAGATATTTCCTTTTTCAAGATAGCCCTCTATGGGCTTCGAAATATCCCTTTGCCAATTCCACAAGAACAGCCTTAGCGAAAGGCTTCTTGAAGGGAAACATGTAACTCTGTGAGATGAATTAACAGAACACAGAGCAGTTTCTCAGAAAGCTTCTTTCCAGTTTTGAACGGAACTTATTTCCTTTTTCACCTTAGCCCTCTATGGGATTCCAAATATCCCTTTGCCAATTCCACAAGAACAGCCTTAGCGAAAGGCTTCTGGAAGGGAAAGATGTAGCTCTGTGAGATGAATTAACAGAACACAGAGCAGTTTCTCAGAAAGCTTCTTTCCAGTTTTGAACCGAAGATATTTCCTTTTTCACCATAGCCCTCTATGGGCTTCCAAATATCCCTTTGCCAATTCCACAAGAACAGACTTAGCGAAAGGCTTCTTGAAGGGAAAGATGTAACTCTGTGAGATGAATTAACAGAACACAGAGCATATTCTCAGATAGCTTCTTTCCAGTTTTGAACGGAAGATATTTCCTTTTTTACCATTGCCCTCTATGGGCTTCCAAATATCCCTTTGCCAATTAAACAAGGACAGCCTTAGCGAAAGGCTTCTTGAAGGGAAAGATGTAACTCTGTGAGATGAATTAACAGAACTCAGAGCAGTTTCTCAGAAAGCTTCTTTCCAGTTTTGAACGGAAGATATTTCCTTTTTCACCATAGCCCTCTATGGGCTTCCAAATATCCCTTTGCCAATTCCACAAGAACAGCCTTAGCGAAAGGCTTCTTGAAGGGAAAGATGTAACTCTGTGAGATGAATTAACAGAACACAGAGCTGTTTCTCAGAAAGCTTCTATCCAGTTTTGAACGGAAGATATTTCCTTTTTCACCATAACCCTCTATGGGCTTTCGAATATCCCTTTGCCAATTCCACAAGTACAGCCTTAGCGAAAGGCTTCTTGAAGGGAAACATGTAACTCTGTGAGATGAATTAACAGAACACAGAGCAGTTTCTCAGAAAGCTTCTTTCCAGTTTTGAACGGAACTTATTTCCTTTCTCACCGTAGCCCTCTATGGGCTTCCAAATATCCCTTTGCCAATTCCACAAGAAGAGCCTTAGCGAAAGGCTTCTTGAAGGGAAAGATGTAGCTCTGTGAGATGAATTAACAGAACACAGAGCAGTTTCTCAGAAAGCTTCTTTCCAGTTTTGAACGGAAGATATTTCCTTTTTCACCATAGCCCTCTATGGGCTTTCGAATATCCCTTTGCCAATTACACAAGAACAGCCTTACCGAAAGGCTTCTTGAAGGGAAAGATGTAACTCTGTGAGATGAATTAACAGAACACAGAGCAGTTTCTCAGAAAGCTTCTTTCCAGTTTTGAACGGAATATATTTCCTTTTTCACCATAGCCCTCTATGGGCTTCCAAATATCCCTTTTCCAATTCCACAAGAACAGCCTTAGCGAAAGGCTTCTTGAAGGGAAAGATGTAACTCTGTGAGATGAATTAACAGAACACAGAGCAATTTCTCAGAAAGCTTCTTTCCAGTTTTCAACGGAAGATAACTTCTTTTTCACCATAGCACTCTAAGGGCTTCCAAATATCCCCTTGATAATTCCACAAGAACAGCCTTAGCGAAAGGGTTCTTGAAGGGAAAGATGTAACTCTGTGAGATGAATTAACAGAACACAGAGCACTTTCTCAGAAAGCTTCTTTCCAGTTTTGAACGGAAGATATTTCTTTTTGACCATAGCACTCTATGGGCTTCCAAATATCCCTTTGCCAATTCCACAAGAACAGCCTTAGCGAAAGCCTTCTTGAAGGGAAAGATGTAACTTTGTGAGATGAATTAACAGAACTCAGAGCAGTTTCTCAGAAAGCTTGTTTCCAGTTTTGAACGGAAGATATTTCCTTTTTCACCATAGACCTCTAAGGGCTTCCAAATATCAAATTGCCAATTCCCCAAGAACAGCCTTAGCGAAAGGCTTCTTGAAGGGAAAGATGTAACTCTGTGAGATGAATTAACAGAACACAGAGCAGTTTCTCAGAAAGCTTCTTTCCAATTTTGAACGGAAGATATTTCCTTTTTCACCATAGTCCTCTATGGACTTCCTAATATACCTTTGCCAATTCCACAACTACAGCCTTAGCGGAAGGCTTCTTGACGGGAAAGATTGAACTCTGTGAGATGAATTAACAGAACACAGAGCAGTTTCTCAGAAAACTTCTTTCCAGTTTTGAACGGAAGATATTTCCTTTTTCACCATAGCCCTCTATGGGCTTCCAAATATCCCTTTGCCAATTCCACAAGAACAGCCTAAGCGAAAGGCTTCTTGAAGGGAAAGATGTAACTCTGTGAGATGAATTAACAGAACACAGAGCAGTTTCTAAGAAAGCTTCATTCCAACTTTTGAACGGAAGTTATTTCCTTTTTCACCATAGCCCTCTATCTGCTTCCAAATATCCCTTTTCCAATTCCACAAGAACAGCCTTAGCGAAAGGCTTCTTGAAGGGAAAGATGTAACTCTGTGAGATGAATTAACAGAACACAGAGCAGTTTCTCAGAAAGCTTCTTTCCCGTTTTGAACGGAAGATATTTCCTTTTTCTCCATAGCCCTCTATGGGCTTCCAAATATCCCTTTGCCAAATCCACAAGAACAGCCTTAGTGAAAGGCTTCTTGAAGGGAAAGATGTAACTCTGTGAGATGAATTAACAGAACACAGAGCAGTTTCTCAGAAAGCTTCTTTCCAGTTTTGAACGGAAGATATTTCCTTTTTCACCATAGTCCTTTATGGACTTCCTAATATACCTTTGCCAATTCCACAAGTTCAGACTTAGCGAAAGGTTTCTTGAAGGGAAAGATTGAACTGTGTGAGATGAATTAACAGAACACAGAGCAGTTTCTCAGAAAGCTTCTTTCCAGTTTTGAACAGAAGATATTTCCTTTTTCACCATAGCCCTCTATGGGCTTCCAAATATCCCTTTGCCAATTCCACAAGAACAGCCTTAGCGAAAGGCTTCTTGAAGGGAAAGATGTAACTCTGTGAGATGAATTAACAGAACACAGAGCAGTTTCTAAGAAAGCTTCTTTCCACTTTTGAACGGAATATATTTCCTTTTTCACCTTAGCCCTCTATGGGCTTCCAAATATCCCTTTTCCAATTCCACAAGAACAGCCTTAGCGAAAGGCTTCTTGAAGGGAAAGATGTAACTCTGTGAGATGAATTAACAGAACACAGAGCAGTTTCTCAGAAAGCTTCTTTCCAGTTTTCAACGGAAGATAATTTCTTTTTCACCATAGCACTCTAAGGGCTTCCAAATATCCCCTTGCCAATTCCACAAGATCAGCCTTAGCGAAAGGCTTCTTGAAGGCAAAGATGTAACTCTGTGAGATGAATAAACAGAACACAGAGCAGTTTCTCAGAAAGCTTCTTTCCAGTTTTGAACGGAAGATATTTCCTTTTTCACCATAGCCCTCTATGGGCTTCCAAATATCCCTTTGCCAATTCCACAAGAACAGCCTTAGCGAAAGGCTTCTTGAAGGGAAAGATGTAAATTTTTGAGATGAATAAAAAGAACACAGAGCAGTATCTCAGAATGTTTCTTTCCAGTTTTGAACGGAAGATATTGCCTTTTTCACCATAGCCCTCTATGGGCTTCAAAATATCCCTTTGACAATTGCACAAGAACAGCCTCAGCGATAGGCTTCTTCAAGGGAAAGATGTAACTCAGTGAGATGAATTAACAGAACACAGAGCAGTTTCTCAGAAAGCTTCTTTCCAGTTTTGAACGGAAGATATTTCCTTTTTCACCATAGCCCTCTATGGGCTTCCAAATATCCCTTTGCCAATTCCACAAGAACAGCTTTAGTGAAAGGCTTCTTGAAGGGAAAGATGTAACTCTGTGAGATGAATTAACAGAACACAGAGCAGTTTCTCAGAAAGGTTCTTTGCAGTTTTGAACGGAAGATATTTCCTTTTTCACCATAGACCTCTATGGGCTTCCAAATATCACTTTGCCAATTCCAGAAGAACAGCCTTAGCGAAAGGCTTCTTGAAGGGAAAGATGTAACTGTGTGAGATGAATTAATAGAACACAGAGTAGTTTCTCAGAAAGCTTCTTTCCAGTTTTGAACGGAAGGTATTTCCTTTTTTACATAGCCCTCTATGGGCGTCCAAATATCCCTTTGCCAATTCCACAAGAACAACCTTAGCGAAAGGCTTCTTGAAGGGAAAGATGTAACTCTGTGAGATGAATTAACAGAACACAGAGCAGTTTCTCAGAAAGCTTCTTTCCAGTTTTGAACGGAAGATATTTCCTTTTTCACCATAGCCCTCTATGGGCTTCCAAATATCCCTTTGCCAATTCCACAAGAACAACCTTAGCGAACGGCTTCTTGAAGGGAAAGATGTAACTCTGTGAGATGAATTAACAGAACACAGAGCAGTGTCTCAGAAAGATTCTTTCCAGTTTTGAAAGGAAGATATTTCCTATTTTACATAGCCATCTATGGGCTTCCAAATATCCCTTTGCCAGTTACACAAGAACAACCTTAGCGAAAGGCTCCTTGAAGGGAAAGATGTAACTCTGTGAGATGAATTAATAGAACACAGAGCAGTTTCTCAGAAAGCTTCTTTCCAGTTTTGAACGGAAGATATTTCCTTTTTCACCATAGCCCTCTATGGGCTTCCAAATATCCCTTTGCCAATTCCACAAGAACAGCCTTAGCGAAAGGCTTCTTGAAGGGAAAGATGTAACTCTGTGAGCTGAATTAACAGAACACAGAGCAGTTTCTCAGAAAGCTTCTTTCCAGTTTTGAACGGAAGATATTTCCTTTTTTACATAGCCCTCTATGGGCTTCCAAATATCCCTTTGCCAATTACACAAGAACAACCTTAGCTAAAGGCTCCTTGAAGGGAAAGAGGCAACTCTGTGAGATGAATTAACAGAACACAGAGCAGTTTCTCAGAAAGCTTCTTTCCAGTTTTGAACGGAAGATATTTCCTTTTTCACCATAGCACTCTATGGGCTTCCAAATATCCCTTTGCCAATTCCACAAGAACAGCCTTAGCGAAAGGCTTCTTGAAGGGAAAGATGTAACGCTGTGAGATGAATTAACAGAACACAGAGCAGTTTCTCAGAAAGCTTCTTTCCAGTTTTGAAGGGAACTTATTTCCTTTTCCAACGTAGCCCCCTATGGGATTCCAAATATCCCTTTGCCAATTCCACAAGAACAGCCTTAGCGAAAGGCTTCTTGAAGGGAAAGATGTAGCTCTGTGAGATGAATTAACAGACCACAGAGCAGTTTCTCAGAAAGCTTCTTTCCAGTTTTGAACGGAAGATATTTCCTTTTTCACCATAGCCCTCTATGGGCTTCCAAATATCCCTTTGCCAATTCCACAAGAACAGCCTTAGCGAAAGGCTTCTTGAAGGGAAAGATGTAACTCTGTGAGATGAATTAACAGAACACAGAGCAGTTTCTCAGAAAGCTTCTTTCCAGTTTTGAACGGAAGATATTTCCTTTTTTACAGAGCCCTCTATGGGCTTCCAAATATCCCTTTGCCAATTCCACAAGAACAACCTTAGCGAAAGGCTTCTTGAAGGGAAAGATGTAACTCTGTGAGATGAATTAACAGAACACAGAGCAGTTTCTCAGAAAGCTTCTTTCCAGTTTTGAACGGAAGATATTTCCTTTTTCACCATAGCCCTCTACGGGCTTCCAAATATCCCTTTGCCAATTCCACAAGAACAGCCTTAGAGAAAGACTTCTTGAAGGGAAAGATGTAACTCTGTGAGATGAATTAACAGAACACAGAGCAGTTTCTCAGAAAGCTTCTTCCAGTTTTGAACGGAAGATATTTCCTTTTTCACCATAGCCCTCTACGGGCTTCCAAATATCCCTTTGCCAATTCCACAAGAACAACCTTAGCGAAAGGCTTCTTGAAGGGAAAGATGTAACTCTGTGAGATGAATTAACAGAACACAGAGCAGTTTCTCAGAAAGCTTCTTTCCAGTTTTGAACGGAAGATATTTCCTTTTTCACCGTAGCCCTCTATGGGCTTCCACGTATCACTTTGCCAATTCCACAAGAACAGCCTTAGCGAAAGGCTTCTTGAAGGGAAAGATGTAACTCTGTGAGATGAATTCACAGAACACAGAGCAGTTTCTCAGAAATCTTCTTTCCAGTTTTGAACGGAAGATATTTCCTTTTTTACATAGCCCTCTATGGGCTTCCAAATATCCCTTTTCCAATTCCACAAGAACAACCTTAGCGAAAGGCTTCTTGAAGGGAAAGATGTAACTCTGTGAGATGAACTAAAAGAACACAGAGCAGTTTCTCAGAAAGCTTCTTTCCAGTTTTGAACGGAAGGTATTTCCTTTTTCACCATAGCCCTCTATGGGCTTCCATACATCACTTTGCCAATTCCACAAGAACAGCCTTAGCGAAAGGCTTCTTGAAGGGAAAGATGTAACTCTGTGAGATGAATTAACAGAACACAGAGCAGTTTCTCAGAAAGCTTCTTTCCAGTTTTGAACGGAAGATATTTCCTTTTTCACCATAGCCCTCTACGGGCTTCCAAATATCCCTTTGCCAATTCCACAAGAACAGCCTTAGAGAAAGACTTCTTGAAGGGAAAGATGTAACTCTGTGAGATGAATTAACAGAACACAGAGCAGTTTCTCAGAAAGCTTCTTCCAGTTTTGAACGGAAGATATTTCCTTTTTCACCATAGTCCTCTGTGGGCTTCCTAATATACCTTTGCCAATTCCACAAGTACAGCCTTAGCTAAAGGCTTCTTGAAGGGAAACATGTAACTCTCTGAGATGAATTAACAGAACACAGAGCAGTTTCTCAGAAAGCTTCTTTCCAGTTTTGAAAGGAACTTATTTCCTTTTTCCCCGTAGCCCTCTATGGCATTCCAAATATCCCTTTGCCAATTCCACAAGAAGAGCCTTAGAGAAAGGCTTCTTGAAGGGAAAGATGTAGCTCTGTGAGATGAATTAACAGAACACAGAGCAGTTTCTCAGAAAGCTTCTTTCCAGTTTTGAACGGAAGATATTTCCATTTTCACCATAGTCCTCTATGGGCTTCCAAATATCCCTTTGCCAATTCCACAAGAACAGCCTTAGCGAAAGGCTTCTTGAAGGGAAAGATGTAACTCTGTGAGATGAACTAACAGAACACAGAGCAGTTTCTCAGCAAGCTTCTTTCCAGTTTTGAACGGAAGATATTTCCTTTTTCACCATAGCCCTCTATGGGCTTCCAAATATCCCTTTGCCAATTCCACAAGAACAGCCTTAGCGAAAGGCTTCTTGAAGGGAAAGATGTAACTCTGTGAGATGAATTAACAGAACACAGAGCAGTTTCTCAGAAAGCTTCTTTCCAGTTTTGAACGGAAGATATTTCCTTTTTCACCATAGTCCTCTACGGACTTCATAATATACCTTTGCCAATTCCACAAGTACAGACTTAGCGAAAGGCTTCTTGAAGGGAAAGATTGAACTCTGTGAGATGAATTAACAGAACACAGAGCAGTTTCTCAGAAAGCTTCTTTCCAGTTTTGAACGGAAGATATTTCCTTTTTCACCATAGTCCTCTATGGGCTTCCAAATATCCCTTTGCCAATTCCACAAGAACAGCCTTAGCGAAAGGCTTCTTGAAGGGAAAGATGTAACTCTGTGAGATGAATTAACAGAACACAGAGCAGTTTCTCAGAAAGCTTCTTTCCAGTTTTTAACGGAAGATATTTCCTTTTTCACCATAGCCCTCTATGGGCTTCCAAATATCCCTTTGCCAATTCCACAAGAAGAGCCTTAGCGAAAGGCTTCTTGAAGGGAAAGATGTAACTCTGTGAGATGAATTAACAGAACACAGAGCAGTTTCTCAGCAAGCTTCTTTCCAGTTTTGAACGGAAGATATTTCCATTTTCACCATAGCCCTCTATGGGCTTCCAAATATCCCTTTGCCAATTCCACAAAACAGCCTTAGCGAAAGGCTTCTTGAAGGGAAAGATGTAACTCTCTGAGATGAATTCACAGAACACAGAGCAGTTTCTCAGAAAGCTTCTTTCCAGTTTAGAACGGAAGATATTTCCTTTTTCACCATAGCCCTCTATGGGCTTCCAAATATCCCTTTTCCAATTCCACAAGAACAACCTTAGCGAAAGGCTTCTTGAAGGGAAAGATGTAACTCTGTGAGATGAACTAACAGAACACAGAGCAGTTTCTAAGCAAGATTCTTTCCAGTTTTGAACGGAAGATATTTCCTTTTTCAAGATAGCCCTCTATGGGCTTCGAAATATCCCTTTGCCAATTCCACAAGAACAGCCTTAGCGAAAGGCTTCTTGAAGGGAAACATGTAACTCTGTGAGATGAATTAACAGAACACAGAGCAGTTTCTCAGAAAGCTTCTTTCCAGTTCTGAACGGAAGATATTTCCTTTTTCACATAGCCCTCTATGGGCTTCCAAATATCCCTTTGCCAATTCCAAAAGAACAACCTTAGCGAAAGGCTTCTTGAAGGGAAAGATGTAACTCTGTGAGATGAATTAACAGAACACAGAGCAGTTTCTCAGAAAGCTTCTTTCCAATTTTGTACGGAAGATATTTATTTTTTCACCATAGCTCTCTATGGGCTTCCAAATATCCCTTTGGCAATTCCACAACAACAGCCTTAGCGAAAGGCTTCTTGAAGGGAAAGATGTAACTCTGTGAGATGAATTCACAGAACACAGAGCAGTTTCTCAGAAATCTTCTTTCCAGTTTTGAACGGAAGATATTTCCTTTTTTACATAGCCCTCTATGGGCTTCCAAATATCCCTTTTCCAATTCCACAAGAACAACCTTAGCGAAAGGCTTCTTGAAGGGAAAGATGTAACTCTGTGAGATGAACTAAAAGAACACAGAGCAGTTTCTCAGAAAGCTTCTTTCCAGTTTTGAACGGAAGGTATTTCCTTTTTCACCATAGCCCTCTATGGGCTTCCATACATCACTTTGCCAATTCCACAAGAACAGCCTTAGCGAAAGGCTTCTTGAAGGGAAAGATGTAACTCTGTGAGATGAATTAACAGAACACAGAGCAGTTTCTCAGAAAGCTTCTTTCCAGTTTTGAACGGAAGATATTTCCTTTTTCACCATAGCCCTCTACGGGCTTCCAAATATCCCTTTGCCAATTCCACAAGAACAGCCTTAGAGAAAGACTTCTTGAAGGGAAAGATGTAACTCTGTGAGATGAATTAACAGAACACAGAGCAGTTTCTCAGAAAGCTTCTTCCAGTTTTGAACGGAAGATATTTCCTTTTTCACCATAGTCCTCTGTGGGCTTCCTAATATACCTTTGCCAATTCCACAAGTACAGCCTTAGCTAAAGGCTTCTTGAAGGGAAACATGTAACTCTCTGAGATGAATTAACAGAACACAGAGCAGTTTCTCAGAAAGCTTCTTTCCAGTTTTGAAAGGAACTTATTTCCTTTTTCACCGTAGCCCTCTATGGCATTCCAAATATCCCTTTGCCAATTCCACAAGAAGAGCCTTAGCGAAAGGCTTCTTGAAGGGAAAGATGTAGCTCTGTGAGATGAATTAACAGAACACAGAGCAGTTTCTCAGAAAGCTTCTTTCCAGTTTTGAACGGAAGATATTTCCATTTTCACCATAGTCCTCTATGGGCTTCCAAATATCCCTTTGCCAATTCCACAAGAACAGCCTTAGCGAAAGGCTTCTTGAAGGGAAAGATGTAACTCTGTGAGATGAACTAACAGAACACAGAGCAGTTTCTCAGCAAGCTTCTTTCCAGTTTTGAACGGAAGATATTTCCTTTTTCACCATAGCCCTCTATGGGCTTCCAAATATCCCTTTGCCAATTCCACAAGAACAGCCTTAGCGAAAGGCTTCTTGAAGGGAAAGATTGAACTCTGTGAGATGAATTAACAGAACACAGAGCAGTTTCTCAGAAAGCTTCTTTCCAGTTTTGAACGGAAGATATTTCCTTTTTCACCATAGTCCTCTACGGACTTCATAATATACCTTTGCCAATTCCACAAGTACAGACTTAGCGAAAGGCTTCTTGAAGGGAAAGATTGAACTCTGTGAGATGAATTAACAGAACACAGAGCAGTTTCTCAGAAAGCTTCTTTCCAGTTTTGAACGGAAGATATTTCCTTTTTCACCATAGTCCTCTATGGGCTTCCAAATATCCCTTTGCCAATTCCACAAGAACAGCCTTAGCGAAAGGCTTCTTGAAGGGAAAGATGTAACTCTGTGAGATGAATTAACAGAACACAGAGCAGTTTCTCAGAAAGCTTCTTTCCAGTTTTGAACGGAAGATATTTCCTTTTTCACCATAGCCCTCTATGGGCTTCCAAATATCCCTTTGCCAATTCCACAAGAAGAGCCTTAGCGAAAGGCTTCTTGAAGGGAAAGATGTAACTCTGTGAGATGAATTAACAGAACACAGAGCAGTTTCTCAGAAAGCTTCTTTCCAGTTTTGAACGGAAGATATTTCCATTTTCACCATAGCCCTCTATGGGCTTCCAAATATCCCTTTGCCAATTCCACAAAACAGCCTTAGCGAAAGGCTTCTTGAAGGGAAAGATGTAACTCTCTGAGATGAATTCACAGAACACAGAGCAGTTTCTCAGAAAGCTTCTTTCCAGTTTAGAACGGAAGATATTTCCTTTTTCACCATAGCCCTCTATGGGCTTCCAAATATCCCTTTTCCAATTCCACAAGAACAACCTTAGCGAAAGGCTTCTTGAAGGGAAAGATGTAACTCTGTGAGATGAACTAACAGAACACAGAGCAGTTTCTAAGCAAGATTCTTTCCAGTTTTGAACGGAAGATATTTCCTTTTTCAAGATAGCCCTCTATGGGCTTCGAAATATCCCTTTGCCAATTCCACAAGAACAGCCTTAGCGAAAGGCTTCTTGAAGGGAAAGATGTAACTCTGTGAGATGAATTAACAGAACACAGAGCAGTTTCTCAGAAAGCTTCTTTCCAGTTTTGAACGGAACTTATTTCCTTTTTCACCTTAGCCCTCTATGGGATTCCAAATATCCCTTTGCCAATTCCACAAGAACAGCCTTAGCGAAAGGCTTCTGGAAGGGAAAGATGTAGCTCTGTGAGATGAATTAACAGAACACAGAGCAGTTTCTCAGAAAGCTTCTTTCCAGTTTTGAACCGAAGATATTTCCTTTTTCACCATAGCCCTCTATGGGCTTCCAAATATCCCTTTGCCAATTCCACAAGAACAGACTTAGCGAAAGGCTTCTTGAAATGAAAGATGTAACTCTGTGAGATGAATTAACAGAACACAGAGCATATTCTCAGATAGCTTCTTTCCAGTTTTGAACGGAAGATAATTCCTTTTTTACCATTGCCCTCTATGGGCTTCCAAATATCCCTTTGCCAATTAAACAAGGACAGCCTTAGCGAAAGGCTTCTTGAAGGGAAAGATGTAACTCTGTGAGATGAATTAACAGAACTCAGAGCAGTTTCTCAGAAAGCTTCTTTCCAGTTTTGAACGGAAGATATTTCCTTTTTCACCATAGCCCTCTATGGGCTTCCAAATATCCCTTTGCCAATTCCACAAGAACAGCCTTAGCGAAAGGCTTCTTGAAGGGAAAGATGTAACTCTGTGAGATGAATTAACAGAACACAGAGCTGTTTCTCAGAAAGCTTCTATCCAGTTTTGAACGGAAGATATTTCCTTTTTCACCATAGCCCTCTATGGGCTTTCGAATATCCCTTTGCCAATTCCACAAGTACAGCCTTAGCGAAAGGCTTCTTGAAGGGAAACATGTAACTCTGTGAGATGAATTAACAGAACACAGAGCAGTTTCTCAGAAAGCTTCTTTCCAGTTTTGAACGGAACTTATTTCCTTTCTCACCGTAGCCCTCTATGGGCTTCCAAATATCCCTTTGCCAATTCCACAAGAACAGCCTTAGCGAAAGGCTTCTTGAAGGGAAAGATGTAGCTCAGTGAGATGAATTAACAGAACACAGAGCAGTTTCTCAGAAAGCTTCTTTCCAGTTTTGAACGGAAGATATTTCCATTTTCACCATAGCCCTCTATGGGCTTCCAAATATCCCTTTGCCAATTCCACAAAACAGCCTTAGCGAAAGGCTTCTTGAAGGGAAAGATGTAACTCTCTGAGATGAATTCACAGAACACAGAGCAGTTTCTCAGAAAGCTTCTTTCCAGTTTAGAACGGAAGATATTTCCTTTTTCACCATAGCCCTCTATGGGCTTCCAAATATCCCTTTTCCAATTCCACAAGAACAACATAAGCGAAAGGTTTCTTGAAGGGAAAGATGTAACTCTGTGAGATGAACTAACAGAACACAGAGCAGTTTCTCAGCAAGCTTCTTTCCAGTTTTGAACGGAAGATATTTCCTTTTTCACCATAGCCCTCTATGGGCTTCCAAATATCCCTTTGCCAATTCCACAAGAACAGCCTTAGCGAAAGGCTTCTTGAAGGGAAACATGTAACTCTGTGAGATGAATTAACAGAACACAGAGCAGTTTCTCAGAAAGCTTCTTTCCAGTTTTGAACGGAACTTATTTCCTTTTTCACCTTAGCCCTCTATGGGATTCGAAATATCCCTTTGCCAATTCCACAAGAACAGCCTTAGCGAAAGGCTTCTGGAAGGGAAAGATGTAGCTCTGTGAGATGAATTAACAGAACACAGAGCAGTTTCTCAGAAAGCTTCTTTCCAGTTTTGAACGGAAGATATTTCCTTTTTCACCATAGCCCTCTATGGGCTTCCAAATATCCCTTTGCCAATTCCACAAGAACAGCCTTAGCGAAAGGCTTCCTGAAGGGAAAGATGTAACTCTGTGAGATGAATTAACAGAACACAGATCAGTTTCTCAGAAAGCTTCTTTCCAGTTTTGAACTTAAGATATTTCCTTTTTCACCATAGCCGTCTATGGGCTTCTAAATATCCCTTTGCCAATTCCACAAGAACAGCCTTAGCGAAAGGCTTCTTGAAGGGAAAGATGTAACTCTGTGAGATGAATTAACAGAACACAGAGCAGTTTCTCAGAAATCTTCTTTCCAGTTTTGAACGGAAGATATTTCCTTTTTCACCATAGCCCTCTATGGGCTTTCGAATATCCCTTTGCCAATTACACAAGAACAGCCTTACCGAAAGGCTTCTTGAAGGGAAAGATGTAACTCTGTGAGATGAATTAACAGAACACAGAGCAGTTTCTCAGAAAGCTTCTTTCCAGTTTTGAACGGAATATATTTCCTTTTTCACCATAGCCCTCTATGGGCTTCCAAATATCCCTTTTCCAATTCCACAAGAACAGCCTTAGCGAAAGGCTTCTTGAAGGGAAAGATGTAACTCTGTGAGATGAATTAACAGAACACAGAGCAATTTCTCAGAAAGCTTCTTTCCAGTTTTCAACGGAAGATAACTTCTTTTTCACCATAGCACTCTAAGGGCTTCCAAATATCCCCTTGATAATTCCACAAGAACAGCCTTAGCGAAAGGGTTCTTGAAGGGAAAGATGTAACTCTGTGAGATGAATTAACAGAACACAGAGCACTTTCTCAGAAAGCTTCTTTCCAGTTTTGAACGGAAGATATTTCTTTTTGACCATAGCCCTCTATGGGCTTCCAAATATCCCTTTGCCAATTCCACAAGAACAGCCTTAGCGAAAGCCTTCTTGAAGGGAAAGATGTAACTTTGTGAGATGAATTAACAGAACTCAGAGCAGTTTCTCAGAAAGCTTGTTTCCAGTTTTGAACGGAAGATATTTCCTTTTTCACCATAGACCTCTAAGGGCTTCCAAATATCAAATTGCCAATTCCCCAAGAACAGCCTTAGCGAAAGGCTTCTTGAAGGGAAAGATGTAACTCTGTGAGATGAATTAACAGAACACAGAGCAGTTTCTCAGAAAGCTTCTTTCCAATTTTGAACGGAAGATATTTCCTTTTTCACCATAGTCCTCTATGGACTTCCTAATATACCTTTGCCAATTCCACAACTACAGCCTTAGCGGAAGGCTTCTTGACGGGAAAGATTGAACTCTGTGAGATGAATTAACAGAACACAGAGCAGTTTCTCAGAAAGCTTCTTTCCAGTTTTGAACGGAAGATATTTCCTTTTTCACCATAGCCCTCTATGGGCTTCCAAATATCCCTTTGCCAATTCCACAAGAACAGCCTAAGCGAAAGGCTTCTTGAAGGGAAAGATGTAACTCTGTGAGATGAATTAACAGAACACAGAGCAGTTTCTAAGAAAGCTTCATTCCAACTTTTGAACGGAAGTTATTTCCTTTTTCACCATAGCCCTCTATCTGCTTCCAAATATCCCTTTTCCAATTCCACAAGAACAGCCTTAGCGAAAGGCTTCTTGAAGGGAAAGATGTAACTCTGTGAGATGAATTAACAGAACACAGAGCAGTTTCTCAGAAAGCTTCTTTCCCGTTTTGAACGGAAGATATTTCCTTTTTCTCCATAGCCCTCTATGGGCTTCCAAATATCCCTTTGCCTAATCCACAAGAACAGCCTTAGTGAAAGGCTTCTTGAAGGGAAAGATGTAACTCTGTGAGATGAATTAACAGAACACAGAGCAGTTTCTCAGAAAGCTTCTTTCCAGTTTTGAACGGAAGATATTTCCTTTTTCACCATAGTCCTTTATGGACTTCCTAATATACCTTTGCCAATTCCACAAGTTCAGACTTAGCGAAAGGTTTCTTGAAGGGAAAGATTGAACTCTGTGAGATGAATTAACAGAACACAGAGCAGTTTCTCAGAAAGCTTCTTTCCAGTTTTGAACAGAAGATATTTCCTTTTTCACCATAGCCCTCTATGGTCTTCCAAATATCCCTTTGCCAATTCCACAAGAACAGCCTTAGCGAAAGGCTTCTTGAAGGGAAAGATGTAACTCTGTGAGATGAATTAACAGAACACAGAGCAGTTTCTAAGAAAGCTTCTTTCCACTTTTGAACGGAATATATTTCCTTTTTCACCTTAGCCCTCTATGGGCTTCCAAATATCCCTTTTCCAATTCCACAAGAACAGCCTTAGCGAAAGGCTTCTTGAAGGGAAAGATGTAACTCTGTGAGATGAATTAACAGAACACAGAGCAGTTTCTCAGAAAGCTTCTTTCCAGTTTTCAACGGAAGATAATTTCTTTTTCACCATAGCACTCTAAGGGCTTCCAAATATCCCCTTGCCAATTCCACAAGAACAGCCTTAGCGAAAGGCTTCTTGAAGGCAAAGATGTAACTCTGTGAGATGAATAAACAGAACACAGAGCAGTTTCTCAGAAAGCTTCTTTCCAGTTTTGAACGGAAGATATTTCCTTTTTTACATAGCCCTCTATGGGCTTCCAAATATCCCTTTGCCAATTACACAAGAACAACCTTAGCTAAAGGCTCCTTGAAGGGAAAGAGGCAACTCTGTGAGATGAATTAACAGAACACAGAGCAGTTTCTCAGAAAGCTTCTTTCCAGTTTTGAACGGAAGATATTTCCTTTTTCACCATAGCACTCTATGGGCTTCCAAATATCCCTTTGCCAATTCCACAAGAACAGCCTTAGCGAAAGGCTTCTTGAAGGGAAAGATGTAACGCTGTGAGATGAATTAACAGAACACAGAGCAGTTTCTCAGAAAGCTTCTTTCCAGTTTTGAAGGGAACTTATTTCCTTTTCCAACGTAGCCCCCTATGGGATTCCAAATATCCCTTTGCCAATTCCACAAGAACAGCCTTAGCGAAAGGCTTCTTGAAGGGAAAGATGTAGCTCTGTGAGATGAATTAACAGACCACAGAGCAGTTTCTCAGAAAGCTTCTTTCCAGTTTTGAACGGAAGATATTTCCTTTTTCACCATAGCCCTCTATGGGCTTCCAAATATCCCTTTGCCAATTCCACAAGAACAGCCTTAGCGAAAGGCTTCTTGAAGGGAAAGATGTAACTCTGTGAGATGAATTAACAGAACACAGAGCAGTTTCTCAGAAAGCTTCTTTCCAGTTTTGAACGGAAGATATTTCCTTTTTCACCATAGCCCTCTATGGGCTTCCAAATATCCCTTTGGCAGTTCCACAAGAACAGCCTTAGCGAAAGGCTTCTGGAAGAGAAAGATGTAACTCTGTGAGATGAAATAACAGAACACAGAGTAGTTTCTAAGAAAGCTTCTTTCCAGTTTTGAACGGAAGATATTTCGTTTTACACAATAGCCCTGTAGGCGCTTCCAAATATCCCTTTGCCAATTCCACAAGAACAGACTTAGCGAAAGTCTTCTTGAAGGGAAAGATGTAACTCTGTGAGATGAATTAACAGAACACAGAGCAGTTTCTCAGAATGCTTCTTTCCAGTTTTGAACGGAAGATATTTCCTTTTTCTCCATAGCCCTCTATGGGTTTCCAAATATCCCTTTGCCAATTCCACAAGAAGAGACTTAGCGAAAGGCTTCTGGAAGGGAAAGATGTAACTCTGTGAGATGAATTAACAGAACACAGAGCATTTTCTCAGAAAGCTTCTTTCCAGTTTTGAACGGATGATATTTCCTTTTTCAAAATAGCCCTCTATGGGCTTCCATACATCACTTTGCCAATTCCACAAGAAGAGCCTTAGCGAAAGGCTTCTTGAAGGGAAAGATGTAACTCTGTGAGATGAATTAACAGAACACAGAGCAGTTTCTCAGAAAGCTTCTTTCCAGTTTCGAACGGAAGATATTTCCTTTTTCACCATAGACCTCTATGGGCTTCCAAATATCCCCTTGCCAATTCCACGAGAACAGGCTTAGCGAAAGGCTTCTTGAAGGGAAAGATGTAACTCTGTGAGATGAATTAACAGAACACAGAGCAGTTTCTCAGAAAGCTTCTTTCCAGATTTTAACGGAAGATATTTACTTTTTCACCATAGCTCTCTATGGGCTTCCAAATATCCCTTTGCCAATTCCACAAGAACAGCCTTAGCGAAAAGCTTCTTGAAAGGAAAGATGTAACTCTGTGAGATGAATTAACAGAACACAATGCAGTTTCTCAGAAAGCTTCTTTCCAGTTTTGAACGGAAGATATTTCCTTTTTCACCATAGCCCTCTATATGCTTCCAAATATCCCTTTGCCAATTCCACGAGAACAGCCTTAGTGAAAGGCTTCTTGAAGGGAAACATGTAACTCTGTGAGATGAATTAACAGAACACAGAGCAGTTTCTCAGAAAGCTTCTTTCCAGTTTTGAACGGAAGATATTTCCTGTTTCACCATAGACCTCTAAAGGCTTCCAAATATCCCTTTGCCAATTCCACAAGAACAGCCTTAGCGAAAGGCTTCTTGAAGGGAAAGATGAAACTCTGTGAGATGAAATAACAGAACACAGAGCAGTTTCTCAGAAAGCTTCTTTCCAGTTTTGAACGGAAGATATTTCCTTTTTTACCTTTGCCCTCTATGGGCTTCCAAATATCGCTTTGCCAATTCCACAAGAACAGCCTTAGCGAAAGGCTTCTTGACGGGAAAGATGTAACTCTGTGAGATGAATTAACAGAACACAGAGCAGTTTCTCAGAAAGCTTCTTTCCAGTTTTGAACGGAAGATATTTCCTTTTTCACCATAGTCCTCTATGGGCTTCCAAATATCCCCTTGCCAATTCCACTAGAACAGCCTTAGCGAAAGGCTTCTTGAAGGGAAAGATGTAACTCTGTGAGATGAATTAACAGAACACAGAGCAGTTTCTCAGAAAGCTTCTTTCCAGTTTTGAACGGAAGATATTTCCTTTTTCACAATAGCCCTCTAGGGGCTTCCAAATATCACTTTGCCAATTCCACAAGAACAGCCTTAGCGACAGGCTTCTTAAAGGGAAAGATGTAACTCTGTGAGATGAATTAACAGAACTGAGAGCAGTTTCTCAGAAAGCTTCTTTCCAGTTCTGAACGGAAGATATTTCCTTTTTTACATAGCCCTCTATGGGTTTCCAAATATCCCTTTGCCAATTCCAAAAGAACAAACTTAGCGAAAGGCTTCTTGAAGGGAAAGATGTAACTCTGTGAGATGAATTAACAGAACACAGAGCCGTTTCTCAGAAAGGTTCTTTCCAGTTTTGAACAGAAGATATTTCCTTTTTCACCAAAGCAATCTATGGGCTTCCAAATATCACTTTGCGAATTCCACAAGAACAGCCTTAGCGAAAGGCTTCTGGAAGGGAAAGATGTAACTCTGTGAGATGAATTAACAGAACACAGAGCATTTTCTCAGAAAGCTTCTTTCCAGTTTTGAACGGATGATATTTCCTTTTTCAAAATAGCCCTCTATGGGCTTCCATACATCACTTTGCCAATTCCACAAGAACAGCCTTAGCGAAAGGCTTCTTGAAGGGAAAGATGTAACTCTGTGAGATGAATTAACAGAACACAGAGCAGTTTCCCAGAAACCTTATTTCCAGTTTTGAACGGAAGATATTTCCTTTTTCACCGTACCCCTCTATGGGCTTCCAAATATCCCTTTGCCAATTCCACAAGAACAGCCTTAGCGAAAGGCTTCTTGAAGGGAAAGATGTAACTCTGTGAGATGAATTAACAGAACACAGAGCAGTTTCTCACAAAGCTTCTTTCCAGTTTTGAACGGAAGATATTTCTTTTTCACCATAGACCTCTATGGGCTTCCAAATATCCCCTTGCCAATACCACGAGAACAGGCTTAGCGAAAGGCTTCTTGAAGGGAAAGATGTAACTCTGTGAGTTGAATTAACAGAACACAGAGCAGTCTCTCAGAAAACTTCTTTCCAGATTTTAACGGAAGATATTTACTTTTTCACCATAGCTCTCTATGGGCTTCCAAATATCCCATTGCCAATTCCACAAGAACAGCCTTAGCGAAAGGCTTCTTGAAGGGAAAGATGTAACTCTGTGAGATGAATTAACAGAACACAGAGCAGTTTCTCAGAAAGCTTCTTTCCAGTTTTGAACGGAAGATATTTCCTTTTTTACATAGCCCTCTATGGGCTTCCAAATATCCCTTTGCCAATTCCACAAGAACAACCTTAGCGAAAGGCTTCTTGAAGGGAAAGATGTAACTCTGTGAGATGAATTAACAGAACACAGAGCAGTTTCTCTGAAAGCTTCTTTCCAGTTTTGAACGGAAGATATTTCCTTTTTCTCCATAGCCCTCTATGGGCTTTCGAATATCCCTTTTTCAATTACACAAGAGCAGCCTTAGCGAAAGGCTTCTTGAAGGGAAAGATGTAACTCTGTGAGATGAATTAACAGAACACAGAGCAGTTTCTCAGAAAGCTTCTTTCCAGTTTTGAACGGAAGATATTTCCTTTTTCACCATAGACCTCTATGGGCTTCCAAATATCCCATTGCCAATTCCCGAAGAACAGCCTTAGCGAAAGGCTTCTTGAAGGGAAAGATGTAACTCTGTGAGATGAATTAACAGAACACAGAGCAGTTTCTCAGAAAGCTTCTTTCCAGTTTTGAACGGAAGATATTTTTTTTTTCACCATATCCTTCTATGGGCTTCCAAATATCCCTTTGCAAATTCCACAAGAACAACCTTAGCGAAAGGCTTCTTGAAGGGAAAGATGTAACTCTGTGAGATGAATTAACAAAACACAGAGCAGATTCTCAGAAAGCTTCTTTCCAGTTTTGAACGGAAGATATTTCCTTTTTCACCATAGCCCTCTATGGGCTTCCAAATATCCCTTTGCCAATTCCACAAGAACAGACTTAGCGAAAGGCTTCTTGAAGGTAAAGTTGTAACTCTGTGAGATGAATTAACAGAACACAGAGAAGTTTCTCAGAAAGCTTCCTTCCAGTTTTGAACGGAAGATATTTCCTTTTTCACAATATCCCTCTAGGGGCTTCCAAATATCACTTTGTCAATTCCACGAGAACAGCCTTAGCGAAAGGCTTCTTGAAGGGAAAGATGTAACTCTGTGAGATGAATTAACAGAACACAGAGCAGTTTTTCAGAAAGCTTCTTTCCAGTTTTGAACGGAAGATATTTCCTTTTTCAACATTGCCCTCTATGGGCTTCCAAATATCCCTTTGCCAATTCCACAAGAACAGCCTTAGCGATAGGCTTCTTCAAGGGAAAGATGTAACTCTGTGAGATGAATTAACAGAACACAGAGCAGTTTCTCAGAAAGCTTCATTCCAGTTTTGAACGGAAGATATTTCCTTTTTTACATAGCCCTCTATGGGCTTCCAAATATCCCTTTGCCAATTACACAAGAACAACCTTAGCGAAAAGCTCCTTGAAGGGAAAGAGGCAACTCTGTGAGATGAATTAATAGAACACAGAGCATTTTCTCAGAAAGCTTCTTTCCAGTTTTGAACGGAAGATATTTCCTTTTTCACCCTAGCCCTCTATGGGCTTCCAAATATCCCTTTGCCAATTAAACAAGAACGGCCTTAGCGAATGGCTTCTTTACGGGAAAGATGTAACTCTGTGAGATGAATTAACAGAACACAGAGCAGTTTCTCAGAAAGCTTCCTTCCAGTTTTGAACGGAAGATATTTCCTTTTTCATCATAGCCCTCTATGGGCTTCCAAATATCCCTTTGCCAATTCCACAAGAACAGCCTTAGCGAAAGGCTTCTTGAAGGGAAAGATGTAACTCTGTGAGATGAATTAACAGAACACAGAGCAGTTTCTCAGAAAGCTTCTTTCCAGTTTTGAACGGAAGATATTTCCTTTTTCACCATAGCCCTCTATGGGCTTCCAAATATCCCTTTGCCAATTCCACAAGAACAGCCTTAGCGAAAGGCTTCTTGAAATGAAAGATGTAACTCTGTGAGATGAATTAACAGAACACAGAGCAGTTTCTCAGAAAGCTTCTTTACAGTTTTGAACGGAAGATATTTCCTTTTTCACCATAGCCCTCTATGGGCTTCCAAATATCCCTTTGCCAATTCCACAAGAACAGCCTTAGCGAAAGGCTTCTTGAAGGGAAAGATGTTACTCTGTGAGATGAATTAACAGAACACAGAGCAGTTTCTCAGAAAGCTTCTTTCCAGTTTTGAACGGAAGATATTTCCTTTTTCACCATAGCCCTCTATGGGCTTCCAAATATCCCCCTGCCAATTCCACAAGAACAGCCTTAGCGAAAGGCTTCTTGAAGGGAAAGATGTAACTCTGTGAGATGAATGAAAAGAACACAGAGCAGTTTCTCAGAAAGCTTCTTTCCAGTTTTGAACGGAAGATATTTACTTTTTCACCATAGCCCTCTATGGGCTTCCAAATATCCCTTTGCCAATTCCACAAGAACAGCCTTAGCGTAAGGCTTCTTGAAATAAAAGATGTAACTCTGTGAGATGAATTAACAGAACACAGAGCAGTTTCTCAGAAAGCTTCTTTACAGTTTTGAACGGAAGATATTTCCTTTTTCACCATTGCCCTCTATGGGCTTCCAAATATCCCTTTGCCAATTCCACAAGAACAGCCTTAGCGAAAGGCTTCTTGAAGGGAAAGATGTAACTCTGTGAGATGAATTAACAGAACACAGAGCAGTTTCTCAGAAAGCTTCTTTCCAGTTTTGAACGGAAGATATTTCCTTTTTTACCTAGCCCTCTATGGGCTTCCAAATATCCCGTTGCCAATTACACAAGAACAACCTTAGCGAAAGGCTCCTTGAAGGGAAAGAGGCAACTCTGTGAGATGAATTAATAGAACACAGAGCAGTTTCTCAGAAAGCTTCTTTCCAGTTTTGAACGGAAGTTATTTCCTTTTTCACCATAGCACTCTATGGGCTTCCAAATATCCCTTTGCCAATTCCACAAGAACAGCCTTAGCGAAAGGCTTCTTGAAGGGAAAGATGTAACTCTGTGAGATGAATTTACAGAACACAGAACAGTTTCTCAGAAAGCTTCTTTCCAGTTTTGAACGGAACTTATTTCCTTTTTCAACGTAGCCCTCTATGGGATTCCAAATATCCCTTTGCCAATTCCACAAGAACAGCCGTAGCGAAAGGCTTCTTGAAGGGAAGGATGTAGCTCTGTGAGATGAATTAACAGAACACAGAGCAGTTTCTCAGAATGTTTCTTTCCAGTTTTGAACGGAAGATATTTCCTTTTTCACCATAGCCCTCTATGGGCTTCAAAATATCCCTTTGACAATTGCACAAGAACAGCGTTAGCGAAGGGCTTGTTGAAGGGAAAGATGTAACCCTGTGAGATGAATTAACAGAACACAGAGCAGTTTCTCAGAAAGCTTCTTTCCCGTTTTGAACGGAAGATATTTCCTTTTTCACCATAGCCCTCTATGGGCTTCCAAATATCCCTTTGGCAGTTCCACAAGAACATCCTTAGCGAAAGGCTTCTGGAAGAGAAAGATGTAACTCTGTGAGATGAAATAACAGAACACAGAGTAGTTTCTAAGAAAGCTTCTTTCCAGTTTTGAACGGAAGATATTTCGTTTTACACAATAGCCCTGTAGGCGCTTCCAAATATCCCTTTGCCAATTCCACAAGAACAGACTTAGCGAAAGTCTTCTTGAAGGGAAAGATGTAACTCTGTGAGATGAATTAACAGAACACAGAGCAGTTTCTCAGAATGCTTCTTTCCAGTTTTGAACGGAAGATATTTCCTTTTTCTCCATAGCCCTCTATGGGGTTCCAAATATCCCTTTGCCAATTCCACAAGAGCAGACTTAGCGAAAGGCTTCTGGAAGGGAAAGATGTAACTCTGTGAGATGAATTAACAGAACACAGAGCATTTTCTCAGAAAGCTTCTTTCCAGTTTTGAACGGATGATATTTCCTTTTTCAAAATAGCCCTCTATGGGCTTCCATACATCACTTTGCCAATTCCACAAGAAGAGCCTTAGCGAAAGGCTTCTTGAAGGGAAAGATGTAACTCTGTGAGATGAATTAACAGAACACAGAGCAGTTTCTCAGAAAGCTTCTTTCCAGTTTCGAACGGAAGATATTTCCTTTTTCACCATAGACCTCTATGGGCTTCCAAATATCCCCTTGCCAATTCAACGAGAACAGGCTTAGCGAAAGGCTTCTTGAAGGGAAAGATGTAACTCTGTGAGATGAATTAACAGAACACAGAGCAGTTTCTCAGAAAGCTTCTTTCCAGATTTTAACGGAAGATATTTACTTTTTCACCATAGCTCTCTAGGGGCTTCCAAATATCCCTTTGCCAATTCCACAAAAACAGCCTTAGCGAAAAGCTTCTTGAAAGGAAAGATGTAACTCTGTGAGATGAATTAACAGAACACAATGCAGTTTCTCAGAAAGCTTCTTTCCAGTTTTGAACGGAAGATATTTCCTTTTTCACCATAGCCCTCTATATGCTTCCAAATATCCCTTTGCCAATTCCACGAGAACAGCCTTAGTGAAAGGCTTCTTGAAGGGAAACATGTAACTCTGTGAGATGAATTAACAGAACACAGAGCAGTTTCTCAGAAAGCTTCTTTCCAGTTTTGAACGGAAGATATTTCCTGTTTCACCATAGACCTCTAAAGGCTTCCAAATATCCCTTTGCCAATTCCACAAGAACAGCCTTAGCGAAAGGCTTCTTGAAGGGAAAGATGAAACTCTGTGAGATGAAATAACAGAACACAGAGCAGTTTCTCAGAAAGCTTCTTTCCAGTTTTGAACGGAAGATATTTCCTTTTTTACCTTTGCCCTCTATGGGCTTCCAAATATCGCTTTGCCAATTCCACAAGAACAGCCTTAGCGAAAGGCTTCTTGACGGGAAAGATGTAACTCTGTGAGATGAATTAACAGAACACAGAGCAGTTTCTCAGAAAGCTTCTTTCCAGTTTTGAACGGAAGATATTTCCTTTTTCACCATAGTCCTCTATGGGCTTCCAAATATCCCCTTGCCAATTCCACTAGAACAGCCTTAGCGAAAGGCTTCTTGAAGGGAAAGATGTAACTCTGTGAGATGAATTAACAGAACACAGAGCAGTTTCTCAGAAAGCTTCTTTCCAGTTTTGAACGGAAGATATTTCCTTTTTCACAATAGCCCTCTAGGGGCTTCCAAATATCACTTTGCCAATTCCACAAGAACAGCCTTAGCGACAGGCTTCTTAAAGGGAAAGATGTAACTCTGTGAGATGAATTAACAGAACTGAGAGCAGTTTCTCAGAAAGCTTCTTTCCAGTTCTGAACGGAAGATATTTCCTTTTTTACATAGCCCTCTATGGGTTTCCAAATATCCCTTTGCCAATTCCAAAAGAACAACCTTAGCGAAAGGCTTCTTGAAGGGAAAGATGTAACTCTGTGAGATGAATTAACAGAACACAGAGCCGTTTCTCAGAAAGGTTCTTTCCAGTTTTGAACAGAAGATATTTCCTTTTTCACCATAGCAATCTATGGGCTTCCAAATATCACTTTGCGAATTCCACAAGAACAGCCTTAGCGAAAGGCTTCTGGAAGGGAAAGATGTAACTCTGTGAGATGAATTAACAGAACACAGAGCATTTTCTCAGAAAGCTTCTTTCCAGTTTTGAACGGATGATATTTCCTTTTTCAAAATAGCCCTCTATGGGCTTCCATACATCACTTTGCCAATTCCACAAGAACAGCCTTAGCGAAAGGCTTCTTGAAGGGAAAGATGTAACTCTGTGAGATGAATTAACAGAACACAGAGCAGTTTCCCAGAAACCTTATTTCCAGTTTTGAACGGAAGATATTTCCTTTTTCACCGTACCCCTCTATGGGCTTCCAAATATCCCTTTGCCAATTCCACAAGAACAGCCTTAGCGAAAGGCTTCTTGAAGGGAAAGATGTAACTCTGTGAGATGAATTAACAGAACACAGAGCAGTTTCTCACAAAGCTTCTTTCCAGTTTTGAACGGAAGATATTTCTTTTTCACCATAGACCTCTATGGGCTTCCAAATATCCCCTTGCCAATACCACGAGAACAGGCTTAGCGAAAGGCTTCTTGAAGGGAAAGATGTAACTCTGTGAGTTGAATTAACAGAACACAGAGCAGTCTCTCAGAAAACTTCTTTCCAGATTTTAACGGAAGATATTTACTTTTTCAACATAGCTCTCTATGGGCTTCCAAATATCCCATTGCCAATTCCACAAGAACAGCCTTAGCGAAAGGCTTCTTGAAGGGAAAGATGTAACTCTGTGAGATGAATTAACAGAACACAGAGCAGTTTCTCAGAAAGCTTCTTTCCAGTTTTGAACGGAAGATATTTCCTTTTTTACATAGCCTTCTATGGGCTTCCAAATATCCCTTTGCCAATTCCACAAGAACAACCTTAGCGAAAGGCTTCTTGAAGGGAAAGATGTAAATCTGTGAGATGAATTAACAGAACACAGAGCAGTTTCTCTGAAAGCTTCTTTCCAGTTTTGAACGGAAGATATTTCCTTTTTCTCCATAGCCCTCTATGGGCTTTCGAATATCCCTTTTTCAATTACACAAGAACAGACTTAGCGAAAGGCTTCTTGAAGTGAAAGATGTAACTCTGTGAGACGAATTAACAGAACACAGAGCAATTTCTCAGAAAGCTTCCTTCCAGTTTTGAACGGAAGATATTTCCTTTTTTACATAGCCCTCTATGGGCTTCCAAATATCCCTTTGCCAATTACACAAGAACAACCTTAGCGAAAAGCTCCTTGAAGGGAAAGAGGCAACTCTGTGAGATGAATTAATAGAACACAGAGCAGTTTCTCAGAAAGCTTCTTTCCAGTTTTGAACGGAAGATATTTCCTTTTTCACCCTAGCCCTCTATGGGCTTCCAAATATCCCTTTGCCAATTCCACAAGAACAGCCTTAGTGAAAGGCTTCTTGAAGGGAAAGATGTAACCCTGTGAGATGAATTAACAGAACACAGAGCAGTTTCTCAGAAAGCTTCTTTGCAGTTTTGAACGGAACATATTACCTTTTTCACAATAGCCCTCTTGGGGCTTCCAAATATTCCTTTGCCAATTCCACAAGAACAGCCTTAGCGAAAGGCTTCTTGAAGGGAAAGATGTAACTCTGTGAGATGAATTAATAGAACACAGAGTAGTTTCTCAGAAAGCTTCTTTCCAGTTTTAAACGGAAGATATTTCCTTTTTTACATAGCCCTCTATGGGCTTCCAAATATCCCTTTGCCTATTCCACAAGAACAACCTCAGCGAAAGGCTTCTTGAAGGGAAAGATGTAACTCTGTGAGATGAATTAACAGAACACAGAGCAGTTTCTCAGAAAGCTTCTTTCCATTTTTGAACGGAAGATATTTCCTTTTTCACCATAGCCCTCTATGGGCTTCCAAATATCCCTTTGCCAATTCCACAAGAACAACCCTAGCGAAAGGCTTCTTGAAGGGAAAGATGTAACTCTGTGAGATGAATTAACAGAACACAGGGCAGTTTCTCAGAAAGCTTCTTTCCAGTTTTGAACGGAAGATATTTCCTTTTTCACAATAGCCCTCTAGGGGCTTCCAAATATCACTTTGCCAATTCCACGAGAACAGCCTTAGCGAAAGGCTTCTTGAAGGGAAAGATGTAACTCTGTGAGATGAATTAACAGAACACAGAGCAGTATCTCAGAATGTTTCTTTCCAGTTTTGAACGGAAGATATTTCCTTTTTCACCATAGCCCTCTATGGGCTTCCAAATATCCCTTTGCCAATTCCACAAGAACAGCCTTAGCGAAAGGCTTCTTGAAGTGAAAGATGTAACTCTGTGAGACGAATTAACAGAACACAGAGCAATTTCTCAGAAAGCTTCTTTCCAGTTTTGAACGGAAGATATTTCCTGTTTCACCATAGACCTCTAAAGGCTTCCAAATATCCCTTTGCCAATTCCACAAGAACAGCCTTAGGGAAAGGCTTCTTGAAGGGAAAGATGAAACTCTGTGAGATGAATTAACAGAACACAGAGCAGTTTCTCAGAAAGCTTCTTTCCAGTTTTGAACGGAAGATATTTCCTTTTTTACCATTGCCCTCTATGGGCTTCCAAATATCCCTTTGCCAATTAAACAAGAACGGCCTTAGCGAATGGCTTCTTTACGGGAAAGATGTAACTCTGTGAGATGAATTAACAGAACACAGAGCAGTTTCTCAGAAAGCTTCTTTCCAGTTTTGAACGGAAGATATTTCCTTTTTCACCATAGCCCTCTATGGGCTTCCAAATATCCCTTTGCCAATTCCACAAGAACAGCCTTAGCGAAAGGCTTCTTGAAATGAAAGATGTAACTCTGTGAGATGAATTAACAGAACACAGAGCAGTTTCTCAGAAAGCTTCTTTACAGTTTTGAACGGAAGATATTTCCTTTTTCACCATAGCCCTCTATGGGCTTCCAAATATCCCCCTGCCAATTCCACAAGAACAGCCTTAGCGAAAGGCTTCTTGAAGGGAAAGATGTAACTCTGTGAGATGAATGAAAAGAACACAGAGCAGTTTCTCAGAAAGCTTCTTTCCAGTTTTGAACGGAAGATATTTACTTTTTCACCATAGCCCTCTATGGGCTTCCAAATATCTCTTTGCCAATTCCACAAGAACAGCCTTAGCGTAAGGCTTCTTGAAATAAAAGATGTAACTCTGTGAGATGAATTAACAGAACACAGAGCAGTTTCTCAGAAAGCTTCTTTACAGTTTTGAACGGAAGATATTTCCTTTTACACCATTGCCCTCTATGGGCTTCCAAATATCCCTTTGCCAATTCCACAAGAACAGCCTTAGCGAAAGGCTTCTTGAAGGGAAAGATGTAACTCTGTGAGATGAATTAACAGAACACAGAGCAGTTTCTCAGAAAGTTTCTTTCCAGTTTTGAACGGAAGATATTTCCTTTTTCACAATAGCCCTCTTGTGGCTTCCAAATATGACTTTGCCAATTCCACAAGAACAGCCTCAGCGAAAGGCTTCTTTAAGGGAAAGATGTAACTCTGTGAGATGAATTAACAGAACACAGAGCAGTTTCTCAGAAAGCTTCTTTCCAGTTTTGAACGGAAGATATTTCCTTTTTTACCATAGCCTTCTATGGGCTTCCAAATATCCCTTTGCCAATTCCACAAGAACAGCCTTAGCGAAAGGCTTCTTGAGGGAAAGATGTAACTCTGTGAGATGAATTAACAGAACACAGATCAGTTTCTCAGAAAGCTTCTTTCCAGTTTTCAACGGAAGATAATTTCTTTATCACCATAGCCCTCTATGGGCCTCCAAATATCCCCTTGCCAATTCCACAAGAACAGCCTTAGCGAAAGGCTTCTTGAAGGGAAAGATGTAACTCTGTGAGATGAATGAACAGAACACAGAGCAGTTTCTCAGAAAGCTTCTTTCCAGTTTTGAACGGAAGATATTTCCTTTTTCACCATAGCCCCCTATGGGCTTCCAAATATCCCTTTGCCAATTCCACAAGAACAGCCTTAGCGAAAGGCTTCTTGAAATGAAAGATGTAACGCTGTGAGATGAATTAACAGAACACAGAGCAGTTCCTCAGAAAGCTTCTTTCCAGTTTTGAACTTAAGATATTTCCGTTTTCACCATAGCCCTCTATGGGCTTCCAAATATCTCTTTGCCAATTCCACAAGAACAGCCTTAGCGAAAGGCTTCTTGAAGGGAAAGATGTAACTCTGTGAGATGAATTAACAGAACACAGAGCAGTTTCTCAGAAAGCTTCTTTCCAGTTTTGAACGGAAGATATTTCCTTTTTCACCATAGACCTCTACGGGCTTCCAAATATCCCCTTGCCAATTCCACAAGAACAGCCTTAGCGAAAGGCTTCTTGAAGGGAAAGATGTAACTCTGTGAGATGAATTAACAGAACACAGATCAGTTTCTCAGAAAGCTTCTTCCAGTTTTCAACGGAAGATATTTCTTTTTCACCATAGCCCTCTATGGGCTTCCCAATATCCCCCTGCCAAATCCACAAGAACAGCCTTAGCGAAAGGCTTCTTGAAGGGAAAGATGTAACTCTGTGAGATGAATTAACAGAACACAGAGCAGTTTCTCAGAAAGCTTCTTTCCAGTTTTGAACGGAAGATATTTCCTTTTTCACAATAGCCCTCTTTGGCTTCCAAATATCACTTTGCCAATTCCACAAGAACAGCCTTAGCGAAAGGCTTCTTGAAGGGAAAGATGTAACTCTGTGAGATGAATTAACAGAACACAGAGCAGTTTCTCAGAAAGCCTCTTTCCAGTTTTGAACTTAGATATTTCCGTTTTCACCATAGCCCTCTATTGGCTTCCAAATATCCCTTTGCCAATTCCACAAGAACAGCCTTAGCGAAAGGCTTCTTGAAGTGAAAGATGTAACTCTGTGAGATGAATTAACAGAACACAGAGCAGTTTCTCAGAAAGTTTCTTTCCAGTTTTGAACGGAAGATATTTCCTGTTTCACCATAGACCTCTAAAGGCTTCCAAATATCCCTTTGCCAATTCCACAAGAACAGCCTTAGGGAAAGGCTTCTTGAAGGGAAAGATGTAACTCTGTGAGATGAATTAACAGAACACAGAGCAGTTTCTCAGAAAGCTTCTTTCCAGTTTAGAACGGAAGATATTTCCTTTTTTACCATTGCCCTCTATGGGCTTCCAAATATCCCTTTGCCAATTAAACATGAACGGCCTTAGCGAATGGCTTCTTGACGGGAAAGAGGTAAATCTGTGAGATGAATTAACAGAACACAGAGCAGTTTCTCAGAAAGCTTCCTTCCAGTTTTGAACGGAAGATATTTCCTTTTTCATCATAGCCCTCTATGGGCTTCCAAATATCCCTTTGCCAATTCCACAAGAACAGCCTTAGCGAAAGGCTTCTTGAAGGGAAAGATGTAACTCTGTGAGATGAATGAACAGAACACAGAGCAGTTTCTCAGAAAGCTTCTTTCCAGTTTTGAACGGAAGATATTTCCTTTTTCACCATAGCCCTCTATGGGCTTCCAAATATCCCTTTGCCAATTCCACAAGAACAGCCTTAGCGAAAGGCTTCTTGAAATGAAAGATGTAACTCTGTGAGATGAATTAACAGAACACAGAGCAGTTTCTCAGAAAGCTTCTTTACAGTTTTGAACGGAAGATATTTCCTTTTTCACCATAGCCCTCTATGGGCTTCCAAATATCCCTTTGCCAATTCCAAAAGAACAGCCTTAGCGAAAGGCTTCTTGAAGGGAAAGATGTAACTCTGTGAGATGAATTAACAGAACACAGAGCAGTTTCTCAGAAAGCTTCTTTCCAGTTTTGAACGGAAGATATTTCCTTTTTCACCATAGCCCTCTATGGGCTTCCAAATATCCCCCTGCCAATTCCACAAGAACAGCCTTAGCGAAAGGCTTCTTGAAGGGAAAGATGTAACTCTGTGAGATGAATGAACAGAACACAGAGCAGTTTCTCAGAAAGCTTCTTTCCAGTTTTGAACGGAAGATATTTACTTTTTCACCATAGCCCTCTATGGGCTTCCAAATATCCCTTTGCCAATTCCACAAGAACAGCCTTAGCGTAAGGCTTCTTGAAATAAAAGATGTAACTCTGTGAGATGAATTAACAGAACACAGAGCAGTTTCTCAGAAAGCTTCTTTCCAGTTTTGAACGGAAGATAATTCCTTTTTTACATAGCCCTCTGTGGGCTTCCAAATATCCTTTGCCAATTCCACAAGAACAACCCTAGCGAAAGGCTTCTTGAAGGGAAGGATGTAACTCTGTGAGATGAATTAACAGAACACCGAGCAGTTTCTCAGAAAGCTTCTTTCCAGTTTTGAACGGAAGATATTTCCTTTTTTACCATAGCCTTCTATGGGCTTCCAAATATCCCTTTGCCAATTCCACAAGAACAGCCTTAGCGAAAGGCTTCTTGAAGGGAAAGATATAACTCTGTGAGATGAATTAACAGAACACAGATCAGTTTCTCAGAAAGCTTCTTCCAGTTTTCAACGGAAGATATTTCTTTTTCACCATAGCCCTCTATGGGCTTCCAAATATCCCCCTGCCAATTCCACAAGAACAGCCTTAGCAAAAGGCTTCTTGAAGGGAAAGATGTAACTCTGTGAGATGAATTAACATAACACAGAGCAGTTTCTCAGAAAGCTTCTTTCCAGTTTTGAACGGAAGATATTTCCTTTTTCACAATAGCCCTCTTTTGGCTTCCAAATATCACTTTGCCAATTCCACAAGAACAGCCTTAGCGAAAGGCTTCTTGAAGGGAAAGTTGTAACTCTGTGAGATGAATGAACAGAACACAGAGCAGTTTCTCAGAAAGCCTCTTTCCAGTTTTGAACTTAGATATTTCCGTTTTCACCATAGACCTCTATTGGCTTCCAAATATCCCTTTGCCAATTCCACAAGAACAGCCTTAGCGAAAGGCTTCTTGAAGTGAAAGATGTAACTCTGTGAGATGAATTAACAGAACACAGAGCAGTTTCTCAGAAAGTTTCTTTCCAGTTTTGAACGGAAGATATTTCCTGTTTCACCATAGACCTCTAAAGGCTTCCAAATATCCCTTTGCCAATTCCACAAGAACAGCCTTAGGGAAAGGCTTCTTTAAGGGAAAGATGTAACTCTGTGAGATGAATTAACAGAACACAGAGCAGTTTCTCAGAAATCTTCTTTCCAGTTTAGAACGGAAGATATTTCCTTTTTTACCATTGCCCTCTATGGGCTTCCAAATATCCCTTTGCCAATTAAACATGAACGGCCTTAGCGAATGGCTTCTTGACGGGAAAGAGGTAACTCTGTGAGATGAATTAACAGAACACAGAGCAGTTTCTCAGAAAGCTTCCTTCCAGTTTTGAACGGAAGATATTTCCTTTTTCATCATAGCCCTCTAAGGGCTTCCAAATATGCCTTTGCCAATTCCACAAGAACAGCCTTAGCGAAAGGCTTCTTGAAGGGAAAGATGTAACTCTGTGAGATGAATTAACAGAACACAGAGCAGTTTCTAAGAAAGCTTCTTTCCAGTTTTGAACGGAAGATATTTCCTTTTTCACCATAGCCCTCTATGAGCTTCCAAATATCCCTTTGCCAATTCCACAAGAACAGCCTTAGCGAAAGGCTTCCTGAAATGAAAGATGTAACTCTGTGAGATGAATTAACAGAACACAGAGCAGTTTCTCAGAAAGCTTCTTTACAGTTTTGAACGGAAGATATTTCCTTTTTCACCATAGCCCTCTATGGGCTTCCAAATATCCCTTTGCCAATTCCAAAAGAACAGCCTTAGCGAAAGGCTTCTTGAAGGGAAAGATGTTACTCTGTGAGATGAATTAACAGAACACAGAGCAGTTTCTCAGAAAGCTTCTTTCCAGTTTTGAACGGAAGATATTTCCTTTTTCACCGTAGCCCTCTATGGGCTTCCAAATATCCCCCTGCCAATTCCACAAGAACAGCCTTAGCGAAAGGCTTCTTGAAGGGAAAGATGTAACTCTGTGAGATGAATGAACAGAACACAGAGCAGTTTCTCAGAAAGCTTCTTTCCAGTTTTGAACGGAAGATATTTACTTTTTCACCATAGCCCTCTATGGGTTTCCAAATATCCCTTTGCCAATTCCACAAGAACAGCCTTAGCGTAAGGCTTCTTGAAATAAAAGATGTAACTCTGTGAGATGAATTAACAGAACACAGACCAGTTTCTCAGAAAGCTTCTTTACAGTATTGAACGGAAGATATTTCCTTTTTCACCATAGCCCTCTATGGGCTTCCAAATATCCCTTTGCCAATTCCACAATAACAGCCTTAGCGAAAGGCTTCTTGAAGGGAAAGATGTAACTCTGTGAGATGAATGAACAGAACACAGAGCAGTTTCTCAGAAAGCTTCTTTCCAGTTTTGAACGGAAGATATTTACTTTTTCACCATAGCCCTCTATGGGCTTCCAAATATCCCTTTGCCAATTCCACAAGAACAGCCTTAGCGTAAGGCTTCTTGAAATAAAAGATGTAACTCTGTGAGATGAATTAACAGAACACAGAGCAGTTTCTCAGAAAGCTTCTTTCCAGTTTTGAACGGAAGATAATTCCTTTTTTACATAGCCCTCTGTGGGCTTCCAAATATCCTTTGCCAATTCCACAAGAACAACCCTAGCGAAAGGCTTCTTGAAGGGAAGGATGTAACTCTGTGAGATGAATTAACAGAACACCGAGCAGTTTCTCAGAAAGCTTCTTTCCAGTTTTGAACGGAAGATATTTCCTTTTTTACCATAGCCTTCTATGGGCTTCCAAATATCCCTTTGCCAATTCCACAAGAACAGCCTTAGCGAAAGGCTTCTTGAAGGGAAAGATATAACTCTGTGAGATGAATTAACAGAACACAGATCAGTTTCTCAGAAAGCTTCTTCCAGTTTTCAACGGAAGATATTTCTTTTTCACCATAGCCCTCTATGGGCTTCCAAATATCCCCCTGCCAATTCCACAAGAACAGCCTTAGCAAAAGGCTTCTTGAAGGGAAAGATGTAACTCTGTGAGATGAATTAACATAACACAGAGCAGTTTCTCAGAAAGCTTCTTTCCAGTTTTGAACGGAAGATATTTCCTTTTTCACAATAGCCCTCTTTTGGCTTCCAAATATCACTTTGCCAATTCCACAAGAACAGCCTTAGCGAAAGGCTTCTTGAAGGGAAAGTTGTAACTCTGTGAGATGAATGAACAGAACACAGAGCAGTTTCTCAGAAAGCCTCTTTCCAGTTTTGAACTTAGATATTTCCGTTTTCACCATAGACCTCTATTGGCTTCCAAATATCCCTTTGCCAATTCCACAAGAACAGCCTTAGCGAAAGGCTTCTTGAAGTGAAAGATGTAACTCTGTGAGATGAATTAACAGAACACAGAGCAGTTTCTCAGAAAGTTTCTTTCCAGTTTTGAACGGAAGATATTTCCTGTTTCACCATAGACCTCTAAAGGCTTCCAAATATCCCTTTGCCAATTCCACAAGAACAGCCTTAGGGAAAGGCTTCTTTAAGGGAAAGATGTAACTCTGTGAGATGAATTAACAGAACACAGAGCAGTTTCTCAGAAATCTTCTTTCCAGTTTAGAACGGAAGATATTTCCTTTTTTACCATTGCCCTCTATGGGCTTCCAAATATCCCTTTGCCAATTAAACATGAACGGCCTTAGCGAATGGCTTCTTGACGGGAAAGAGGTAACTCTGTGAGATGAATTAACAGAACACAGAGCAGTTTCTCAGAAAGCTTCCTTCCAGTTTTGAACGGAAGATATTTCCTTTTTCACCATAGCCCTCTATGGGCTTCCAAATATCCCTTTGCCAATTCCACAAGAACAGCCTTAGCGAAAGGCTTCCTGAAATGAAAGATGTAACTCTGTGAGATGAATTAACAGAACACAGAGCAGTTTCTCAGAAAGCTTCTTTACAGTTTTGAACGGAAGATATTTCCTTTTTCACCATAGCCCTCTATGGGCTTCCAAATATCCCTTTGCCAATTCCAAAAGAACAGCCTTAGCGAAAGGCTTCTTGAAGGGAAAGATGTTACTCTGTGAGATGAATTAACAGAACACAGAGCAGTTTCTCAGAAAGCTTCTTTCCAGTTTTGAACGGAAGATATTTCCTTTTTCACCGTAGCCCTCTATGGGCTTCCAAATATCCCCCTGCCAATTCCACAAGAACAGCCTTAGCGAAAGGCTTCTTGAAGGGAAAGATGTAACTCTGTGAGATGAATGAACAGAACACAGAGCAGTTTCTCAGAAAGCTTCTTTCCAGTTTTGAACGGAAGATATTTACTTTTTCACCATAGCCCTCTATGGGTTTCCAAATATCCCTTTGCCAATTCCACAAGAACAGCCTTAGCGTAAGGCTTCTTGAAATAAAAGATGTAACTCTGTGAGATGAATTAACAGAACACAGACCAGTTTCTCAGAAAGCTTCTTTACAGTATTGAACGGAAGATATTTCCTTTTTCACCATAGCCCTCTATGGGCTTCCAAATATCCCTTTGCCAATTCCACAATAACAGCCTTAGCGAAAGGCTTCTTGAAGGGAAAGATGTAACTCTGTGAGATGAATTAACAGAACACAGAGCAGTTTCTCAGAAAGCTTCTTTCCAGTTTTGAACGGAAGATATTTCCTTTTTTACCATAGCCCTCTTTGGGCTTCCAAATATCTCTTTGCCATTTCTACAAGAACAGCCTTAGCGAAAGGCTTCTTGAAGGGAAAGATGTAACTCTGTGAGATGAATTAACAGAACACAGAGCAGTCTCTCAGAAAGCTTCTTTCCAGTTTTGAACGGAAGATATTTCCTTTTTCACCATAGCCGTCTATGGGCTTCCTAATATCCCTTTGCCAATTCCACAAGAACAGCCTTAGCGAAAGGCTTCTTGAAGGGAAAGATGTAACTCTGTGAGATGAATTAACAGGACACAGAGCAGTTTCTCAGAAAGCTTCTTTCCAGTTTTGAACGAAAGGTATTTCCTTTTTCACCATAGCCCTCTATGTGCTTCCAAATATCCCTTTGCCAATTCCACAAGAAAAGCCTTAGCGAAAGGCTTCTTGAAATGAAAGATGTAACCCTGTGAGATGAATTAACAGAACACAGAGCAGTTTCTCAGAAAGCTTCTTTCCAGTTTTGAACGGAAGATATTTCCTTTTTTACCATTGCCCTCTATGGGCTTCCAAATATCCCTTTGCCAAATAAACAAGAACGGCCTTAGCGAATGGCTTCTTGACGGGAAAGATGTAACTCTGTGAGATGAATTGACAGAACACAGAGCAGTTTCTCAGAAAGCTTCCTTCCAGTTTTGAACGGAAGATATTTCCTTTTTCATCATAGCCCTCTATGGGCTTCCAAATATCCCTTTGCCAATTCCACAAGAACAGCCTTACGAAAGGCTTCTTGAAGGGAAAGATGTAACTCTGTGAGATGAATTAACAGAACACAGAGCAGTTTCTCAGAAAGCTTCTTTCCAGTTTTGAACGGAAGATATTTCCTTTTTCACCATAGCCCTCTATGGGCTTCCAAATATCCCTTTGCCAATTCCACAAGAACAGCCTTAGCGAAAGGCTTCTTGAAGGGAAAGATGTTACTCTGTGAGATGAATTAACAGAACACAGAGCAGTTTCTCAGAAAGCTTCTTTCCAGTTTTGAACGGAAGATATTTCCTTTTTCACCATAGCCCTCTATGGGCTTCCAAATATCCCCCTGCCAGTTCCACAAGAACAGCCTTAGCGAGAGGCTTCTTGAAGGGAAAGATGTAACTCTGTGAGATGAATGAAAAGAACACAGAGCAGTTTCTCAGAAAGCTTCTTTCCAGTTTTGAACGGAAGATATTTACTTTTTCACCATAGCCCTCTGTGGGCTTCCAAATATCCCTTTGCCAATTCCACAAGAACAGCCTTAGCGTAAGGCTTCTTGAAATAAAAGATGTAACTCTGTGAGATGAATTAACAGAACACAGAGCAGTTTCTCAGAAAGCTTCTTTACAGTTTTGAACGGAAGATATTTCCTTTTTCACCATAGCCCTCTATGGGCTTCCAAATATCCCTTTTCCAATTCCACAAGAACAGCCTTAGCGAAAGGCTTCTTGAAGGGAAAGATGTAACTCTGTGAGATGAATTAACAGAACACAGAGCAGTTTCTCAGAAAGCTTCTTTGAGTTTTGAACGGAAGATATTTCCTTTTTCATAATAGCCCTCTTGTGGCTTCCAAATATGACTTTGCCAATTCCACAAGAACAGCCTCAGCGAAAGGCTTCTTTAAGGGAAAGATGTAACTCTGTGAGATGAATTAACAGAACACAGAGCAGTTTCTCAGAAAGCTTCTTTCCAGTTTTGAACGGAAGATATTTCCTTTTTTACATAGCCCTCTGTGGGCTTCCAAATATCCTTTGCCAATTCCACAAGAACAACCCTAGCGAAAGGCTTCTTGAAGGGAAGGATGTAACTCTGTGAGATGAATTAACAGAACACAGAGCAGTTTCTCAGAAATCTTCTTTCCAGTTTTGAACGGAAGATATTTCCTTTTTTACCATAGCCTTCTATGGGCTTCCAAATATCCCTTTGCCAATTCCACAAGAACAGCCTTAGCGAAAGGCTTCTTGAAGGGAAAGATGTAACTCTGTGAGATGAATTAACAGAACACAGATCAGTTTCTCAGAAAGCTTCTTTCCAGTTTTCAACGGAAGATAATTTCTTTATCACCATAGCCCTCTATGGGCTTCCAAATATCCCATTGCCAATTCCACAAGAACAGCCTTAGCGAAAGGGTTCTTGAAGGGAAAGATGTAACTCTGTGAGATGAATGAACAGAACACAGAGCAGTTTCTCAGAAAGCTTCTTTCCAGTTTTGAACGGAAGATATTTCCTTTTTCACCATAGCCCTCTATGGGCTTCCAAATATCCCTTTGCCAATTCCACAAGAACAGCCTTAGCGAAAGGCTTCTTGAAATGAAAGATGTAACGCTGTGAGATGAATTAACAGAACACAGAGCAGTTCCTCAGAAAGCTTCTTTCCAGTTTTGAACTTAAGATATTTCCGTTTTCATCATAGCCCTCTATGGGCTTCCAAATATCCCTTTGCCAATTCCACAAGAACAGCCTTAGCGAAAGGCTTCTTGAAGGGAAAGATGTAACTCTTTGAGATGAATTAACAGAACACAGAGCAGTCTCTCAGAAAGCTTCTTTCCAGTTTTGAACGGAAGATATTTCCTTTTTCACCATAGCCGTCTATGGGCTTCCAAATATCCCTTTGCCAATTCCACAAGAACAGCCTTAGCGAAAGGCTTCTTGAAGGGAAAGATGTAACTCTGTGAGATGAATTAACAGGACACAGAGTAGTTTTTCAGAAAGCTTCTTTCCAGTTTTGAACGAAAGATATTTCCTTTTTCACCATAGCCCTCTATGTGCTTCCAAATATCCCTTTGCCAATTCCACAAGAACAGCCTTAGCGAAAGGCTTCTTGAAATGAAAGATGTAACCCTGTGAGATGAATTAACAGAACACAGAGCAGTTTCTCAGAAAGCTTCTTTCCAGTTTTGAACGGAAGATATTTCCTTTTCCCCTTAGCCCTCTATGGGCTTCCAAATATCCCTTTGCCAATTCCACAAGAAGAGCCTTATCGAAGGGCTTCTTGAAGGGAAAGATGTAACTCTGTGAGATGAATTAACAGAACACAGAGCAGTTTCTCAGAAAGCTTCTTTCCAGTTTTGAAGGGAAGATATTACCTGTTTCACCATAGACCTCTAAAGGCTTCCAAATATCCCTTTGCCAATTCCACAAGAACAGCCTTAGCGAAAGGCTTCTTGAAGGGAAAGATGAAACTCTGTGAGATGAATTAACAGAACACAGAGCAGTTTCTCAGAAAGCTTCTTTACAGTTTTGAACGGAGGATATTTCCTTTTTCACCATAGCCCTCTATGGGCTTCCAAATATCCCTTTGCCAATTCCACAAGAACAGCCTTAGCGAAAGGCTTCTTGAAGTGAAAGATGTAACTCTGTGAGATGAATTAACAGAACACAGAGCAGTTTCTCAGAAAGTTTCTTTCCAGTTTTGAACGGAAGATATTTCCTTTTTCACAATAGCCCTCTTGTGGCTTCCAAATATGACTTTGCCAATTCCACAAGAACAGCCTCAGCGAAAGGCTTCTTTAAGGGAAAGATGTAACTCTGTGAGATGAATTAACAGAACACAGAGCAGTTTCTCAGAAAGCTTCCTTCCAGTTTTGAACGGAAGATATTTCCTTTTTTACATAGCCCTCTGTGGGCTTCCAAATATCCTTTGCCAATTCCACAAGAACAACCCTAGCGAAAGGCTTCTTGAAGGGAAGGATGTAACTCTGTGAGATGAATTAACAGAACACAGAGCAGTTTCTCAGAAAGCTTCTTTCCAGTTTTGAACGGAAGATATTTCCTTTTTCACCATAGCCCTCTATGGGCTTCCAAATATCCCTTTGCCAATTCCACAAGAACAGCCTTAGCGAAAGGCTTCTTGAAATGAAAGATGTAACTCTGTGAGATGAATTAACAGAACACAGAGCAGTTTCTCAGAAAGCTTCTTTCCAGTTTTGAACGGAAGATATTTCCTTTTTCACCATAGCCCTCTATGGGCTTCCAAATATCCCTTTGCCAATTCCACAAGAACAGCCTTAGCGAAAGGCTTCTTGAAATGAAAGATGTAACTCTGTGAGATGAATTAACAGAACACAGAGCAGTTTCTCAGAAAGCTTCTTTCCAGTTTTGAACGGAAGATATTTCCTGTTTCACCATAGACCTCTAAAGGCTTCCAAATATCCCTTTGCCAATTCCACAAGAACAGCCTTAGGGAAAGGCTTCTTGAAGGGAAAGATGAAACTCTGTGAGATGAATTAACAGAACACAGAGCAGTTTCTCAGAAAGCTTCTTTCCAGTTTTGAACGGAAGATATTTCCTTTTTTACCATTGCCCTCTATGGGCTTCCAAATATCCCTTTGCCAATTAAACAAGAACGGCCTTAGCGAATGGCTTCTTTACGGGAAAGATGTAACTCTGTGAGATGAATTAACAGAACACAGAGCAGTTTCTCAGAAAGCTTCCTTCCAGTTTTGAACGGAAGATATTTCCTTTTTCATCATAGCCCTCTATGGGCTTCCAAATATCCCTTTGCCAATTCCACAAGAACAGCCTTAGCGAAAGGCTTCTTGAAGGGAAAGATGTAACTCTGTGAGATGAATGAACAGAACACAGAGCAGTTTCTCAGAAAGCTTCTTTCCAGTTTTGAACGGAAGATATTTCCTTTTTCACCATAGCCCTCTATGGGCTTCCAAATATCCCTTTGCCAATTCCACAAGAACAGCCTTAGCGAAAGGCTTCTTGAAGGGAAAGATGTTACTCTGTGAGATGAATTAACAGAACACAGAGCAGTTTCTCAGAAAGCTTCTTTCCAGTTTTGAACGGAAGATATTTCCTTTTTCACCATAGCCCTCTATGGGCTTCCAAATATCCCCCTGCCAATTCCACAAGAACAGCCTTAGCGAAAGGCTTCTTGAAGGGAAAGATGTAACTCTGTGAGATGAATGAAAAGAACACAGAGCAGTTTCTCAGAAAGCTTCTTTCCAGTTTTGAACGGAAGATATTTACTTTTTCACCATAGCCCTCTATGGGCTTCCAAATATCCCTTTGCCAATTCCACAAGAACAGCCTTAGCGTAAGGCTTCTTGAAATAAAAGATGTAACTCTGTGAGATGAATTAACAGAACACAGAGCAGTTTCTCAGAAAGCTTCTTTACAGTTTTGAACGGAAGATATTTCCTTTTTCACCATAGCACTCTATGGGCTTCCAAATATCCCTTTGCCAATTCCACAAGAACAGCCTTAGCGAAAGGCTTCTTGAAGGGAAAGATGTAACTCTGTGAGATGAATTAACAGAACACAGAGCAGTTTCTCAGAAAGCTTCTTTCCAGTTTTGAACGGAAGATATTTCCTTTTTCACAATAGCCCTCTCGTGGCTTCCAAATATGACTTTGCCAATTCCACAAGAACAGCCTCAGCGAAGGGCTTCTTTAAGGGAAAGATGTAACTCTGTGAGATGAATTAACAGAACACAGAGCAGTTTCTCAGAAAGCTTCTTTCCAGTTTTGAACGGAAGATATTTCCTTTTTTACCATAGCCTTCTATGGGCTTCCAAATATCCCTTTGCCAATTCCACAAGAACAGCCTTAGCGAAAGGCTTCTTGAAGGGAAAGATGTAACTCTGTGAGATGAATTAACAGAACACAGATCAGTTTCTCAGAAAGCTTCTTTCCAGTTTTCAACGGAAGATAATTTCTTTATCACCATAGCCCTCTATGGGCTTCCAAATATCCCCTTGCCAATTCCACAAGAACAGCCTTAGCGAAAGGGTTCTTGAAGGGAAAGATGTAACTCTGTGAGATGAATGAACAGAACACAGAGCAGTTTTTCAGAAAGCTTCTTTCCAGTTTTGAACGGAAGATATTTCCTTTTTCACCATAGCCCTCTATGGGCTTCCAAATATCCCTTTGCCAATTCCACAAGAACAGCCTTAGCGAAAGGCTTCTTGAAATGAAAGATGTAACGCTGTGAGATGAATTAACAGAACACAGAGCAGTTCCTCAGAAAGCTTCTTCCCAGTTTTGAACTTAAGATATTTCCGTTTTCACCATAGCCCTCTATGGGCTTCCAAATATCTCTTTGCCAATTCCACAAGAACAGCCTTAGCGAAAGGCTTCTTGAAGGGAAAGATGTAGCTCTGTGAGATGAATGAACAGAACACAGAGCAGTTTCTCAGAAAGCTTCTTTCCAGTTTTGAACGGAAGATATTTCCTTTTTCACCATAGACCTCTACGGGCTTCCAAATATCCCTTTGCCAATTCCACAAGAACAACCTTAGCGAAAGGCTTCTTGAAGGGAAAGATGTAACTCTGTGAGATGAATTAACAGAACACAGATCAGTTTCTCAGAAAGCTTCTTCCAGTTTTCAACGGAAGATATTTCTTTTTCACCATAGCCCTCTATGGGCTTCCCAATATCCCCCTGCCAATTCCACAAGAACAGCCCTAGCGAAAGGCTTCTTGAAGGGAAAGATGTAACTCTGTGAGATGAATTAACAGAACACAGAGCAGTTTCTCTGAAAGCTTCTTTCCAGTTTTGAACGGAAGATATTTCCTTTTTCACCATAGCCCTCTATGGGCTTCCAAATATCCCTTTGCCAATTCCAGAAGAACAGCCTTAGCGAAAGGCTTCTTGAAGGGAAAGATGTAACTCTGTGAGATGAATTAACAGAACACAGAGCAGTTTCTCAGAAAGCTTCTTTCCAGTTTCGAACGGAAGATATTTCCTTTTTCACAATATCCCTCTTTTGGCTTCCAAATATCACTTTGCCAATTCCACAAGAACAGCCTTAGCGAAAGGCTTCTTGAAGGGAAAGATGTAACTCTGTGAGATGAATGAACAGAACACAGAGCAGTTTCTCAGAAAGCTTCTTTCCAGTTTTGAACTTAGATATTTCCGTTTTCACCATAGCCCTCTATGGGCTTCCAAATATTCCTTTGCCAATTCCACAAGAACAGCCTTAGCGAAAGGCTTCCTGAAGGGAAAGATGTAACTCTGTGAGATGAATTCACGGTACAGAGAGCAGTTTCTCAGAAAGCTTCTTTCCAGTTTTGAACGGAAGATAATTCCTTTTTTACCATAGCCCTCTATGGGCTTCCCAATATCCCTTTGCCATTTCCACAAGAACAGCCTTAGCGAAAGGCTTCTGGAAGGGAAAGATGTAACTCTGTGAGATGAATTAACAGAACACAGAGCAGTTTCTCAGAAAGCTTCTTTCCAGTTTTGAACGGAAGATATTTCCTTTTTCACCATAGACCTCTATGGGCTTCCAAATATCCCCTTGCCAATTCCACAAGAACAGCCTTAGCGAAAGGCTTCTTGAAGGGAAAGATGTAACTCTGTGAGATGAATTAACAGAACACAGAGCAGTTTCTCAGAAAGCTTCTTTCCAGTTTTGAACGGAAGATATTTCCTTTTTTACCATAGCCCTCTATGGGCTTCCAAATATCCCTTGGCCAATTCCACAAGAACAGCCTTAGCGAAAGGCTTCTTGAAGGGAAAGATGTAACTCTGTGAGATGAATTAACAGAACACAGAGCAGTTTCTCAGAAAGCTTCTTTCCAGTTTTGAACGGAAGATAATTCCTTTTTTACATAGCCCTCTGTGGGCTTCCAAATATCCTTTGCCAATTCCACAAGAACAACCCTAGCGAAAGGCTTCTTGAAGGGAAAGATGTAACTCTGTGAGATGAATGAACAGAACACAGAGCAGTTTCTCAGAAAGCCTCTTTCCAGTTTTGAACTTAGATATTTCCGTTTTCTCCATAGCCCTCTATTGGCTTCCAAATATCCCTTTGCCAATTCCACAAGAACAGCCTTAGCGAAAGGCTTCTTGAAGTGAAAGATGTAACACTGTGAGATGAATTAACAGAACACAGAGCAGTTTCTCAGAAAGTTTCTTTCCAGTTTTGAAAGGAAGATATTTCCTGTTTCACCATAGACCTCTAAAGGCTTCCAAATATTCCTTTGCCAATTCCACAAGAACAGCCTTAGGGAAAGGCTTCTTGAAGGGAAAGATGTAACTCTGTGAGATGAATTAACAGAACACAGAGCAGTTTCTCAGAAAGCTTCTTTCCAGTTTAGAACGGAAGATATTTCCTTTTTTACCATTGCCCTCTATGGGCTTCCAAATATCCCTTTGCCAATTAAACATGAACGGCCTTAGCGAATGGCTTCTTGACGGGAAAGAGGTAACTCTGTGAGATGAATTAACAGAACACAGAGCAGTTTCTCAGAAAGCTTCCTTCCAGTTTTGAACGGAAGATATTTCCTTTTTCATCATAGCCCTCTATGGGCTTCCAAATATCCCTTTGCCAATTCCACAAGAACAGCCTTAGCGAAAGGCTTCTTGAAGGGAAAGATGTAACTCTGTGAGATGAATTAACAGAACACAGAGCAGTTTCTCAGAAAGCTTCTTTCCAGTTTTGAACGGAAGATATTTCCTTTTTCACCATAGCCCTCTATGGGCTTCCAAATATCCCTTTGCCAATTCCACAAGAACAGCCTTAGCGAAAGGCTTCTTGAAATGAAAGATGTAACTCTGTGAGATGAATTAACAGAACACAGAGCAGTTTCTCAGAAAGCTTCTTTACAGTTTTGAACGGAAGATATTTCCTTTTTCACCATAGCCCTCTATGGGCTTCCAAATATCCCTTTGCCAATTCCAAAAGAACAGCCTTAGCGAAAGGCTTCTTGAAGGGAAAGATGTTACTCTGTGAGATGAATTAACAGAACACAGAGCAGTTTCTCAGAAAGCTTCTTTCCAGTTTTGAACGGAAGATATTTCCTTTTTCACCATAGCCCTCTATGGGCTTCCAAATATCCCCCTGCCAATTCCACAAGAACAGCCTTAGCGAAAGGCTTCTTGAAGGGAAAGATGTAACTCTGTGAGATGAATGAACAGAACACAGAGCAGTTTCTCAGAAAGCTTCTTTCCAGTTTTGAACGGAAGATATTTACTTTTTCACCATAGCCCTCTATGGGCTTCCAAATATCCCTTTGCCAATTCCACAAGAACAGCCTTAGCGTAAGGCTTCTTGAAATAAAAGATGTAACTCTGTGAGATGAATTAACAGAACACAGACCAGTTTCTCAGAAAGCTTCTTTACAGTATTGAACGGAAGATATTTCCTTTTTCACCATAGCCCTCTATGGGCTTCCAAATATCCCTTTGCCAATTCCACAATAACAGCCTTAGCGAAAGGCTTCTTGAAGGGAAAGATGTAACTCTGTGAGATGAATTAACAGAACACAGAGCAGTTTCTCAGAAAGCTTCTTTCCAGTTTTGAACGGAAGATATTTCCTTTTTTACCATAGCCCTCTTTGGGCTTCCAAATATCTCTTTGCCATTTCTACAAGAACAGCCTTAGCGAAAGGCTTCTTGAAGGGAAAGATGTAACTCTGTGAGATGAATTAACAGAACACAGAGCAGTCTCTCAGAAAGCTTCTTTCCAGTTTTGAACGGAAGATATTTCCTTTTTCACCATAGCCCTCTATGGGCTTCCAAATATCCCTTTGCCAATTCCACAAGAACAGCCTTAGCGAAAGGCTTCTTGAAATGAAAGATGTAACGCTGTGAGATGAATTAACAGAACACAGAGCAGTTCCTCAGAAAGCTTCTTTCCAGTTTTGAACTTAAGATATTTCCGTTTTCATCATAGCCCTCTATGGGCTTCCAAATATCCCTTTGCCAATTCCACAAGAACAGCCTTAGCGAAAGGCTTCTTGAAGGGAAAGATGTAACTCTGTGAGATGTATTAACAGAACACAGAGCAGTTTCTCAGAAAGCTTCTTTCCAGTTTTGAACGGAAGATATTTCCTTTTTCACCATAGACCTCTACGGGCTTCCAAATATCCCCTTGCCAATTCCACAAGAACAGCCTTAGCGAAAGGCTTCTTGAAGGGAAAGATGTAACTCTGTGAGATGAATTAACAGAACACAGATCAGTTTCTCAGAAAGCTTCTTCCAGTTTTCAACGGAAGATATTTCTTTTTCACTATAGCCCTCTATGGGCTTCCAAATATCCCCCTGCCAATTCCACAAGAACAGCCTTAGCGAAAGGCTTCTTGAAGGGAAAGATGTAACTCTGTGAGTTGAATTAGCAGAACACAGAGCAGTTTCTCTGAAAGCTTCTTTCCAGTTTTGAACGGAAGATATTTCCTTTTTCACCATAGCCCTCTATGGGCTTCCAAATATCCCTTTGCCAATTCCACAAGAACAGCCTTAGCGAAACGCTTCTTGAAGGGAAAGATGTAACTCTGTGAGATGAATTAACAGAACACAGAGCAGTTTCTCAGAAAGCTTCTTTCCAGTTTTGAACGGAAGATATTTCCTTTTTCACCATAGACCTCTATGGGCTTCCGAATATCCCCTTGCCAATTCCACAAGAACAGCCTTAGCGAAAGGCTTCTTGAAGGGAAAGATGTAACTCTGTGAGATGAATTAACAGAACACAGAGCAGTTTCTCAGAAAGCTTCTTTCCAGTTTTGAACGGAAGATATTTCCTTTTTCACCATAGCCCTCTATGGGCTTCCAAATATCCCTTTGCCAATTCCACAAGAACAGCCTTAGCGAAAGGCTTCTTGAAGGGAAAGATGTAACTCTGTGAGATGAATTAACAGAACACAGAGCAGTCTCTCAGAAAGCTTCTTTCCAGTTTTGAACGGAAGATATTTCCTTTTTCACCATAGCCGTCTATGGGCTTCCAAATATCCCTTTGCCAATTCCACAAGAACAGCCTTAGCGAAAGGCTTCTTGAAGGGAAAGATGTAACTCTGTGAGATGAATTAACAGGACACAGAGAAGTTTTTCAGAAAGCTTCTTTCCAGTTTTGAACGAAAGATATTTCCTTTTTCACCATAGCCCTCTATGTGCTTCCAAATATCCCTTTGCCAATTCCACAAGAACAGCCTTAGCGAAAGGCTTCTTGAAATGAAAGATGTAACCCTGTGAGATGAATTAACAGAACACAGAGCAGTTTCTCAGAAAGCTTCTTTCCAGTTTTGAACGGAAGATATTTCCTTTTCCCCTTAGCCCTCTATGGGCTTCCAAATATCCCTTTGCCAATTCCACAAGAACAGCCTTAGCGAAGGGCTTCTTGAAGGGAAAGATGTAACTCTGTGAGATGAATTAACAGAACACAGAGCAGTTTCTCAGAAAGCTTCTTTCCAGTTTTGAAGGGAAGATATTACCTGTTTCACCATAGACCTCTAAAGGCTTCCAAATATCCCTTTGCCAATTCCACAAGAACAGCCTTAGCGAAAGGCTTCTTGAAGGGAAAGATGAAACTCTGTGAGATGAATTAACAGAACACAGAGCAGTTTCTCAGAAAGCTTCTTTACAGTTTTGAACGGAAGATATTTCCTTTTTCACCATAGCCCTCTATGGGCTTCCAAATATCCCTTTGCCAATTCCACAAGAACAGCCTTAGCGAAAGGCTTCTTGAAGTGAAAGATGTAACTCTGTGAGATGAATTCACAGAACACAGAGCAGTTTCTCAGAAAGTTTCTTTCCAGTTTTGAACGGAAGATATTTCCTTTTTCACAATAGCCCTCTTGTGGCTTCCAAATATGACTTTGCCAATTCCACAAGAACAGCCTCAGCGAAAGGCTTCTTTAAGGGAAAGATGTAACTCTGTGAGATGAATTAACAGAACACAGAGCAGTTTCTCAGAAAGCTTCTTTCCAGTTTTGAACGGAAGATATTTCCTTTTTTACATAGCCCTCTGTGGGCTTCCAAATATCCTTTGCCAATTCCACAAGAACAACCCTAGCGAAAGGCTTCTTGAAGGGAAGGATGTAACTCTGTGAGATGAATTAACAGAACACAGAGCAGTTTCTCAGAAAGCTTCTTTCCAGTTTTGAACGGAAGATATTTCCTTTTTCACCATAGCCCTCTATGGGCTTCCAAATATCCCTTTGCCAATTCCACAAGAACAGCCTTAGCGAAAGGCTTCTTGAAATGAAAGATGTAACTCTGTGAGATGAATTAACAGAACACAGAGCAGTTTCTCAGAAAGCTTCTTTCCAGTTTTGAACGGAAGATATTTCCTTTTTCACCACAGCCCTCTATGGGCTTCCAAATATCCCTTTGCCAATTCCACAAGAACAGCCTTAGCGAAAGGCTTCTTGAAGTGAAAGATGTAACTCTGTGAGATGAATTAACAGAACACAGAGCAGTTTCTCAGAAAGCTTCTTTCCAGTTTTGAACGGAAGATATTTCCTGTTTCACCATAGACCTCTAAAGGCTTCCAAATATCCCTTTGCCAATTCCACAAGAACAGCCTTAGGGAAAGGCTTCTTGAAGGGAAAGATGAAACTCTGTGAGATGAATTAACAGAACACAGAGCAGTTTCTCAGAAAGCTTCTTTCCAGTTTTGAACGGAAGATATTTCCTTTTTTACCATTGCCCTCTATGGGCTTCCAAATATCCCTTTGCCAATTAAACAAGAACGGCCTTAGCGAATGGCTTCTTTACGGGAAAGATGTAACTCTGTGAGATGAATTAACAGAACACAGAGCAGTTTCTCAGAAAGCTTCCTTCCAGTTTTGAACAGAAGATATTTCCTTTTTCATCATAGCCCTCTATGGGCTTCCAAATATCCCTTTGCCAAGTCCACAAGAACAGCCTTAGCGAAAGGCTTCTTGAAGGGAAAGATGTAACTCTGTGAGATGAATGAACAGAACACAGAGCAGTTTCTCAGAAAGCTTCTTTCCAGTTTTGAACGGAAGATATTTCCTTTTTCACCATAGCCCTCTATGGGCTTCCAAATATCCCTTTGCCAATTCCACAAGAACAGCCTTAGCGAAAGGCTTCTTGAAATGAAAGATGTAACGCTGTGAGATGAATTAACAGAACACAGAGCAGTTCCTCAGAAAGCTTCTTCCCAGTTTTGAACTTAAGATATTTCCGTTTTCACCATAGCCCTCTATGGGCTTCCAAATATCTCTTTGCCAATTCCACAAGAACAGCCTTAGCGAAAGGCTTCTTGAAGGGAAAGATGTAGCTCTGTGAGATGAATGAACAGAACACAGAGCAGTTTCTCAGAAAGCTTCTTTCCAGTTTTGAACGGAAGATATTTCCTTTTTCACCATAGACCTCTACGGGCTTCCAAATATCCCTTTGCCAATTCCACAAGAACAACCTTAGCGAAAGGCTTCTTGAAGGGAAAGATGTAACTCTGTGAGATGAATTAACAGAACACAGATCAGTTTCTCAGAAAGCTTCTTCCAGTTTTCAACGGAAGATATTTCTTTTTCACCATAGCCCTCTATGGGCTTCCCAATATCCCCCTGCCAATTCCACAAGAACAGCCCTAGCGAAAGGCTTCTTGAAGGGAAAGATGTAACTCTGTGAGATGAATTAACAGAACACAGAGCAGTTTCTCTGAAAGCTTCTTTCCAGTTTTGAACGGAAGATATTTCCTTTTTCACCATAGCCCTCTATGGGCTTCCAAATATCCCTTTGCCAATTCCAGAAGAACAGCCTTAGCGAAAGGCTTCTTGAAGGGAAAGATGTAACTCTGTGAGATGAATTAACAGAACACAGAGCAGTTTCTCAGAAAGCTTCTTTCCAGTTTCGAACGGAAGATATTTCCTTTTTCACAATATCCCTCTTTTGGCTTCCAAATATCACTTTGCCAATTCCACAAGAACAGCCTTAGCGAAAGGCTTCTTGAAGGGAAAGATGTAACTCTGTGAGATGAATGAACAGAACACAGAGCAGTTTCTCAGAAAGCTTCTTTCCAGTTTTGAACTTAGATATTTCCGTTTTCACCATAGCCCTCTATGGGCTTCCAAATATTCCTTTGCCAATTCCACAAGAACAGCCTTAGCGAAAGGCTTCCTGAAGGGAAAGATGTAACTCTGTGAGATGAATTCACGGTACAGAGAGCAGTTTCTCAGAAAGCTTCTTTCCAGTTTTGAACGGAAGATAATTCCTTTTTTACCATAGCCCTCTATGGGCTTCCCAATATCCCTTTGCCATTTCCACAAGAACAGCCTTAGCGAAAGGCTTCTGGAAGGGAAAGATGTAACTCTGTGAGATGAATTAACAGAACACAGAGCAGTTTCTCAGAAAGCTTCTTTCCAGTTTTGAACGGAAGATATTTCCTTTTTCACCATAGACCTCTATGGGCTTCCAAATATCCCCTTGCCAATTCCACAAGAACAGCCTTAGCGAAAGGCGTCTTGAAGGGAAAGATGTAACTCTGTGAGATGAATTAACAGAACACAGAGCAGTTTCTCAGAAAGCTTCTTTCCAGTTTTGAACGGAAGATATTTCCTTTTTTACCATAGCCCTCTATGGGCTTCCAAATATCCCTTGGCCAATTCCACAAGAACAGCCTTAGCGAAAGGCTTCTTGAAGGGAAAGATGTAACTCTGTGAGATGAATTAACAGAACACAGAGCAGTTTCTCAGAAAGCTTCTTTCCAGTTTTGAACGGAAGATAATTCCTTTTTTACATAGCCCTCTGTGGGCTTCCAAATATCCTTTGCCAATTCCACAAGAACAACCCTAGCGAAAGGCTTCTTGAAGGGAAAGATGTAACTCTGTGAGATGAATGAACAGAACACAGAGCAGTTTCTCAGAAAGCCTCTTTCCAGTTTTGAACTTAGATATTTCCGTTTTCACCATAGCCCTCTATTGGCTTCCAAATATCCCTTTGCCAATTCCACAAGAACAGCCTTAGCGAAAGGCTTCTTGAAGTGAAAGATGTAACACTGTGAGATGAATTAACAGAACACAGAGCAGTTTCTCAGAAAGTTTCTTTCCAGTTTTGAAAGGAAGATATTTCCTGTTTCACCATAGACCTGTAAAGGCTTCCAAATATTCCTTTGCCAATTCCACAAGAACAGCCTTAGGGAAAGGCTTCTTGAAGGGAAAGATGTAACTCTGTGAGATGAATTAACAGAACACAGAGCAGTTTCTCAGAAAGCTTCTTTCCAGTTTAGAACGGAAGATATTTCCTTTTTTACCATTGCCCTCTATGGGCTTCCAAATATCCCTTTGCCAATTAAACATGAACGGCCTTAGCGAATGGCTTCTTGACGGGAAAGAGGTAACTCTGTGAGATGAATTAACAGAACACAGAGCAGTTTCTCAGAAAGCTTCCTTCCAGTTTTGAACGGAAGATATTTCCTTTTTCATCATAGCCCTCTATGGGCTTCCAAATATCCCTTTGCCAATTCCACAAGAACAGCCTTAGCGAAAGGCTTCTTGAAGGGAAAGATGTAACTCTGTGAGATGAATTAACAGAACACAGAGCAGTTTCTCAGAAAGCTTCTTTCCAGTTTTGAACGGAAGATATTTCCTTTTTCACCATAGCCCTCTATGGGCTTCCAAATATCCCTTTGCCAATTCCACAAGAACAGCCTTAGCGAAAGGCTTCTTGAAATGAAAGATGTAACTCTGTGAGATGAATTAACAGAACACAGAGCAGTTTCTCAGAAAGCTTCTTTACAGTTTTGAACGGAAGATATTTCCTTTTTCACCATAGCCCTCTATGGGCTTCCAAATATCCCTTTGCCAATTCCAAAAGAACAGCCTTAGCGAAAGGCTTCTTGAAGGGAAAGATGTTACTCTGTGAGATGAATTAACAGAACACAGAGCAGTTTCTCAGAAAGCTTCTTTCCAGTTTTGAACGGAAGATATTTCCTTTTTCACCATAGCCCTCTATGGGCTTCCAAATATCCCCCTGCCAATTCCACAAGAACAGCCTTAGCGAAAGGCTTCTTGAAGGGAAAGATGTAACTCTGTGAGATGAATGAACAGAACACAGAGCAGTTTCTCAGAAAGCTTCTTTCCAGTTTTGAACGGAAGATATTTACTTTTTCACCATAGCCCTCTATGGGCTTCCAAATATCCCTTTGCCAATTCCACAAGAACAGCCTTAGCGTAAGGCTTCTTGAAATAAAAGATGTAACTCTGTGAGATGAATTAACAGAACACAGACCAGTTTCTCAGAAAGCTTCTTTACAGTATTGAACGGAAGATATTTCCTTTTTCACCATAGCCCTCTATGGGCTTCCAAATATCCCTTTGCCAATTCCACAATAACAGCCTTAGCGAAAGGCTTCTTGAAGGGAAAGATGTAACTCTGTGAGATGAATTAACAGAACACAGAGCAGTTTCTCAGAAAGCTTCTTTCCAGTTTTGAACGGAAGATATTTCCTTTTTTACCATAGCCCTCTTTGGGCTTCCAAATATCTCTTTGCCATTTCTACAAGAACAGCCTTAGCGAAAGGCTTCTTGAAGGGAAAGATGTAACTCTGTGAGATGAATTAACAGAACACAGAGCAGTCTCTCAGAAAGCTTCTTTCCAGTTTTGAACGGAAGATATTTCCTTTTTCACCATAGCCCTCTATGGGCTTCCAAATATCCCTTTGCCAATTCCACAAGAACAGCCTTAGCGAAAGGCTTCTTGAAATGAAAGATGTAACGCTGTGAGATGAATTAACAGAACACAGAGCAGTTCCTCAGAAAGCTTCTTTCCAGTTTTGAACTTAAGATATTTCCGTTTTCATCATAGCCCTCTATGGGCTTCCAAATATCCCTTTGCCAATTCCACAAGAACAGCCTTAGCGAAAGGCTTCTTGAAGGGAAAGATGTAACTCTGTGAGATGTATTAACAGAACACAGAGCAGTTTCTCAGAAAGCTTCTTTCCAGTTTTGAACGGAAGATATTTCCTTTTTCACCATAGACCTCTACGGGCTTCCAAATATCCCCTTGCCAATTCCACAAGAACAGCCTTAGCGAAAGGCTTCTTGAAGGGAAAGATGTAACTCTGTGAGATGAATTAACAGAACACAGATCAGTTTCTCAGAAAGCTTCTTCCAGTTTTCAACGGAAGATATTTCTTTTTCACTATAGCCCTCTATGGGCTTCCAAATATCCCCCTGCCAATTCCACAAGAACAGCCTTAGCGAAAGGCTTCTTGAAGGGAAAGATGTAACTCTGTGAGTTGAATTAGCAGAACACAGAGCAGTTTCTCTGAAAGCTTCTTTCCAGTTTTGAACGGAAGATATTTCCTTTTTCACCATAGCCCTCTATGGGCTTCCAAATATCCCTTTGCCAATTCCACAAGAACAGCCTTAGCGAAACGCTTCTTGAAGGGAAAGATGTAACTCTGTGAGATGAATTAACAGAACACAGAGCAGTTTCTCAGAAAGCTTCTTTCCAGTTTTGAACGGAAGATATTTCCTTTTTCACCATAGACCTCTATGGGCTTCCGAATATCCCCTTGCCAATTCCACAAGAACAGCCTTAGCGAAAGGCTTCTTGAAGGGAAAGATGTAACTCTGTGAGATGAATTAACAGAACACAGAGCAGTTTCTCAGAAAGCTTCTTTCCAGTTTTGAACGGAAGATATTTCCTTTTTCACCATAGCCCTCTATGGGCTTCCAAATATCCCTTTGCCAATTCCACAAGAACAGCCTTAGCGAAAGGCTTCTTGAAGGGAAAGATGTAACTCTGTGAGATGAATTAACAGAACACAGAGCAGTCTCTCAGAAAGCTTCTTTCCAGTTTTGAACGGAAGATATTTCCTTTTTCACCATAGCCGTCTATGGGCTTCCAAATATCCCTTTGCCAATTCCACAAGAACAGCCTTAGCGAAAGGCTTCTTGAAGGGAAAGATGTAACTCTGTGAGATGAATTAACAGGACACAGAGAAGTTTTTCAGAAAGCTTCTTTCCAGTTTTGAACGAAAGATATTTCCTTTTTCACCATAGCCCTCTATGTGCTTCCAAATATCCCTTTGCCAATTCCACAAGAACAGCCTTAGCGAAAGGCTTCTTGAAATGAAAGATGTAACCCTGTGAGATGAATTAACAGAACACAGAGCAGTTTCTCAGAAAGCTTCTTTCCAGTTTTGAACGGAAGATATTTCCTTTTCCCCTTAGCCCTCTATGGGCTTCCAAATATCCCTTTGCCAATTCCACAAGAACAGCCTTAGCGAAGGGCTTCTTGAAGGGAAAGATGTAACTCTGTGAGATGAATTAACAGAACACAGAGCAGTTTCTCAGAAAGCTTCTTTCCAGTTTTGAAGGGAAGATATTACCTGTTTCACCATAGACCTCTAAAGGCTTCCAAATATCCCTTTGCCAATTCCACAAGAACAGCCTTAGCGAAAGGCTTCTTGAAGGGAAAGATGAAACTCTGTGAGATGAATTAACAGAACACAGAGCAGTTTCTCAGAAAGCTTCTTTACAGTTTTGAACGGAAGATATTTCCTTTTTCACCATAGCCCTCTATGGGCTTCCAAATATCCCTTTGCCAATTCCACAAGAACAGCCTTAGCGAAAGGCTTCTTGAAGTGAAAGATGTAACTCTGTGAGATGAATTCACAGAACACAGAGCAGTTTCTCAGAAAGTTTCTTTCCAGTTTTGAACGGAAGATATTTCCTTTTTCACAATAGCCCTCTTGTGGCTTCCAAATATGACTTTGCCAATTCCACAAGAACAGCCTCAGCGAAAGGCTTCTTTAAGGGAAAGATGTAACTCTGTGAGATGAATTAACAGAACACAGAGCAGTTTCTCAGAAAGCTTCTTTCCAGTTTTGAACGGAAGATATTTCCTTTTTTACATAGCCCTCTGTGGGCTTCCAAATATCCTTTGCCAATTCCACAAGAACATCCCTAGCGAAAGGCTTCTTGAAGGGAAGGATGTAACTCTGTGAGATGAATTAACAGAACACAGAGCAGTTTCTCAGAAAGCTTCTTTCCAGTTTTGAACGGAAGATATTTCCTTTTTCACCATAGCCCTCTATGGGCTTCCAAATATCCCTTTGCCAATTCCACAAGAACAGCCTTAGCGAAAGGCTTCTTGAAATGAAAGATGTAACTCTGTGAGATGAATTAACAGAACACAGAGCAGTTTCTCAGAAAGCTTCTTTCCAGTTTTGAACGGAAGATATTTCCTTTTTAACCACAGCCCTCTATGGGCTTCCAAATATCCCTTTGCCAATTCCACAAGAACAGCCTTAGCGAAAGGCTTCTTGAAGTGAAAGATGTAACTCTGTGAGATGAATTAACAGAACACAGAGCAGTTTCTCAGAAAGCTTCTTTCCAGTTTTGAACGGAAGATATTTCCTGTTTCACCATAGACCTCTAAAGGCTTCCAAATATCCCTTTGCCAATTCCACAAGAACAGCCTTAGGGAAAGGCTTCTTGAAGGGAAAGATGAAACTCTGTGAGATGAATTAACAGAACACAGAGCAGTTTCTCAGAAAGCTTCTTTCCAGTTTTGAACGGAAGATATTTCCTTTTTTACCATTGCCCTCTATGGGCTTCCAAATATCCCTTTGCCAATTAAACAAGAACGGCCTTAGCGAATGGCTTCTTTACGGGAAAGATGTAACTCTGTGAGATGAATTAACAGAACACAGAGCAGTTTCTCAGAAAGCTTCCTTCCAGTTTTGAACAGAAGATATTTCCTTTTTCATCATAGCCCTCTATGGGCTTCCAAATATCCCTTTGCCAAGTCCACAAGAACAGCCTTAGCGAAAGGCTTCTTGAAGGGAAAGATGTAACTCTGTGAGATGAATGAACAGAACACAGAGCAGTTTCTCAGAAAGCTTCTTTCCAGTTTTGAACGGAAGATATTTCCTTTTTCACCATAGCCCTCTATGGGCTTCCAAATATCCCTTTGCCAATTACACAAGAACAGCCTTAGCGAAAGGCTTCCTGAAATGAAAGATGTAACTCTGTGAGATGAATTAACCGAACACAGAGCAGTTTCTCAGAAAGCTTCTTTACAGTTTTGAACGGAAGATATTTCCTTTTTCACCATAGCCCTCTATGGGCTTCCAAATATCCCTTTGCCAATTCCAAAAGAACAGCCTTAGCGAAAGGCTTCTTGAAGGGAAAGATGTTACTCTGTGAGATGAATTAACAGAACACAGAGCAGTTTCTCAGAAAGCTTCTTTCCAGTTTTGAACGGAAGATATTTCCTTTTTCACCATAGCCCTCTATGGGCTTCCAAATATCCCCCTGCCAATTCCACAAGAACAGCCTTAGCGAAAGGCTTCTTGAAGGGAAAGATGTAACTCTGTGAGATGAATGAACAGAACACAGAGCAGTTTCTCAGAAAGCTTCTTTCCAGTTTTGAACGGAAGATATTTACTTTTTCACCATAGCCCTCTATGGGCTTCCAAATATCCCTTTGCCAATTCCACAAGAACAGCCTTAGCGTAAGGCTTCTTGAAATAAAAGATGTAACTCTGTGAGATGAATTAACAGAACACAGACCAGTTTCTCAGAAAGCTTCTTTACAGTATTGAACGGAAGATATTTCCTTTTTCACCATAGCCCTCTATGGGCTTCCAAATATCCCTTTGCCAATTCCACAATAACAGCCTTAGCGAAAGGCTTCTTGAAGGGAAAGATGTAACTCTGTGAGATGAATTAACAGAACACAGAGCAGTTTCTCAGAAAGCTTCTTTCCAGTTTTGAACGGAAGATATTTCCTTTTTTACCATAGCCCTCTTTGGGCTTCCAAATATCTCTTTGCCATTTCTACAAGAACAGCCTTAGCGAAAGGCTTCTTGAAGGGAAAGATGTAACTCTGTGAGATGAATTAACAGAACACAGAGCAGTCTCTCAGAAAGCTTCTTTCCAGTTTTGAACGGAAGATATTTCCTTTTTCACCATAGCCGTCTATGGGCTTCAAAATATCCCTTTGCCAATTCCACAAGAACAGCCTTAGCGAAAGGCTTCTTGAAGGGAAAGATGTAACTCTGTGAGATGAATTAACAGGACACAGAGCAGTTTCTCAGAAAGCTTCTTTCCAGTTTTGAACGAAAGATATTTCCTTTTTCACCATAGCCCTCTATGTGCTTCCAAATATCCCTTTGCCAATTCCACAAGAAAAGCCTTAGCGAAAGGCTTCTTGAAATGAAAGATGTAACCCTGTGAGATGAATTAACAGAACACAGAGCAGTTTCTCAGAAAGCTTCTTTCCAGTTTTGAACGGAAGATATTTCCTTTTCCCCTTAGCCCTCTATGGGCTTCCAAATATCCCTTTGCCAATTCCACAAGAACAGCCTTAGCGAAGGGCTTCTTGAAGGGAAAGATGTAACTCTGTGAGATGAATTAACAGAACACAGAGCAGTTGCTCAGAAAGCTTCTTTCCAGTTTTGAAGGGAAGATATTACCTGTTTCACCATAGACCTCTAAAGGCTTCCAAATATCCCTTTGCCAATTCCACAAGAACAGCCTTAGCGAAAGGCTTCTTGAAGGGAAAGATGAAACTCTGTGAGATGAATTAACAGAACACAGAGCAGTTTCTCAGAAAGCTTCTTTCCAGTTTTGAACGGAAGATATTTCCTTTTTCACCATAGCCCTCTATGGGCTTCCAAATATCCCTTTGCCAATTCCACAAGAACAGCCTTAGCGAAAGGCTTCTTGAAGTGAAAGATGTAACTCTGTGAGATGAATTAACAGAACACAGAGCAGTTTCTCAGAAAGTTTCTTTCCAGTTTTGAACGGAAGATATTTCCTGTTTCACCATAGACCTCTAAAGGCTTCCAAATATCCCTTTGCCAATTCCACAAGAACAGCCTTAGGGAAAGGCTTCTTGAAGGGAAAGATGTAACTCTGTGAGATGAATTAACAGAACACAGAGCAGTTTCTCAGAAAGCTTCTTTCCAGTTTAGAACGGAAGATATTTCCTTTTTTACCATTGCCCTCTATGGGCTTCCAAATATCCCTTTGCCAATTAAACATGAACGGCCTTAGCGAATGGCTTCTTGACGGGAAAGAGGTAACTCTGTGAGATGAATTAACAGAACACAGAGCAGTTTCTCAGAAAGCTTCTTTCCAGTTTTGAACGGAAGATATTTCCTTTTTCATCATAGCCCTCTATGGGCTTCCAAATATCCCTTTGCCAATTCCACAAGAACAGCCTTAGCGAAAGGCTTCTTGAAGGGAAAGATGTAACTCTGTGAGATGAATTAACAGAACACAGAGCAGTTTCTCAGAAAGCTTCTTTCCAGTTTTGAACGGAAGATATTTCCTTTTTCACCATAGCCCTCTATGGGCTTCCAAATATCCCTTTGCCAATTCCACAAGAACAGCCTTAGCGAAAGGCTTCTTGAAATGAAAGATGTAACTCTGTGAGATGAATTAACAGAACACAGAGCAGTTTCTCAGAAAGCTTCTTTACAGTTTTGAACGGAAGATATTTCCTTTTTCACCATAGCCCTCTATGGGCTTCCAAATATCCCTTTGCCAATTCCACAAGAACAGCCTTAGCGAAAGGCTTCTTGAAGGGAAAGATGTTACTCTGTGAGATGAATTAACAGAACACAGAGCAGTTTCTCAGAAAGCTTCTTTCCAGTTTTGAACGGAAGATATTTCCTTTTTCACCATAGCCCTCTATGGGCTTCCAAATATCCCCCTGCCAATTCCACAAGAACAGCCTTAGCGAAAGGCTTCTTGAACGGAAAGATGTAACTCTGTGAGATGAATGAACAGAACACAGAGCAGTTTCTCAGAAAGCTTCTTTCCAGTTTTGAACGGAAGATATTTACTTTTTCACCATAGCCCTCTATGGGCTTCCAAATATCCCTTTGCCAATTCCACAAGAACAGCCTTAGCGTAAGGCTTCTTGAAATAAAGATGTAACTCTGTGAGATGAATTAACAGAACACAGAGCAGTTTCTCAGAAAGCTTCTTTCCAGTTTTGAACGGAAGATATTTCCTTTTTCACCATAGCCCTCTATGGGCTTCCAAATATCCCTTTGCCAATTCCACAAGAACAGCCTTAGCGAAAGGCTTCTTGAAGGGAAAGATATAACTCTGTGAGATGAATTAACAGAACACAGAGCAGTTTCTCAGAAAGCTTCTTTCCAGTTTTGAACGGAAGATATTTCCTTTTTTACATAGCCCTCTGTTGGCTTCCAAATATCCTTTGCCAATTCCACAAGAACAACCCTAGCGAAAGGCTTCTTGAAGGGAAGGATGTAACTCTGTGAGATGAATTAACAGAACACAGAGCAGTTTCTCAGAAAGCTTCTTTCCAGTTTTGAACGGAAGATATTTCCTTTTTCACCATAGACCTCTACGGGCTTCCAAATATCCCCTTGCCAATTCCACAAGAACAGCCTTAGCGAAAGGCTTCTTGAAGGGAAAGATGTAACTCTGTGAGATGAATTAACAGAACACAGATCAGTTTCTCAGAAAGCTTCTTCCAGTTTTCAACGGAAGATATTTCTTTTTCACCATAGCCCTCTATGGGCTTCCAAATATCCCCCTGCCAATTCCACAAGAACAGCCTTAGCGAAAGGCTTCTTGAAGGGAAAGATGTAACTCTGTGAGATGAATTAACAGAACACAGAGCAGTTTCTCTGAAAGCTTCTTTCCAGTTTTGAACGGAAGATATTTCCTTTTTCACCATAGCCCTCTATGGGCTTCCAAACATCCCTTTGCCAATTCCACAAGAACAGCCTTAGCGAAAGGCTTCTTGAAGGGAAAGATGTAACTCTGTGAGATGAATTAACAGAACACAGAGCAGTTTCTCAGAAAGCTTCTTTCCAGTTTTGAACGGAAGATATTTCCTTTTTCACCATAGACCTCTATGGGCTTCCAAATATCCCCTTGCCAATTCCACAAGAACAGCCTTAGCGAAAGGCTTCTTGAAGGGAAAGATGTAACTCTGTGAGATGAATTAACAGAACACAGAGCAGTTTCTCAGAAAGCTTCTTTCCAGTTTTGAACGGAAGATATTTCCTTTTTCACCATAGCCCTCTATGGGCTTCCAAATATCCCTTTGCCAATTCCACAAGAACAGCCTTAGCGAAAGGCTTCTTGAAGTGAAAGATGTAACTCTGTGAGATGAATTAACAGAACACAGAGCAGTTTCTCAGAAAGCTTCTTTCCAGTTTCGAACGGAAGATATTTCCTTTTTCACAATATAACTCTTTTGGCTTCCAAATAACACTTTGCCAATTCCACAAGAACAGCCTTAGCGAAAGGCTTCTTGAAGGGAAAGATGTAACTCTGTGAGATGAATGAACAGAACACAGAGCAGTTTCTCAGAAAGCTTCTTTCCAATTTTGAACTTAGATATTTCCGTTTTCACCATAGCCCTCTATGGGCTTCCAAATATCCCTTTGCCAATTCCACAAGAACAGCCTTAGCGAAAGGCTTCCTGAAGGGAAAGATGTAACTCTGTGAGATGAATTAACGGTACAGAGAGCAGTTTCTCAGAAAGCTTCTTTCCAGTTTTGAACGGAAGATAATTCCTTTTTTACCATAGCCCTCTATGGGCTTCCAAATATCCCTTTGCCATTTCCACAAGAACAGCCTTAGCGAAAGGCTTCTGGAAGGGAAAGATGTAGCTCTGTGAGATGAATTAACAGAACACAGAGCAGTTTCTCAGAAAGCTTCTTTCCAGTTTTGAACGGAAGATATTTCCTTATTCACCGTAGACCTCTATGGGCTTCCAAATATCCCCTTGCCAATTCCACAAGAACAGCCTTAGCGAAAGGCTTCTTGAAGGGAAAGATGTAACTCTGTGAGATGAATTAACAGACACAGAGCAGTTTCTCAGAAAGCTTCTTTCCAGTTTTGAACGGAAGATATTTCCTTTTTTACCATAGCCCTCTATGGGCTTCCAAATATCCCTTGGCCAATTCCACAAGAACAGCCTTAGCGAAAGGCTTCTTGAAGGGAAAGATGTAACACTGTGAGATGAATTAACAGAACACAGAGCAGTTTCTCAGAAAGCTTCTTTCCAGTTTTGAACGGAAGATAATTCCTTTTTTACATAGCGCTCTGTGGGCTTCCAAATATCCTTTGCCAATTCCACAAGAACAACCCTAGCGAAAGGCTTCTTGAAGGGAAGGATGTAACTCTGTGAGATGAATTAACAGAACACATAGCAGTTTCTCAGAAAGCTTCTTTCCAGTTTTGAACGGAAGATATTTCCTTTTTCACCATAGCCTTCTATGGGCTTCCAAATATCCCTTTGCCAATTCCACAAGAACAGCCTTAGCGAAAGGCTTCTTGAAGGGAAAGATGTAACTCTGTGAGATGAATTAACAGAACACAGATCAGTTTCTCAGAAAGCTTCTTCCAGTTTTCAACGGAAGATATTTCTTTTTCACCATAGCCCTCTATGGGCTTCCAAATATCCCCCTGCCAATTCCACAAGAACAGCCTTAGCAAAAGGCTTCTTGAAGGGAAAGATGTAACTCTGTGAGATGAATTAACATAACACAGAGCAGTTTCTCAGAAAGCTTCTTTCCAGTTTTGAACGGAAGATATTTCCTTTTTCACAATAGCCCTCTTTTGGCTTCCAAATATCACTTTGCCAATTCCACAAGAACAGCCTCAGCGAAAGGCTCCTTGAAGGGAAAGATGTAACTCTGTGAGATGAATTAACAGAACACAGAGCAGTTTCTCAGAAAGCTTCTTTCCAGTTTTGAACTTAAGATATTTCCGTTTTCACCATAGCCCTCTATGGGCTTCCAAATATCCCTTTGCCAATTCCACAAGAACAGCCTTAGCGAAAGGCTTCTTGAAGGGAAAGATGTAACTCTGTGAGATGAATTAACAGAACACAGAGCAGTTTCTCAGAAAGCTTCTTTCCAGTTTTGAACGGAAGATATTTCCTTTTTTACATAGCCCTCTATGGGCTTCCAAATATCCTTTGCCAATTCCACAAGAACAACCTTAGCGAACGGCTTCTTCAAGGTAAACATGTAACTCTGTGAGATGAATTAACAGAACACAGAACAATTTCTCCGAAAACTTCTTTCCAGTTTTGAACGGAAGATATTTCCTTTTTTACCATAGCTCTCTATGGGATTCCAAATATCCCTTTGCCAATTCCACAAGAACAGCCTTAGCGAAAGGCCTCCTGAAGGGAAAGATGTAACTCTGTGAGATGAATTAACAGAACACAGAGCAGTTTCTCAGAAAGCTTCTTCCAGTTTTGAACGGAAGATATTTTCTTTTTCACCATAGCCCTCTAAGGGCTTCCAAATATCCCTTTGCCAATTCCACAAGAACAGCCTTAGCGAAAGGCTTCTTGAAGGGAAAGATGTAACACTGTGAGATGAATTAACAGAACACAGAGCAGTTTCTCAGAAAGCTTCTTTCCAGTTTTGAACGGAAGATATTTCCTTTTTCACCATAGCCCTCTATGGGCTTCCAAATATCCCTTTGCCAATTCCACAAGAACAGCCTTAGCGAAAGGCTTCTTGAAGTGAAATATGTAACTCTGTGAGATGAATTAACAGAACACAGAGCAGTTTCTCAGAAAGCTTCTTTCCAATTTCGAACGGAAGATATTTCCTTTTTCACAATATCCCTCTTTTGGCTTCCAAATATCACTTTGCCAATTCCACAAGAACAGCCTTAGCGAAAGGCTTCTTGAAGGGAAAGATGTAACTCTGTGAGATGAATGAACAGAACACAGAGCAGTTTCTCAGAAAGCTTCTTTCCAGTTTTGAACTTAGATATTTCCGTTTTCACCATAGCCCTCTATTGGCTTCCAAATATCCCTTTGCCAATTCCACAAGAACAGCCTTAGCGAAAGGCTTCCTGAAGGGAAAGATGTAACTCTGTGAGATGAATTAACGGAACAGAGAACAGTTTCTCAGAAAGCTTCTTTCCAGTTTTGAACGGAAGATATTTCCTTTTTTACCATAGCCCTCTTTGGGCTTCCAAATATCCCTTTGCCATTTCCACAAGAACAGCCTTAGCGAAAGGCTTCTTGAAGGGAAAGATGTAACTCTGTGAGATGAATTAACAGAACACAGAGCAGTCTCTCAGAAAGCTTCTTTCCAGTTTTGAACGGAAGATATTTCCTTTTTCACCATAGCCGTCTATGGGCTTACAAATATCCCTTTGCCAATTCCACAAGAACAGCCTTAGCGAAAGGCTTCTTGAAGGGAAAGATGTAACTCTGTGAGATGAATTAACAGGACACAGAGCAGTTTCTCAGAAAGCTTCTTTCCAGTTTTGAACGAAAGATATTTCCTTTTTCACCATAGCCCTCTATGGGCTTCCAAATATCCCTTTGCCAATTCCACAAGAACAGCCTTAGCGAAAGGCTTCTTGAAATGAAAGATGTAACCCTGTGAGATGAATTAACAGAACACAGAGCAGTTTCTCAGAAAGCTTCTTTCCAGTTTTGAACGGAAGATATTTCCTTTTCCCCTTAGCACTCTATGGGCTTCCAAATATCCCTTTGCCAATTCCACAAGAACAGCCTTAGCGAAGGGCTTCTTGAAGGGAAAGATGTAACTCTGTGAGATGAATTAACAGAACACAGAGCAGTTTCTCAGAAAGCTTCTTTCCAGTTTTGAAGGGAAGATATTACCTGTTTCACCATAGACCTCTAAAGGCTTCCAAATATCCCTTTGCCAATTCCACAAGAACAGCCTTAGCGAAAGGCTTCTTGAAGGGAAAGATGAAACTCTGTGAGATGAATTAACAGAACACAGAGCAGTTTCTCAGAAAGCTTCTTTCCAGTTTTGAACGGAAGATATTTCCTTTTTCACCATAGCCCTCGATGGGATTCCAAATATCCCTTTGCCAATTCCACAAGAACAGCCTTAGCGAAAGGCTTCTTGAAGTGAAAGATGTAACTCTGTGAGATGAATTAACAGAACACAGAGCAGTTTCTCAGAAAGTTTCTTTCCAGTTTTGAACAGAAGATATTTCCTGTTTCACCATAGACCTCTAAAGGCTTCCAAATATCCTTTTGCCAATTCCACAAGAACAGCCTTAGGGAAAGGCTTCTTGAAGGGAAAGATGAAACTCTGTGAGATGAATTAACAGAACACAGAGCAGTTTCTCAGAAAGCTTCTTTCCATTTTTGAACGGAAGATATTTCCTTTTTTACCATTGCCCTCTATGGGCTTCCAAATATCCCTTTGCCAATTAAACAAGAACGGCCTTAGCGAATGGCTTCTTGACGGGAAAGAGGTAACTCTGTGAGATGAATTAACAGAACACAGAGCAGTTTCTCAGAAAGCTTCCTTCCAGTTTTGAACGAAAGATATTTCCTTTTTCATCATAGCCCTCTATGGGCTTCCAAATATCCCTTTGCCAATTCCACAAGAACAGCCTTAGCGAAAGGCTTCTTGAAGGGAAAGATGTAACTCTGTGAGATGAATGAACAGAACACAGAGCAGTTTCTCAGAAAGCTTCTTTCCAGTTTTGAACGGAAGATATTTCCTTTTTTACCATAGCCCTCTATGGGCTTCCAAATATCCCTTTGCCAATTCCACAAGAACAGCCTTAGCGAAAGGCTTCTTGAAGTGAAAGATGTAACTCTGTGAGATGAATTAACAGAACACAGAGCAGTTTCTCAGAAAGCTTCTTTCCAGTTTCGAACGGAAGATATTTCCTTTTTCACAATATCCCTCTTTTGGCTTCCAAATAACACTTTGCCAATTCCACAAGAACAGCCTTAGCGAAAGGCTTCTTGAAGGGAAAGATGTAACTCTGTGAGATGAATGAACAGAACACAGAGCAGTTTCTCAGAAAGCTTCTTTCCAGTTTTGAACTTAGATATTTCCGTTTTCACCATAGCCCTCTATGGGCTTCCAAATATCCCTTTGCCAATTCCACAAGAACAGCCTTAGCGAAAGGCTTCCTGAAGGGAAAGATGTAACTCTGTGAGATGAATTAACGGTACAGAGAGCAGTTTCTCAGAAAGCTTCTTTCCAGTTTTGAACGGAAGATAATTCCTTTTTTACCATAGCCCTCTATGGGCTTCCAAATATCCCTTTGCCATTTCCACAAGAACAGCCTTAGCGAAAGGCTTCTGGAAGGGAAAGATGTAGCTCTGTGAGATGAATTAACAGAACACAGAGCAGTTTCTCAGAAAGCTTCTTTCCAGTTTTGAACGGAAGATATTTCCTTTTTCACCGTAGACCTCTATGGGCTTCCAAATATCCCCTTGCCAATTCCACAAGAACAGCCTTAGCGAAAGGCTTCTTGAAGGGAAAGATGTAACTCTGTGAGATGAATTAACAGACACAGAGCAGTTTCTCAGAAAGCTTCTTTCCAGTTTTGAACGGAAGATATTTCCTTTTTTACCATAGCCCTCTATGGGCTTCCAAATATCCCTTGGCCAATTCCACAAGAACAGCCTTAGCGAAAGGCTTCTTGAAGGGAAAGATGTAACACTGTGAGATGAATTAACAGAACACAGAGCAGTTTCTCAGAAAGCTTCTTTCCAGTTTTGAACGGAAGATAATTCCTTTTTTACATAGCGCTCTGTGGGCTTCCAAATATCCTTTGCCAATTGCACAAGAACAACCCTAGCGAAAGGCTTCTTGAAGGGAAGGATGTAACTCTGTGAGATGAATTAACAGAACACATAGCAGTTTCTCAGAAAGCTTCTTTCCAGTTTTGAACGGAAGATATTTCCTTTTTCACCATAGCCTTCTATGGGCTTCCAAATATCCCTTTGCCAATTCCACAAGAACAGCCTTAGCGAAAGGCTTCTTGAAGGGAAAGATGTAACTCTGTGAGATGAATTAACAGAACACAGATCAGTTTCTCAGAAAGCTTCTTCCAGTTTTCAACGGAAGATATTTCTTTTTCACCATAGCCCTCTATGGGCTTCCAAATATCCCCCTGCCAATTCCACAAGAACAGCCTTAGCAAAAGGCTTCTTGAAGGGAAAGATGTAACTCTGTGAGATGAATTAACATAACACAGAGCAGTTTCTCAGAAAGCTTCTTTCCAGTTTTGAACGGAAGATATTTCCTTTTTCACAATAGCCCTCTTTTGGCTTCCAAATATCACTTTGCCAATTCCACAAGAACAGCCTCAGCGAAAGGCTCCTTGAAGGGAAAGATGTAACTCTGTGAGATGAATTAACAGAACACAGAGCAGTTTCTCAGAAAGCTTCTTTCCAGTTTTGAACTTAAGATATTTCCGTTTTCACCATAGCCCTCTATGGGCTTCCAAATATCCCTTTGCCAATTCCACAAGAACAGCCTTAGCGAAAGGCTTCTTGAAGGGAAAGATGTAACTCTGTGAGATGAATTAACAGAACACAGAGCAGTTTCTCAGAAAGCTTCTTTCCTGTTTTGAACGGAAGATATTTCCTTTTTCACCATAGACCTCTATGGGCTTCCAAATATCCCCTTGCCAATTCCACAAGAACAGCCTTAGCGAAAGGCTTCTTGAAGGGAAAGATGTAACTCTGTGAGATGAATTAAGAGAACACAGAGCAGTTTCTCAGAAAGCTTCTTCCAGTTTTGAACGGAAGATATTTCCTTTTTCACCATAGCCCTCTAAGGGCCTCCAAATATCCCTTTGCCAATTCCACAAGAATAGCCTTAGCGAAAGGCTTCTTGAAGGGAAAGATGTAACTCTGTGAGATGAATTAACAGAACACAGAGCAGTTTCTCAGAAAGCTTCTTTCCAGTTTTGAACGGAAGATATTTCCTTTTTCACCATAGCCCTCTATGGGCTTCCAAATATCCCTTTGCCAATTCCACAAGAACAGCCTTAGCGTAAGGCTTCTTGAAGGGAAAGATGTAACTCTGTGAGATGAATTAACAGAACACAGAGCAGTTTCTCAGAAAGCTTCTTTACAGTTTTGAACGGAAGATATTTCCTTTTTCACCATAGACTTCTATGGGCTTCCAAATATCCCTTTGCCAATTCCCCAAGAACAGCGTTAGCGATAGGCTTCTTGAAGGGAAAGATGTAACTCTGTGAGATGAATTAACAGAACACAGAGCAGTTTCTCAGAAAGCTTCTTTCCAGTTTTGAACGGAAGATATTTCCTTTTTTACATAGCCCTCTAAGGGCTTCCAAATATCCTTTGCCAATTCCACAAGAACAACCTTAGCGAACGGCTTCTTGAAGGTAAACATATAACTCTGTGAGATGAATTAACAGAACACAGAACAATTTCTCAGAAAACTTCTTTCCAGTTTTGAACGGAAGATATTTCCTTTTTTACCATAGCTCTCTATGGGATTCCAAATATCCCTTTGCCAATTCCACAAGAACAGCCTTAGCGAAAGGCTTCCTGAAGGGAAAGATGTAACTCTGTGAGATGAATTAACAGAACACAGAGCAGTTTCTCAGAAAGCTTCTTCCAGTTTTGAACGGAAGATATTTTCTTTTTCACCATAGCCCTCTAAGGGCTTCCAAATATCCCTTTGCCAATTCCACAAGAACAGCCTTAGCGAAAGGCTTCTTGAAGGGAAAGATGTAACTCTGTGAGATGAATTAACAGAACACAGAGCAGTTTCTCAGAAAGCTTCTTTCCAGTTTTGAACGGAAGATATTTCCTTTTTCACCATAGCCCTCTATGGGCTTCCAAATATCCCTTTGCCAATTCCACAAGAACAGCCTTAGCGAAAGGCTTCTTGAAGGGAAAGATGTAACTCTGTGAGATGAATTAAGAGAACACAGAGCAGTTTCTCAGAAAGCTTCTTCCAGTTTTGAACGGAAGATATTTCCTTTTTCACCATAGCCCTCTAAGGGCCTCCAAATATCCCTTTGCCAATTCCACAAGAATAGCCTTAGCGAAAGGCTTCTTGAAGGGAAAGATGTAACTCTGTGAGATGAATTAACAGAACACAGAGCAGTTTCTCAGAAAGCTTCTTTCCAGTTTTGAACGGAAGATATTTCCTTTTTCACCATAGCCCTCTATGGGCTTCCAAATATCCCTTTGCCAATTCCACAAGAACAGCCTTAGCGTAAGGCTTCTTGAAGGGAAAGATGTAACTCTGTGAGATGAATTAACAGAACACAGAGCAGTTTCTCAGAAAGCTTCTTTACAGTTTTGAACGGAAGATATTTCCTTTTTCACCATAGACTTCTATGGGCTTCCAAATATCCCTTTGCCAATTCCCCAAGAACAGCGTTAGCGATAGGCTTCTTGAAGGGAAAGATGTAACTCTGTGAGATGAATTAACAGAACACAGAGCAGTTTCTCAGAAAGCTTCTTTCCAGTTTTGAACGGAAGATATTTCCTTTTTTACATAGCCCTCTAAGGGCTTCCAAATATCCTTTGCCAATTCCACAAGAACAACCTTAGCGAACGGCTTCTTGAAGGTAAACATATAACTCTGTGAGATGAATTAACAGAACACAGAACAATTTCTCAGAAAACTTCTTTCCAGTTTTGAACGGAAGATATTTCCTTTTTTACCATAGCTCTCTATGGGATTCCAAATATCCCTTTGCCAATTCCACAAGAACAGCCTTAGTGAAAGGCTTCCTGAAGGGAAAGATGTAACTCTGTGAGATGAATTAACAGAACACAGAGCAGTTTCTCAGAAAGCTTCTTCCAGTTTTGAACGGAAGATATTTTCTTTTTCACCATAGCCCTCTAAGGGCTTCCAAATATCCCTTTGCCAATTCCACAAGAACAGCCTTAGCGAAAGGCTTCTTGAAGGGAAAGATGTAACTCTGTGAGATGAATTAACAGAACACAGAGCAGTTTCTCAGAAAGCTTCTTTCCAGTTTTGAACGGAAGATATTTCCTTTTTCACCATAGCCCTCTATGGGCTTCCAAATATCCCTTTGCCAATTCCACAAGAACAGCCTTAGCGAAAGGCTTCTTGAAGTGAAATATGTAACTCTGTGAGATGAATTAACAGTACACAGAGCCGTTTCTCAGAAAGCTTCTTTCCAGTTTCGAACGGAAGATATTTCCTTTTTCACAATATCCCTCTTTTGGCTTCCAAATATCACTTTGCCAATTCCACAAGAACAGCCTTAGCGAAAGGCTTCTTGAAGGGAAAGATGTAACTCTGTGAGATGAATGAACAGAACACAGAGCAGTTTCTCAGAAAGCTTCTTTCCAGTTTTGAACTTAGATATTTCCGTTTTCACCATAGCCCTCTATTGGCTTCCAAATATCCCTTTGCCAATTCCACAAGAACAGCCTTAGCGAAAGGCTTCCTGAAGGGAAAGATGTAACTCTGTGAGATGAATTAACGGAACAGAGAACAGTTTCTCAGAAAGCTTCTTTCCAGTTTTGAACGGAAGATATTTCCTTTTTTACCATAGCCCTCTTTGGGCTTCCAAATATCCCTTTGCCATTTCCACAAGAACAGCCTTAGCGAAAGGCTTCTTGAAGGGAAAGATGTAACTCTGTGAGATGAATTAACAGAACACAGAGCAGTCTCTCAGAAAGCTTCTTTCCAGTTTTGAACGGAAGATATTTCCTTTTTCACCATAGCCGTCTATGGGCTTACAAATATCCCTTTGCCAATTCCACAAGAAAAGCCTTAGCGAAAGGCTTCTTGAAGGGAAAGATGTAACTCTGTGAGATGAATTAACAGGACACAGAGCAGTTTCTCAGAAAGCTTCTTTCCAGTTTTGAACGAAAGATATTTCCTTTTTCACCATAGCCCTCTATGGGCTTCCAAATATCCCTTTGCCAATTCCACAAGAACAGCCTTAGCGAAAGGCTTCTTGAAATGAAAGATGTAACCCTGTGAGATGAATTAACAGAACACAGAGCAGTTTCTCAGAAAGTTTCTTTCCAGTTTTGAACGGAAGATATTTCCTTTTCCCCTTAGCACTCTATGGGCTTCCAAATATCCCTTTGCCAATTCCACAAGAACAGCATTAGCGAAGGGCTTCTTGAAGGGAAAGATGTAACTCTGTGAGATGAATTAACAGAACACAGAGCAGTTTCTCAGAAAGCTTCTTTCCAGTTTTGAAGGGAAGATATTACCTGTTTCACCATAGACCTCTAAAGGCTTCCAAATATCCCTTTGCCAATTCCACAAGAACAGCCTTAGCGAAAGGCTTCTTGAAGGGAAAGATGAAACTCTGTGAGATGAATTAACAGAACACAGAGCAGTTTCTCAGAAAGCTTCTTTCCAGTTTTGAACGGAAGTTATTTCCTTTTTCACCATAGTCCTCGATGGGATTCCAAATATCCCTTTGCCAATTCCACAAGAACAGCCTTAGCGAAAGGCTTCTTGAAGTGAAAGACGTAACTCTGTGAGATGAATTAACAGAACACAGAGCAGTTTCTCAGAAAGTTTCTTTCCAGTTTTGAACGGAAGATATTTCCTGTTTCACCATAGACCTCTAAAGGCTTCCAAATATCCCTTTGCCAATTCCACAAGAACAGCCTTAGGGAAAGGCTTCTTGAAGGGAAAGATGAAACTCTGTGAGATGAATTAACAGAACACAGAGCAGTTTCTCAGAAAGCTTCTTTCCATTTTTGAACGGAAGATATTTCCTTTTTTACCATTGCCCTCTATGGGCTTCCAAATATCCCTTTGCCAATTAAACAAGAACGGCCTTAGCGAATGGCTTCTTGACGGGAAAGAGGTAACTCTGTGAGATGAATTAACAGAACACAGAGCAGTTTCTCAGAAAGCTTCCTTCCAGTTTTGAACGGAAGATATTTCCTTTTTCATCATAGCCCTCTATGGGCTTCCAAATATCCCTTTGCCAATTCCACAAGAACAGCCTTAGCGAAAGGCTTCTTGAAGGGAAAGATGTAACTCTGTGAGATGAATGAACAGAACACAGAGCAGTTTCTCAGAAAGCTTCTTTCCAGTTTTGAACGGAAGATATTTCCTTTTTTACCATAGCCCTCTATGGGCTTCCAAATATCCCTTTGCCAATTCCACAAGAACAGCCTTAGCGAAAGGCTTCTTGAAGTGAAAGATGTAACTCTGTGAGATGAATTAACAGAACACAGAGCAGTTTCTCAGAAAGCTTCTTTCCAGTTTCGAACGGAAGATATTTCCTTTTTCACAATATCCCTCTTTTGGCTTCCAAATAACACTTTGCCAATTCCACAAGAACAGCCTTAGCGAAAGGCTTCTTGAAGGGAAAGATGTAACCCTGTGAGATGAATGAACAGAACACAGAGCAGTTTCTCAGAAAGCTTCTTTCCAGTTTTGAACTTAGATATTTCCGTTTTCACCATAGCCCTCTATGGGCTTCCAAATATCCCTTTGCCAATTCCACAAGAACAGCCTTAGCGAAAGGCTTCCTGAAGGGAAAGATGTAACTCTGTGAGATGAATTAACGGTACAGAGAGCAGTTTCTCAGAAAGCTTCTTTCCAGTTTTGAACGGAAGATAATTCCTTTTTTACCATAGCCCTCTATGGGCTTCCAAATATCCCTTTGCCATTTCCACAAGAACAGCCTTAGCGAAAGGCTTCTGGAAGGGAAAGATGTAGCTCTGTGAGATGAATTAACAGAACACAGAGCAGTTTCTCAGAAAGCTTCTTTCCAGTTTTGAACGGAAGATATTTCCTTTTTCACCGTAGACCTCTATGGGCTTCCAAATATCCCCTTGCCAATTCCACAAGAACAGCCTTAGCGAAAGGCTTCTTGAAGGGAAAGATGTAACTCTGTGAGATGAATTAACAGACACAGAGCAGTTTCTCAGAAAGCTTCTTTCCAGTTTTGAACGGAAGATATTTCCTTTTTTACCATAGCCCTCTATGGGCTTCCAAATATCCCTTGGCCAATTCCACAAGAACAGCCTTAGCGAAAGGCTTCTTGAAGGGAAAGATGTAACACTGTGAGATGAATTAACAGAACACAGAGCAGTTTCTCAGAAAGCTTCTTTCCAGTTTTGAACGGAAGATAATTCCTTTTTTACATAGCGCTCTGTGGGCTTCCAAATATCCTTTGCCAATTCCACAAGAACAACCCTAGCGAAAGGCTTCTTGAAGGGAAGGATGTAACTCTGTGAGATGAATTAACAGAACACAGAGCAGTTTCTCAGAAAGCTTCTTTCCAGTTTTGAACGGAAGATATTTCCTTTTTCACCATAGCCTTCTATGGGCTTCCAAATATCCCTTTGCCAATTCCACAAGAAGAGCCTTAGCGAAAGGCTTCTTGAAGGGAAAGATGTAACTCTGTGAGATGAATTAACAGAACACAGATCAGTTTCTCAGAAAGCTTCTTCCAGTTTTCAACGGAAGATATTTCTTTTTCACCATAGCCCTCTAAGGGCTTCCAAATATCCCCCTGCCAATTCCACAAGAACAGCCTTAGCAAAAGGCTTCTTGAAGGGAAAGATGTAACTCTGTGAGATGAATTAACATAACACAGAGCAGTTTCTCAGAAAGCTTCTTTCCAGTTTTGAACGGAAGATATTTCCTTTTTCACAATAGCCCTCTTTTGGCTTCCAAATATCACTTTGCCAATTCCACAAGAACAGCCTCAGCGAAAGGCTCCTTGAAGGAAAAGATGTAACTCTGTGAGATGAATTAACAGAACACAGAGCAGTTTCTCAGAAAGCTTCTTTCCAGTTTTGAACTTAAGATATTTCCGTTTTCACCATAGCCCTCTATGGGCTTCCAAATATCCCTTTGCCAATTCCACAAGAACAGCCTTAGCGAAAGGCTTCTCGAAGAGAAAGATGTAACTCTGTGAGATGAATTAACAGAACACAGAGCAGTTTCTCAGAAAGCTTCTTTCCAGTTTTGAACGGAAGATATTTCCTTTTTCACCATAGACCTCTATGGGCTTCCAAATATCCCCTTGCCAATTCCACAAGAACAGCCTTAGCGAAAGGCTTCTTGAAGGGAAAGATGTAACTCTGTGAGATGAATTAAGAGAACACAGAGCAGTTTCTCAGAAAGCTTCTTCCAGTTTTGAACGGAAGATATTTCCTTTTTCACCATAGCCCTCTAAGGGCCTCCAAATATCCCTTTGCCAATTCCACAAGAATAGCCTTAGCGAAAGGCTTCTTGAAGGGAAAGATGTAACTCTGTGAGATGAATTAACAGAACACAGAGCAGTTTCTCAGAAAGCTTCTTTCCAGTTTTGAACGGAAGATATTTCCTTTTTCACCATAGCCCTCTATGGGCTTCCAAATATCCCTTTGCCAATTCCACAAGAACAGCCTTAGCGTAAGGCTTCTTGAAGGGAAAGATGTAACTCTGTGAGATGAATTAACAGAACACAGAGCAGTTTCTCAGAAAGCTTCTTTACAGTTTTGAACGGAAGATATTTCCTTTTTCAAAATAGACTTCTATGGGCTTCCAAATATCCCTTTGCCAATTCCCCAAGAACAGCCTTAGCGATAGGCTTCTTGAAGGGAAAGATGTAACTCTGTGAGATGAATTAACAGAACACAGAGCAGTTTCTCAGAAAGCTTCTTTCCAGTTTTGAACGGAAGATATTTCCTTTTTTACATAGCCCTCTATGGGCTTCCAAATATCCTTTGCCAATTCCACAAGAACAACCTTAGCGAACGGCTTCTTGAAGGTAAACATGTAACTCTGTGAGATGAATTAACAGAACACAGAACAATTTCTCAGAAAACTTCTTTCCAGTTTTGAACGGAAGATATTTCCTTTTTTACCATAGCTCTCTATGGGATTCCAAATATCCCTTTGCCAATTCCACAAGAACAGCCTTAGCGAAAGGCTTCCTGAAGGGAAAGATGTAACTCTGTGAGATGAATTAACAGAACACAGAGCAGTTTCTCAGAAAGCTTCTTCCAGTTTTGAACGGAAGATATTTTGTTTTTCACCATAGCCCTCTAAGGGCTTCCAAATATCCCTTTGCCAATTCCACAAGAACAGCCTTAGCGAAAGGCTTCTTGAAGGGAAAGATGTAACTCTGTGAGATGAATTAACAGAACACAGAGCAGTTTCTCAGAAAGCTTCTTTCCAGTTTTGAACGGAAGATATTTCCTTTTTCACCATAGCCCTCTATGGGCTTCCAAATATCCCTTTGCCAATTCCACAAGAACAGCCTTAGCGAAAGGCTTCTTGAAGTGAAATATGTAACTCTGTGAGATGAATTAACAGAACACAGAGCAGTTTCTCAGAAAGCTTCTTTCCAGTTTCGAACGGAAGATATTTCCTTTTTCACAATATCCCTCTTTTGGCTTCCAAATATCACTTTGCCAATTCCACAAGAACAGCCTTAGCGAAAGGCTTCTTGAAGGGAAAGATGTAACACTGTGAGATGAATGAACAGAACACAGAGCAGTTTCTCAGAAAGCTTCTTTCCAGTTTTGAACTTAGATATTTCCGTTTTCACCATAGCCATCTATTGGCTTCCAAATATCCCTTTGCCAATTCCACAAGAACAGCCTTAGCGAAAGGCTTCCTGAAGGGAAAGATGTAACTCTGTGAGATGAATTAACGGAACAGAGAACAGTTTCTCAGAAAGCTCCTTTCCAGTTTTGAACGGAAGATATTTCCTTTTTTACCATAGCCCTCTTTGGGCTTCCAAATATCCCTTTGCCATTTCCACAAGAACAGCCTTAGCGAAAGGCTTCTTGAAGGGAAAGATGTAACTCTGTGAGATGAATTAACAGAACACAGAGCAGTCTCTCAGAAAGCTTCTTTCCAGTTTTGAACGGAAGATATTTCCTTTTTCACCATAGCCGTCTATGGGCTTACAAATATCCCTTTGCCAATTCCACAAGAACAGCCTTAGCGAAAGGCTTCTTGAAGGGAAAGATGTAACTCTGTGAGATGAATTAACAGGACACAGAGCAGTTTCTCAGAAAGCTTCTTTCCAGTTTTGAACGAAAGATATTTCCTTTTTCACCATAGCCCTCTATGGGCTTCCAAATATCCCTTTGCCAATTCCACAAGAACAGCCTTAGCGAAAGGCTTCTTGAAATGAAAGATGTAACCCTGTGAGATGAATTAACAGAACACAGAGCAGTTTCTCAGAAAGCTTCTTTCCAGTTTTGAACGGAAGATATTTCCTTTTCCCCTTAGCACTCTATGGGCTTCCAAATATCCCTTTGCCAATTCCACAAGAACAGCCTTAGCGAAGGGCGTCTTGAAGGGAAAGATGTAACTCTGTGAGATGAATTAACAGAACACAGAGTAGTTTCTCAGAAAGCTTCTTTCCAGTTTTGAAGGGAAGATATTACCTGTTTCACCATAGACCTCTAAAGGCTTCCAAATATCCCTTTGCCAATTCCACAAGAACAGCCTTAGCGAAAGGCTTCTTGAAGGGAAAGATGAAACTCTGTGAGATGAATTAACAGAACACAGAGCAGTTTCTCAGAAAGCTTCTTTCCAGTTTTGAACGGAAGATATTTCCTTTTTCACCATAGCCCTCTATGGGATTCCAAATATCCCTTTACCAATTCCACAAGAACAGCCTTAGCGAAAGGCTTCTTGAAGTGAAAGATGTAACTCTGTGAGATGAATTAACAGAACACAGAGGAGTTTCTCAGAAAGTTTCTTTCCAGTTTTGAACGGAAGATATTTCCTGTTTCACCATAGACCTCTAAAGGCTTCCAAATATCCCTTTGCCAATTCCACAAGAACAGCCTTAGGGAAAGGCTTCTTGAAGGGAAAGATGAAACTCTGTGAGATGAATTAACAGAACACAGAGCAGTTTCTCAGAAAGCTTCTTTCCATTTTTGAACGGAAGATATTTCCTTTTTTACCATTGCCCTCTATGGGCTTCCAAATATCCCTTTGCCAATTAAACAAGAACGGCCTTAGCGAATGGCTTCTTGACGGGAAAGAGGTAACTCTGTGAGATGAATTAACAGAACACAGAGCAGTTTCTCAGAAAGCTTCCTTCCAGTTTTGAACGGAAGATATTTCCTTTTTCATCATAGCCCTCTATGGGCTTCCAAATATCCCTTTGCCAATTCCACAAGAACAGCCTTAGCGAAAGGCTTCTTGAAGGGAAAGATGTAACTCTGTGAGATGAATTAACAGAACACAGAGCAGTTTCTCAGAAAGCTTCTTTCCAGTTTTGAACGGAAGATATTTCCTTTTTCACCATAACCCTCTATGGGCTTCCAAATATCCCTTTGCCAATTCCACAAGAACAGCCTTAGCGAAAGGCTTCTTGAAATGAAAGATGTAACTCTGTGAGATGAATTAACAGAACACAGAGCAGTTTCTCAGAAAGCTTCTTTCCAGTTTTGAACGGAAGATATTTCCTTTTTCACCATAGCCCTCTATGGGCTTCCAAATATCCCTTTGCCAATTCCACAAGAACAGCCTTAGCGAAAGGCTTCTTGAAGGGAAAGATGTAACTCTGTGAGATGAATTAACAGAACACAGAGCAGTTTCTCAGAAAGCTTCTTTCCAGTTTTGAACGGAAGATATTTCCTTTTTCACCATAGCCCTCTATGGGCTTCCAAATATCCCTTTGCCAATTCCACAAGAACAGCCTTAGCGAAAGGCTTCTTGAAGGGAAAGATGTTACTCTGTGAGATGAATTAACAGAACACAGAGCAGTTCCTCAGAAAGCTTCTTTCCAGTTTTGAACGGAAGATATTTCCTTTTTCACCATAGCCCTCTATGGGCTTCCAAATATCCCTTTGCCAATTCCACAAGAACAGCCTTAGCGTAAGGCTTCTTGAAGGGAAAGATGTAACTCAGTGAGATGAATTAACAGAACACAGAGCAGTTTCTCAGAAAGCTTCTTTACAGTTTTGAACGGAAGATATTTCCTTTTTCACCATAGACTTCTATGGGCTTCCAAATATCCCTTTGCCAATTCCCCAAGAACAGCCTTAGCGATAGGCTTCTTGAAGGGAAAGATGTAACTCTGTGAGATGAATTAACAGAACACAGAGCAGTTTCTCAGAAAGCTTCTTTCCAGTTTTGAACGGAAGATATTTCCTTTTTTACATAGCCCTCTATGGGCTTCCAAATATCCTTTGCCAATTCCACAAGAACAACCTTAGCGAACGGCTTCTTGAAGGTAAACATGTAACTCTGTGAGATGAATTAACAGAACACAGAACAATTTCTCAGAAAACTTCTTTCCAGTTTTGAACGGAAGATATTTCCTTTTTTACCATAGCTCTCTATGGGATTCCAAATATCCCTTTGCCAATTCCACAAGAACAGCCTTAGCGAAAGGCTTCCTGAAGGGAAAGATGTAACTCTGTGAGATGAATTAACAGAACACAGAGCAGTTTCTCAGAAAGCTTCTTCCAGTTTTGAACGGAAGATATTTTGTTTTTCACCATAGCCCTCTAAGGGCTTCCAAATATCCCTTTGCCAATTCCACAAGAACAGCCTTAGCGAAAGGCTTCTTGAAGGGAAAGATGTAACTCTGTGAGATGAATTAACAGAACACAGAGCAGTTTCTCAGAAAGCTTCTTTCCAGTTTTGAACGGAAGATATTTCCTTTTTCACCATAGCCCTCTATGGGCTTCCAAATATCCCTTTGCCAATTCCACAAGAACAGCCTTAGCGAAAGGCTTCTTGAAGTGAAATATGTAACTCTGTGAGATGAATTAACAGAACACAGAGCAGTTTCTCAGAAAGCTTCTTTCCAGTTTCGAACGGAAGATATTTCCTTTTTCACAATATCCCTCTTTTGGCTTCCAAATATCACTTTGCCAATTCCACAAGAACAGCCTTAGCGAAAGGCTTCTTGAAGGGAAAGATGTAACACTGTGAGATGAATGAACAGAACACAGAGCAGTTTCTCAGAAAGCTTCTTTCCAGTTTTGAACTTAGATATTTCCGTTTTCACCATAGCCATCTATTGGCTTCCAAATATCCCTTTGCCAATTCCACAAGAACAGCCTTAGCGAAAGGCTTCCTGAAGGGAAAGATGTAACTCTGTGAGATGAATTAACGGAACAGAGAACAGTTTCTCAGAAAGCTCCTTTCCAGTTTTGAACGGAAGATATTTCCTTTTTTACCATAGCCCTCTTTGGGCTTCCAAATATCCCTTTGCCATTTCCACAAGAACAGCCTTAGCGAAAGGCTTCTTGAAGGGAAAGATGTAACTCTGTGAGATGAATTAACAGAACACAGAGCAGTCTCTCAGAAAGCTTCTTTCCAGTTTTGAACGGAAGATATTTCCTTTTTCACCATAGCCGTCTATGGGCTTACAAATATCCCTTTGCCAATTCCACAAGAACAGCCTTAGCGAAAGGCTTCTTGAAGGGAAAGATGTAACTCTGTGAGATGAATTAACAGGACACAGAGCAGTTTCTCAGAAAGCTTCTTTCCAGTTTTGAACGAAAGATATTTCCTTTTTCACCATAGCCCTCTATGGGCTTCCAAATATCCCTTTGCCAATTCCACAAGAACAGCCTTAGCGAAAGGCTTCTTGAAATGAAAGATGTAACCCTGTGAGATGAATTAACAGAACACAGAGCAGTTTCTCAGAAAGCTTCTTTCCAGTTTTGAACGGAAGATATTTCCTTTTCCCCTTAGCACTCTATGGGCTTCCTAATATCCCTTTGCCAATTCCACAAGAACAGCCTTAGCGAAGGGCTTCTTGAAGGGAAAGATGTAACTCTGTGAGATGAATTAACAGAACACAGAGTAGTTTCTCAGAAAGCTTCTTTCCAGTTTTGAAGGGAAGATATTACCTGTTTCACCATAGACCTCTAAAGGCTTCCAAATATCCCTTTGCCAATTCCACAAGAACAGCCTTAGCGAAAGGCTTCTTGAAGGGAAAGATGAAACTCTGTGAGATGAATTAACAGAACACAGAGCAGTTTCTCAGAAAGCTTCTTTCCATTTTTGAACGGAAGATATTTCCTTTTTTACCATTGCCCTCTATGGGCTTCCAAATATCCCTTTGCCAATTAAACAAGAACGGCCTTAGCGAATGGCTTCTTGACGGGAAAGAGGTAACTCTGTGTGATGAATTAACAGAACACAGAGCAGTTTCTCAGAAAGCTTCCTTCCAGTTTTGAACGGAAGATATTTCCTTTTTCATCATAGCCCTCTATGGGCTTCCAAATATCCCTTTGCCAATTCCACAAGAACAGCCTTAGCGAAAGGCTTCTTGAAGGGAAAGATGTAACTCTGTGAGATGAATTAACAGAACACAGAGCAGTTTCTCAGAAAGCTTCTTTCCAGTTTTGAACGGAAGATATTTCCTTTTTCACCATAGCCCTCTATGGGCTTCCAAATATCCCTTTGCCAATTCCACAAGAACAGCCTTAGCGAAAGGCTTCTTGAAATGAAAGATGTAACTCTGTGAGATGAATTAACAGAACACAGAGCAGTTTCTCAGAAAGCTTCTTTCCAGTTTTGAACGGAAGATATTTCCTTTTTCACCATAGCCCTCTATGGGCTTCCAAATATCCCTTTGCCAATTCCACAAGAACAGCCTTAGCGAAAGGCTTCTTGAAGGGAAAGATGTAACTCTGTGAGATGAATTAACAGAACACAGAGCAGTTTCTCAGAAAGCTTCTTTCCAGTTTTGAACGGAAGATATTTCCTTTTTCACCATAGCCCTCTATGGGCTTCCAAATATCCCTTTGCCAATTCCACAAGAACAGCCTTAGCGAAAGGCTTCTTGAAGGGAAAGATGTTACTCTGTGAGATGAATTAACAGAACACAGAGCAGTTCCTCAGAAAGCTTCTTTCCAGTTTTGAACGGAAGATATTTCCTTTTTCACAATAGCCCTCTTTTGGCTTCCAAATATCACTTTGCCAATTCCACAAGAACAGCCTTAGCGAAAGGCTTCTTGAAGGGAAAGATGTAACTCTGTGAGATGAATTAACAGAACACAGAGCAGTTTCTCAGAAAGCTTCTTTCCAGTTTTGAACTTAAGATATTTCCGTTTTCACCATAGCCCTCTATGGGCTTCCAAATATCCCTTTGCCAATTCCACAAGAACAGCCTTAGCGAAAGGCTTCTTGAAGGGAAAGATGTAACTCTGTGAGATGAATTAACAGAACACAGAGCAGTTTCTCAGAAAGCTTCTTTGCAGTTTTGAACGGAGGATATTTCCTTTTTAACCATAGCCCTCCATGGGCTTCCAAATATCCCTTTGCCAATTCCACAAGAACAGACTTAGCGAAAGGCTTCTTGAAGGGAAAGATGTAACTCTGTGAGATGAATTAACAGAACACAGAGCAGTTTCTCAGAAAGCTTCTTTCCAGTTTTGAACGGAAGATATTTCCTTTTTCACCATAGCCCTTTATGGGCTTCCAAATATCCCTTTGCCAATTCCACAAGAACAGCCTTAGCGAAAGGCTTCTTGAAATGAAAGATGTAACTCTGTGAGATGAATTAACAGAACACAGAGCAGTTTCTCAGAAAGCTTCTTTCCAGTTTTGAACGGAAGATATTTCCTTTTTTACCATTGCCCTCTATGGGCTTCCAAATATCCCTTTGCCAATTAAACAAGAACGGCCTTAGCGAATGGCTTCTTGACGGGAAAGATGTAACTCTGTGAGATGAATTAACAGAACACAGAGCAGTTTCTCAGAAAGCTTCCTTCCAGTTTTGAACGGAAGATATTTCCTTTTTCATCATAGCCCTCTATGGGCTTCCAAATATCCCTTTGCCAATTCCACAAGAACAGCCTTATCGAAAGGCTTCTTGAAGGGAAAGATGTAACTCTGTGAGATGAATTAACAGAACACAGAGCAGTTTCTCAGAAAGCTTCTTTCCAGTTTTGAACGGAAGATATTTCCTTTTTCACAATATCCCTCTTTTGGCTTCCAAATATCACTTTGCCAATTCCACAAGAACAGCCATAGCGAAAGGCTTCTTGAAGGGAAAGATGTAACTCTGTGAGATGAATTAACAGAACACAGAGCAGTTTCTCAGAAAGCTTCTTTCCAGTTTTGAACTTAAGATATTTCCTTTTTCACCATAGCCCTCTATGGGCTTCCAAATATCCCTTTGCCAATTCCACAAGAACAGCCTTAGCGAAAGGCTTCTTGAAGGGAAAGATGTAACTCTGTGAGATGAATTAACAGAACACAGAGCAGTTTCTCAGAAAGCTTCTTTCCAGTTTTGAATGGAGGATATTTCCTTTTTAACCATAGCCCTCCATGGGCTTCCAAATATCCCTTTGCCAATTCCACAAGAACAGCCTTAGCGAAAGGCTTCTTGAAGGGAAAGATGTAACTCTGTGAGATGAATTAACAGAACACAGAGCAGTTTCTCAGAAAGCTTCTTTCCAGTTTTGAAGGGAAGATATTTCCTTTTTCACCATAGCCCTCTATGGGCTTCCAAATATCCCTTTGCCAATTCCACAAGAACAGCCTTAGCGAAAGGCTTCTTGAAATGAAAGATGTAACTCTGTGAGATGAATTAACAGAACACAGAGCAGTTTCTCAGAAAGATTCTTTACAGTTTTGAACGGAAGATATTTCCTTTTTCACCATAGCCCTCTATGGGCTTCCAAATATCCCTTTGCCAATTCCACAAGAACAGCCTTGGGAAAAGGCTTCTTGAAGGGAAAGATGAAACTCTGTGAGATGAATTAACAGAACACAGAGCAGTTTCTCAGAAAGCTTCTTTCCAGTTTTGAACGGAAGATATTTCCTTTTTTACCATTGCCCTCTATGGGCTTCCAAATATCCCTTTGCCAATTCCACAAGAACAGCCTTAGCGAAAGGCTTCTTGAAGGGAAAGATGTAACTCTGTGAGATGAATTAACATAACACAGAGCAGTTTCCCAGAAAGCTTCTTTCCAGTTTTGAACGGAGGATATTTCCTTTTTCACCATAGCCCTCTATGGGCTTCCAAATATGACTTTGCCAATTCCACAAGAACAGCCTCAGCGAAAGGCTTCTTGAAGGGAAAGATGTAACTCTGTGAGATGAATTAACAGAACACAGAGCAGTTTCTCAGAAAGCTTCTTTCCAGTTTTGAACGGAAGATATATCCTTTTTTACATAGCCCTCTGTGGGCTTCCAAATATCTTTTGCCAATTCCACAAGAACAACCCTAGCGAAAGGCTTCTTGAAGGGAAGGACGTAACTCTGTGAGATGAATTAACAGAACACAGAGCAGTTTCTCAGAAAGCTTCTTTCCAGTTTTGAACGGAAGATATTTCCTTTTTTACCATAGCCTTCTATGGGCTTCCAAATATCCCTTTGCCAATTCCACAAGAACAGCCTTAGCGAAAGGCTTCTTGAAGGGAAAGATGTAACTCTGTGAGATGAATTAACAGAACACAGAGCAGTTTCTCAGAAAGCTTCTTTCCAGTTTTGAACTTAAGATATTTCCGTTTTCACCATAGCCCTCTATGGGCTTCCAAATATCCCTTTGCCAATTCCACAAGAACAGCCTTAGCGAAAGGCTTCTTGAAGGGAAAGATGTAACTCTGTGAGATGAATTAACAGAACACAGAGCAGTTTCTCAGAAAGCTTCTTTGCAGTTTTGAACGGAGGATATTTCCTTTTTAACCATAGCCCTCCATGGGCTTCCAAATATCCCTTTGCCAATTCCACAAGAACAGCCTTAGCGAAAGGCTTCTTGAAGGGAAAGATGTAACTCTGTGAGATGAATGAACAGAACACAGAGCAGTTTCTCAGAAAGCTTCTTTCCAGTTTTGAACTTAGATATTTCCGTTTTCACCATAGCCCTCTATGGGCTTCCAAATATCCCTTTGCCAATTCCACAAGAACAGCCTTAGCGAACGGCTTCCTGAAGGGAAAGATGTAACTCTGTGAGATGAATTAACGGTACAGAGAGCAGTTTCTCAGAAAGCTTCTTTCCAGTTTTGAACGGAAGATAATTCCTTTTTTACCATAGCCCTCTATGGGCTTCCAAATATCCCTTTGCCATTTCCACAAGAACAGCCTTAGCGAAAGGCTTCTGGAAGGGAAAGATGTAGCTCTGTGAGATGAATTAACAGAACACAGAGCAGTTTCTCAGAAAGCTTCTTTCCAGTTTTGAACGGAAGATATTTCCTTTTTCACCGTAGACCTCTATGGGCTTCCAAATATCCCCTTGCCAATTCCACAAGAACAGCCTTAGCGAAAGGCTTCTTGAAGGGAAAGATGTAACTCTGTGAGATGAATTAACAGACACAGAGCAGTTTCTCAGAAAGCTTCTTTCCAGTTTTGAACGGAAGATATTTCCTTTTTTACCATAGCCCTCTATGGGCTTCCAAATATCCCTTGGCCAATTCCACAAGAACAGCCTTAGCGAAAGGCTTCTTGAAGGGAAAGATGTAACACTGTGAGATGAATTAACAGAACACAGAGCAGTTTCTCAGAAAGCTTCTTTCCAGTTTTGAACGGAAGATAATTCCTTTTTTACATAGCGCTCTGTGGGCTTCCAAATATCCTTTGCCAATTCCACAAGAACAACCCTAGCGAAAGGCTTCTTGAAGGGAAGGATGTAACTCTGTGAGATGAATTAACAGAACACATAGCAGTTTCTCAGAAAGCTTCTTTCCAGTTTTGAACGGAAGATATTTCCTTTTTCACCATAGCCTTCTATGGGCTTCCAAATATCCCTTTGCCAATTCCACAAGAACAGCCTTAGCGAAAGGCTTCTTGAAGGGAAAGATGTAACTCTGTGAGATGAATTAACAGAACACAGATCAGTTTCTCAGAAAGCTTCTTCCAGTTTTCAACGGAAGATATTTCTTTTTCACCATAGCCCTCTATGGGCTTCCAAATATCCCCCTGCCAATTCCACAAGAACAGCCTTAGCAAAAGGCTTCTTGAAGGGAAAGATGTAACTCTGTGAGATGAATTAACATAACACAGAGCAGTTTCTCAGAAAGCTTCTTTCCAGTTTTGAACGGAAGATATTTCCTTTTTCACAATAGCCCTCTTTTGGCTTCCAAATATCACTTTGCCAATTCCACAAGAACAGCCTCAGCGAAAGGCTCCTTGAAGGGAAAGATGTAACTCTGTGAGATGAATTAACAGAACACAGAGCAGTTTCTCAGAAAGCTTCTTTCCAGTTTTGAACTTAAGATATTTCCGTTTTCACCATAGCCCTCTATGGGCTTCCAAATATCCCTTTGCCAATTCCACAAGAACAGCCTTAGCGAAAGGCTTCTCGAAGGGAAAGATGTAACTCTGTGAGATGAATTAACAGAACACAGAGCAGTTTCTCAGAAAGCTTCTTTCCAGTTTTGAACGGAAGATATTTCCTTTTTCACCATAGACCTCTATGGGCTTCCAAATATCCCCTTGCCAATTCCACAAGAACAGCCTTAGCGAAAGGCTTCTTGAAGGGAAAGATGTAACTCTGTGAGATCAATTAAGAGAACACAGAGCAGTTTCTCAGAAAGCTTCTTCCAGTTTTGAACGGAAGATATTTCCTTTTTCACCATAGCCCTCTAAGGGCCTCCAAATATCCCTTTGCCAATTCCACAAGAATAGCCTTAGCGAAAGGCTTCTTGAAGGGAAAGATGTAACTCTGTGAGATGAATTAACAGAACACAGAGCAGTTTCTCAGAAAGCTTCTTTCCAGTTTTGAACGGAAGATATTTCCTTTTTCACCATAGCCCTCTATGGGCTTCCAAATATCCCTTTGCCAATTCCACAAGAAGAGCCTTAGCGTAAGGCTTCTTGAAGGGAAAGATGTAACTCTGTGAGATGAATTAACAGAACACAGAGCAGTTTCTCAGAAAGCTTCTTTACAGTTTTGAACGGAAGATATTTCCTTTTTCAAAATAGACTTCTATGGGCTTCCAAATATCCCTTTGCCAATTCCCCAAGAACATCCTTAGCGATAGGCTTCTTGAAGGGAAAGATGTAACTCTGTGAGATGAATTAACAGAACACAGAGCAGTTTCTCAGAAAGTTTCTTTCCAGTTTTGAACGGAAGATATTTCCTGTTTCACCATAGACCTCTAAAGGCTTCCAAATATCCCTTTGCCAATTCCACAAGAACAGCCTTAGGGAAAGGCTTCTTGAAGGGAAAGATGAAACTCTGTGAGATGAATTAACAGAACACAGAGCAGTTTCTCAGAAAGCTTCTTTCCATTTTTGAACGGAAGATATTTCCTTTTTTACCATTGCCCTCTATGGGCTTCCAAATATCCCTTTGCCAATTAAACAAGAACGGCCTTAGCGAATGGCTTCTTGACGGGAAAGAGGTAACTCTGTGAGATGAATTAACAGAACACAGAGCAGTTTCTCAGAAAGCTTCCTTCCAGTTTTGAACGGAAGATATTTCCTTTTTCATCATAGCCCTCTATGGGCTTCCAAATATCCCTTTGCCAATTCCACAAGAACAGCCTTAGCGAAAGGCTTCTTGAAGGGAAAGATGTAACTCTGTGAGATGAATTAACAGAACACAGAGCAGTTTCTCAGAAAGCTTCTTTCCAGTTTTGAACGGAAGATATTTCCTTTTTCACCATAGCCCTCTATGGGCTTCCAAATATCCCTTTGCCAATTCCACAAGAACAGCCTTAGCGAAAGGCTTCTTGAAATGAAAGATGTAACTCTGTGAGATGAATTAACAGAACACAGAGCAGTTTCTCAGAAAGCTTCTTTCCAGTTTTGAACGGAAGATATTTCCTTTTTCACCATAGCCCTCTATGGGCTTCCAAATATCCCTTTGCCAATTCCACAAGAACAGCCTTAGCGAAAGGCTTCTTGAAGGGAAAGATGTAACTCTGTGAGATGAATTAACAGAACACAGAGCAGTTTCTCAGAAAGCTTCTTTCCAGTTTTGAACGGAAGATATTTCCTTTTTCACCATAGCCCTCTATGGGCTTCCAAATATCCCTTTGCCAATTCCACAAGAACAGCCTTAGCGAAAGGCTTCTTGAAGGGAAAGATGTTACTCTGTGAGATGAATTAACAGAACACAGAGGAGTTCCTCAGAAAGCTTCTTTCCAGTTTTGAACGGAAGATATTTCCTTTTTCACAATAGCCCTCTTTTGGCTTCCAAATATCACTTTGCCAATTCCACAAGAACAGCCTTAGCGAAAGGCTTCTTGAAGGGAAAGATGTAACTCTGTGAGATGAATTAACAGAACACAGAGCAGTTTCTCAGAAAGCTTCTTTCCAGTTTTGAACGGAAGATATTTCCTTTTTCACCATAGCCCTTTATGGGCTTCCAAATATCCCTTTGCCAATTCCACAAGAACAGCCTTAGCGAAAGGCTTCTTGAAATGAAAGATGTAACTCTGTGAGATGAATTAACAGAACACAGAGCAGTTTCTCAGAAAGCTTCTTTCCAGTTTTGAACGGAAGATATTTCCTTTTTTACCATTGCCCTCTATGGGCTTCCAAATATCCCTTTGCCAATTAAACAAGAACGGCCTTAGCGAATGGCTTCTTGACGGGAAAGATGTAACTCTGTGAGATGAATTAACAGAACACAGAGCAGTTTCTCAGAAAGCTTCCTTCCAGTTTTGAACGGAAGATATTTCCTTTTTCATCATAGCCCTCTATGGGCTTCCAAATATCCCTTTGCCAATTCCACAAGAACAGCCTTATCGAAAGGCTTCTTGAAGGGAAAGATGTAACTCTGTGAGATGAATTAACAGAACACAGAGCAGTTTCTCAGAAAGCTTCTTTCCAGTTTTGAACGGAAGATATTTCCTTTTTCACAATATCCCTCTTTTGGCTTCCAAATATCACTTTGCCAATTCCACAAGAACAGCCATAGCGAAAGGCTTCTTGAAGGGAAAGATGTAACTCTGTGAGATGAATTAACAGAACACAGAGCAGTTTCTCAGAAAGCTTCTTTCCAGTTTTGAACTTAAGATATTTCCTTTTTCACCATAGCCCTCTATGGGCTTCCAAATATCCCTTTGCCAATTCCACAAGAACAGCCTTAGCGAAAGGCTTCTTGAAGGGAAAGATGTAACTCTGTGAGATGAATTAACAGAACACAGAGCAGTTTCTCAGAAAGCTTCTTTCCAGTTTTGAATGGAGGATATTTCCTTTTTCACCATAGCCCTCCATGGGCTTCCAAATATCCCTTTGCCAATTCCACAAGAACAGCCTTAGCGAAAGGCTTCTTGAAGGGAAAGATGTAACTCTGTGAGATGAATTAACAGAACACAGAGCAGTTTCTCAGAAAGCTTCTTTCCAGTTTTGAAGGGAAGATATTTCCTTTTTCACCATAGCCCTCTATGGGCTTCCAAATATCCCTTTGCCAATTCCACAAGAACAGCCTTAGCGAAAGGCTTCTTGAAATGAAAGATGTAACTCTGTGAGATGAATTAACAGAACACAGAGCAGTTTCTCAGAAAGATTCTTTACAGTTTTGAACGGAAGATATTTCCTTTTTCACCATAGCCCTCTATGGGCTTCCAAATATCCCTTTGCCAATTCCACAAGAACAGCCTTGGGAAAAGGCTTCTTGAAGGGAAAGATGAAACTCTGTGAGATGAATTAACAGAACACAGAGCAGTTTCTCAGAAAGCTTCTTTCCAGTTTTGAACGGAAGATATTTCCTTTTTTACCATTGCCCTCTATGGGCTTCCAAATATCCCTTTGCCAATTCCACAAGAACAGCCTTAGCGAAAGGCTTCTTGAAGGGAAAGATGTAACTCTGTGAGATGAATTAACATAACACAGAGCAGTTTCCCAGAAAGCTTCTTTCCAGTTTTGAACGGAAGATATTTCCTTTTTCACCATAGCCCTCTATGGGCTTCCAAATATGACTTTGCCAATTCCACAAGAACAGCCTCAGCGAAAGGCTTCTTGAAGGGAAAGATGTAACTCTGTGAGATGAATTAACAGAACACAGAGCAGTTTCTCAGAAAGCTTCTTTCCAGTTTTGAACGGAAGATATATCCTTTTTTACATAGCCCTCTGTGGGCTTCCAAATATCTTTTGCCAATTCCACAAGAACAACCCTAGCGAAAGGCTTCTTGAAGGGAAGGACGTAACTCTGTGAGATGAATTAACAGAACACAGAGCAGTTTCTCAGAAAGCTTCTTTCCAGTTTTGAACGGAAGATATTTCCTTTTTTACCATAGCCTTCTATGGGCTTCCAAATATCCCTTTGCCAATTCCACAAGAACAGCCTTAGCGAAAGGCTTCTTGAAGGGAAAGATGTAACTCTGTGAGATGAATTAACAGAACACAGAGCAGTTTCTCAGAAAGCTTCTTTCCAGTTTTGAACTTAAGATATTTCCGTTTTCACCATAGCCCTCTATGGGCTTCCAAATATCCCTTTGCCAATTCCACAAGAACAGCCTTAGCGAAAGGCTTCTTGAAGGGAAAGATGTAACTCTGTGAGATGAATTAACAGAACACAGAGCAGTTTCTCAGGAAGCTTCTTTGCAGTTTTGAACGGAGGATATTTCCTTTTTAACCATAGCCCTCCATGGGCTTCCAAATATCCCTTTGCCAATTCCACAAGAACAGCCTTAGCGAAAGGCTTCTTGAAGGGAAAGATGTAACTCTGTGAGATGAATGAACAGAACACAGAGCAGTTTCTCAGAAAGCTTCTTTCCAGTTTTGAACTTAGATATTTCCGTTTTCACCATAGCCCTCTATGGGCTTCCAAATATCCCTTTGCCAATTCCACAAGAACAGCCTTAGCGAACGGCTTCCTGAAGGGAAAGATGTAACTCTGTGAGATGAATTAACGGTACAGAGAGCAGTTTCTCAGAAAGCTTCTTTCCAGTTTTGAACGGAAGATAATTCCTTTTTTACCATAGCCCTCTATGGGCTTCCAAATATCCCTTTGCCATTTCCACAAGAACAGCCTTAGCGAAAGGCTTCTGGAAGGGAAAGATGTAGCTCTGTGAGATGAATTAACAGAACACAGAGCAGTTTCTCAGAAAGCTTCTTTCCAGTTTTGAACGGAAGATATTTCCTTTTTCACCGTAGACCTCTATGGGCTTCCAAATATCCCCTTGCCAATTCCACAAGAACAGCCTTAGCGAAAGGCTTCTTGAAGGGAAAGATGTAACTCTGTGAGATGAATTAACAGACACAGAGCAGTTTCTCAGAAAGCTTCTTTCCAGTTTTGAACGGAAGATATTTCCTTTTTTACCATAGCCCTCTATGGGCTTCCAAATATCCCTTGGCCAATTCCACAAGAACAGCCTTAGCGAAAGGCTTCTTGAAGGGAAAGATGTAACACTGTGAGATGAATTAACAGAACACAGAGCAGTTTCTCAGAAAGCTTCTTTCCAGTTTTGAACGGAAGATAATTCCTTTTTTACATAGCGCTCTGTGGGCTTCCAAATATCCTTTGCCAATTCCACAAGAACAACCCTAGCGAAAGGCTTCTTGAAGGGAAGGATGTAACTCTGTGAGATGAATTAACAGAACACATAGCAGTTTCTCAGAAAGCTTCTTTCCAGTTTTGAACGGAAGATATTTCCTTTTTCACCATAGCCTTCTATGGGCTTCCAAATATCCCTTTGCCAATTCCACAAGAACAGCCTTAGCGAAAGGCTTCTTGAAGGGAAAGATGTAACTCTGTGAGATGAATTAACAGAACACAGATCAGTTTCTCAGAAAGCTTCTTCCAGTTTTCAACGGAAGATATTTCTTTTTCACCATAGCCCTCTATGGGCTTCCAAATATCCCCCTGCCAATTCCACAAGAACAGCCTTAGCAAAAGGCTTCTTGAAGGGAAAGATGTAACTCTGTGAGATGAATTAACATAACACAGAGCAGTTTCTCAGAAAGCTTCTTCCCAGTTTTGAACGGAAGATATTTCCTTTTTCACAATAGCCCTCTTTTGGCTTCCAAATATCACTTTGCCAATTCCACAAGAACAGCCTCAGCGAAAGGCTCCTTGAAGGGAAAGATGTAACTCTGTGAGATGAATTAACAGAACACAGAGCAGTTTCTCAGAAAGCTTCTTTCCAGTTTTGAACTTAAGATATTTCCGTTTTCACCATAGCCCTCTATGGGCTTCCAAATATCCCTTTGCCAATTCCACAAGAACAGCCTTAGCGAAAGGCTTCTCGAAGGGAAAGATGTAACTCTGTGAGATGAATTAACAGAACACAGAGCAGTTTCTCAGAAAGCTTCTTTCCAGTTTTGAACGGAAGATATTTCCTTTTTCACCATAGACCTCTATGGGCTTCCAAATATCCCCTTGCCAATTCCACAAGAACAGCCTTAGCGAAAGGCTTCTTGAAGGGAAAGATGTAACTCTGTGAGATCAATTAAGAGAACACAGAGCAGTTTCTCAGAAAGCTTCTTCCAGTTTTGAACGGAAGATATTTCCTTTTTCACCATAGCCCTCTAAGGGCCTCCAAATATCCCTTTGCCAATTCCACAAGAATAGCCTTAGCGAAAGGCTTCTTGAAGGGAAAGATGTAACTCTGTGAGATGAATTAACAGAACACAGAGCAGTTTCTCAGAAAGCTTCTTTCCAGTTTTGAACGGAAGATATTTCCTTTTTCACCATAGCCCTCTATGGGCTTCCAAATATCCCTTTGCCAATTCCACAAGAACAGCCTTAGCGAAAGGCTTCTTGAAGGGAAAGATGTAACTCTGTGAGATGAATTAACAGAACACAGAGCAGTTTCTCAGAAAGCTTCTTTCCAGTTTTGAACGGAAGATATTTCCTTTTTCACCATAGCCCTCTATGGGCTTCCAAATATCCCTTTGCCAATTCCACAAGAACAGCCTTAGCGAAAGGCTTCTTGAAATGAAAGATGTAACTCTGTGAGATGAATTAACAGAACACAGAGCAGTTTCTCAGAAAGCTTCTTTCCAGTTTTGAACGGAAGATATTTCCTTTTTCACCATAGCCCTCTATGGGCTTCCAAATATCCCTTTGCCAATTCCACAAGAACAGCCTTAGCGAAAGGCTTCTTGAAGGGAAAGATGTAACTCTGTGAGATGAATTAACAGAACACAGAGCAGTTTCTCAGAAAGCTTCTTTCCAGTTTTGAACGGAAGATATTTCCTTTTTCACCATAGCCCTCTATGGGCTTCCAAATATCCCTTTGCCAATTCCACAAGAACAGCCTTAGCGAAAGGCTTCTTGAAGGGAAAGATGTTACTCTGTGAGATGAATTAACAGAACACAGAGCAGTTCCTCAGAAAGCTTCTTTCCAGTTTTGAACGTAAGATATTTCCTTTTTCACAATAGCCCTCTTTTGGCTTCCAAATATCACTTTGCCAATTCCACAAGAACAGCCTTAGCGAAAGGCTTCTTGAAGGGAAAGATGTAACTCTGTGAGATGAATTAACAGAACACAGAGCAGTTTCTCAGAAAGCTTCTTTCCAGTTTTGAACTTAAGATATTTCCGTTTTCACCATAGCCCTCTATGGGCTTCCAAATATCCCTTTGCCAATTCCACAAGAACAGCCTTAGCGAAAGGCTTCTTGAAGGGAAAGATGTAACTCTGTGAGATGAATTAACAGAACACAGAGCAGTTTCTCAGAAAGATTCTTTGCAGTTTTGAACGGAGGATATTTCCTTTTTAACCATAGCCCTCCATGGGCTTCCAAATATCCCTTTGCCAATTCCACAAGAACAGACTTAGCGAAAGGCTTCTTCAAGGGAAAGATGTAACTCTGTGAGATGAATTAACAGAACACAGAGCAGTTTCTCAGAAAGCTTCTTTCCAGTTTTGAACGGAAGATATTTCCTTTTTCACCATAGCCCTCTATGGGCTTCCAAATATCCCTTTGCCAATTCCACAAGAACAGCCTTAGCGAAAGGCTTCTTGAAATGAAAGATGTAACTCTGTGAGATGAATTAACAGAACACAGAGCAGTTTCTCAGAAAGCTTCTTTCCAGTTTTGAACGGAAGATATTTCCTTTTTTACCATTGCCCTCTATGGGCTTCCAAATATCCCTTTGCCAATTAAACAAGAACGGCCTTAGCGAATGGCTTCTTGACGGGAAAGATGTAACTCTGTGAGATGAATTAACAGAACACAGAGCAGTTTCTCAGAAAGCTTCCTTCCAGTTTTGAACGGAAGATATTTCCTTTTTCATCATAGCCCTCTATGGGCTTCCAAATATCCCTTTGCCAATTCCACAAGAACAGCCTTATCGAAAGGCTTCTTGAAGGGAAAGATGTAACTCTGTGAGATGAATTAACAGAACACAGAGCAGTTTCTCAGAAAGCTTCTTTCCAGTTTTGAACGGAAGATATTTCCTTTTTCACAATATCCCTCTTTTGGCTTCCAAATATCACTTTGCCAATTCCACAAGAACAGCCTTAGCGAAAGGCTTCTTGAAGGGAAAGATGTAACTCTGTGAGATGAATTAACAGAACACAGAGCAGTTTCTCAGAAAGCTTCTTTCCAGTTTTGAACTTAAGATATTTCCTTTTTCACCATAGCCCTCTATGGGCTTCCAAATATCCCTTTGCCAATTCCACAAGAACAGCCTTAGCGAAAGGCTTCTTGAAGGGAAAGATGTAACTCTGTGAGATGAATTAACAGAACACAGAGCAGTTTCTCAGAAAGCTTCTTTCCAGTTTTGAATGGAGGATATTTCCTTTTTAACCATAGCCCTCCATGGGCTTCCAAATATCCCTTTGCCAATTCCACAAGAACAGACTTAGCGAAAGGCTTCTTGAAGGGAAAGATGTAACTCTGTGAGATGAATTAACAGAACACAGAGCAGTTTCTCAGAAAGCTTCTTTCCAGTTTTGAACGGAAGATATTTCCTTTTTGACCATAGCTCTCTATGGGCTTCCAAATATCCCTTTGCCAATTCCACAAGAACAGCCTTAGCGAAAGGCTTCTTGAAATGAAAGATGTAACTCTGTGAGATGAATTAACACAACACAGAGCAGTTTCTCAGAAAGATTCTTTACAGTTTTGAACGGAAGATATTTCCTTTTTCACCATAGCCCTCTATGGGCTTCCAAATATCCCTTTGCCAATTCCACAAGAACAGCCTTGGGAAAAGGCTTCTTGAAGGGAAAGATGAAACTCTGTGAGATGAATTAACAGAACACAGAGCAGTTTCTCAGAAAGCTTCTTTCCAGTTTTGAACGGAAGATATTTCCTTTTTTACCATTGCCCTCTATGGGCTTCCAAATATCCCTTTGCCAATTCCACAAGAACAGCCTTAGCGAAAGGCTTCTTGAAGGGAAAGATGTAACTCTGTGAGATGAATTAACATAACACAGAGCAGTTTCTCAGAAAGCTTCTTTCCAGTTTTGAACGGAAGATATTTCCTTTTTCACCATAGCCCTCTATGGGCTTCCAAATATGACTTTGCCAATTCCACAAGAACAGCCTCAGCGAAAGACTTCTTTAAGGGAAAGATGTAACTCTGTGAGATGAATTAACAGAACACAGAGCAGTTTCTCAGAAAGCTTCTTTCCAGTTTTGAACGGAAGATATATCCTTTTTTACATAGCCCTCTGTGGGCTTCCAAATATCTTTTGCCAATTCCACAAGAACAACCCTAGCGAAAGGCTTCTTGAAGGGAAGGACGTAACTCTGTGAGATGAATTAACAGAACACAGAGCAGTTTCTTAGAAAGCTTCTTTCCAGTTTTGAACGGAAGATATTTCCTTTTTTACCATAGCCTTCTATGGGCTTCCAAATATCCCTTTGCCAATTCCACAAGAACAGCCTTAGCGAAAGGCTTCTTGAAGGGAAAGATGTAACTCTGTGAGATGAATTAACAGAACACAGAGCAGTTTCTCAGAAAGCTTCTTTCCGGTTTTGAACTTAAGATATTTCCGTTTTCACCATAGCCCTCTATGGGCTTCCAAATATCCCTTTGCCAATTCCACAAGAACAGCCTTAGCGAAAGGCTTCTTGAAGGGAAAGATGTAACTCTGTGAGATGAATTAACAGAACACAGAGCAGTTTCTCAGAAAGCTTCTTTGCAGTTTTGAACGGAGGATATTTCCTTTTTAACCATAGCCCTCCATGGGCTTCCAAATATCCCTTTGCCAATTCCACAAGAACAGCCTTAGCGAAAGGCTTCTGGAAGGGAAAGATGTAGCTCTGTGAGATGAATTAACAGAACACAGAGCAGTTTCTCAGAAAGCTTCTTTCCAGTTTTGAACGGAAGATATTTCCTTTTTCACCGTAGACCTCTATGGGCTTCCAAATATCCCCTTGCCAATTCCACAAGAACAGCCTTAGCGAAAGGCTTCTTGAAGGGAAAGATGTAACTCTGTGAGATGAATTAACAGACACAGAGCAGTTTCTCAGAAAGTTTCTTTCCAGTTTTGAACGGAAGATATTTCCTTTTTTACCATAGCCCTCTATGGGCTTCCAAATATCCCTTGGCCAATTCCACAAGAACAGCCTTAGCGAAAGGCTTCTTGAAGGGAAAGATGTAACACTGTGAGATGAATTAACAGAACACAGAGCAGTTTCTCAGAAAGCTTCTTTCCAGTTTTGAACGGAAGATAATTCCTTTTTTACATAGCGCTCTGTGGGCTTCCAAATATCCTTTGCCAATTCCACAAGAACAACCCTAGCGAAAGGCTTCTTGAAGGGAAGGATGTAACTCTGTGAGATGAATTAACAGAACACATAGCAGTTTCTCAGAAAGCTTCTTTCCAGTTTTGAACGGAAGATATTTCCTTTTTCACCATAGCCTTCTATGGGCTTCCAAATATCCCTTTGCCAATTCCACAAGAACAGCCTTAGCGAAAGGCTTCTTGAAGGGAAAGATGTAACTCTGTGAGATGAATTAACAGAACACAGATCAGTTTCTCAGAAAGCTTCTTCCAGTTTTCAACGGAAGATATTTCTTTTTCACCATAGCCCTCTATGGGCTTCCAAATATCCCCCTGCCAATTCCACAAGAACAGCCTTAGCAAAAGGCTTCTTGAAGGGAAAGATGTAACTCTGTGAGATGAATTAACAGAACACAGAGCAGTTTCTCAGAAAGCTTCTTTCCAGTTTTGAACGGAAGATATTTCCTTTTTCACAATAGCCCTCTTTTGGCTTCCAAATATCACTTTGCCAATTCCACAAGAACAGCCTCAGCGAAAGGCTCCTTGAAGGGAAAGATGTAACTCTGTGAGATGAATTAACAGAACACAGAGCAGTTTCTCAGAAAGCTTCTTTCCAGTTTTGAACTTAAGATATTTCCGTTTTCACCATAGCCCTCTATGGGCTTCCAAATATCCCTTTGCCAATTCCACAAGAACAGCCTTAGCGAAAGGCTTCTCGAAGGGAAAGATGTAACTCTGTGAGATGAATTAACAGAACACAGAGCAGTTTCTCAGAAAGCTTCTTTCCAGTTTTCAACGGAAGATATTTCCTTTTTAACCATAGACCTCTATGGGCTTCCAAATATCCCCTTGCCAATTCCACAAGAACAGCCTTAGCGAAAGGCTTCTTGAAGGGAAAGATGTAACTCTGTGAGATGAATTAAGAGAACACAGAGCAGTTTCTCAGAAAGCTTCTTCCAGTTTTGAACGGAAGATATTTCCTTTTTCACCATAGCCCTCTAAGGGCCTCCAAATATCCCTTTGCCAATTCCACAAGAATAGCCTTAGCGAAAGGCTTCTTGAAGGGAAAGATGTAACTCTGTGAGATGAATTAACAGAACACAGAGCAGTTTCTCAGAAAGCTTCTTTCCAGTTTTGAACGGAAGATATTTCCTTTTTCACCATAGCCCTCTATGGGCTTCCAAATATCCCTTTGCCAATTCCACAAGAACAGCCTTAGCGTAAGGCTTCTTGAAGGGAAAGATGTAACTCTGTGAGATGAATTAACAGAACACAGAGCAGTTTCTCAGAAAGCTTCTTTACAGTTTTGAACGGAAGATATTTCCTTTTTCACCATAGACTTCTATGGGCTTCCAAATATCCCTTTGCCAATTCCCCAAGAACAGCCTTAGCGATAGGCTTCTTGAAGGGAAAGATGTAACTCTGTGAGATGAATTAACAGAACACAGAGCAGTTTCTCAGAAAGCTTCTTTCCAGTTTTGAACGGAAGATATTTCCTTTTTTACATAGCCCTCTAAAGGCTTCCAAATATCCTTTGCCAATTCCACAAGAACAACCTTAGCGAACGGCTTCTTGAAGGTAAACATGTAACTCTGTGAGATGAATTAACAGAACACAGAACAATTTCTCAGAAAACTTCTTTCCAGTTTTGAACGGAAGATATTTCCTTTTTTACCATAGCTCTCTATGGGATTCCAAATATCCCTTTGCCAATTCCACAAGAACAGCCTTAGCGAAAGGCTTCCTGAAGGGAAAGATGTAACTCTGTGAGATGAATTAACAGAACACAGAGCAGTTTCTCAGAAAGCTTCTTCCAGTTTTGAACGGAAGATATTTTCTTTTTCACCATAGCCCTCTAAGGGCTTCCAAATATCCCTTTGCCAATTCCACAAGAACAGCCTTAGCGAAAGGCTTCTTGAAGGGAAAGATGTAACTCTGTGAGATGAATTAACAGAACACAGAGCAGTTTCTCAGAAAGCTTCTTTCCAGTTTTGAACGGAAGATATTTCCTTTTTCACCATAGCCCTCTATGGGCTTCCAAATATCCCTTTGCCAATTCCACAAGAACAGCCTTAGCGAAAGGCTTCTTGAAGTGAAATATGTAACTCTGTGAGATGAATTAACAGAACACAGAGCAGTTTCTCAGAAAGCTTCTTTCCAGTTTCGAACGGAAGATATTTCCTTTTTCACAATATCCCTCTTTTGGCTTCCAAATATCACTTTGCCAATTCCACAAGAACAGCCTTAGCGAAAGGCTTCTTGAAGGGAAAGATGTAACTCTGTGAGATGAATGAACAGAACACAGAGCAGTTTCTCAGAAAGCTTCTTTCCAGTTTTGAACTTAGATATTTCCGTTTTCACCATAGCCCTCTATTGGCTTCCAAATATCCCTTTGCCAATTCCACAAGAACAGCCTTAGCGAAAGGCTTCCTGAAGGGAAAGATGTAACTCTGTGAGATGAATTAACGGAACAGAGAACAGTTTCTCAGAAAGCTTCTTTCCAGTTTTGAACGGAAGATATTTCCTTTTTTACCATAGCCCTCTTTGGGCTTCCAAATATCCCTTTGCCATTTCCACAAGAACAGCCTTAGCGAAAGGCTTCTTGAAGGGAAAGATGTAACTCTGTGAGATGAATTAACAGAACACAGAGCAGTCTCTCAGAAAGCTTCTTTCCAGTTTTGAACGGAAGATATTTCCTTTTTCACCATAGCCGTCTATGGGCTTACAAATATCCCTTTGCCAATTCCACAAGAACAGCCTTAGCGAAAGGCTTCTTGAAGGGAAAGATGTAACTCTGTGAGATGAATTAACAGGACACAGAGCAGTTTCTCAGAAAGCTTCTTTCCAGTTTTGAACGAAAGATATTTCCTTTTTCACCATAGCCCTCTATGGGCTTCCAAATATCCCTTTGCCAATTCCACAAGAACAGCCTTAGCGAAAGGCTTCTTGAAATGAAAGATGTAACCCTGTGAGATGAATTAACAGAACACAGAGCAGTTTCTCAGAAAGCTTTTTTCCAGTTTTGAACGGAAGATATTTCCTTTTCCCCTTAGCACTCTATGGGCTTCCAAATATCCCTTTGCCAATTCCACAAGAACAGCCTTAGCGAAGGGCTTCTTGAAGGGAAAGATGTAACTCTGTGAGATGAATTAACAGAACACAGAGTAGTTTCTCAGAAAGCTTCTTTCCAGTTTTGAAGGGAAGATATTACCTGTTTCACCATAGACCTCTAAAGGCTTCCAAATATCCCTTTGCCAATTCCACAAGAACAGCCTTAGCGAAAGGCTTCTTGAAGGGAAAGATGAAACTCTGTGAGATGAATTAACAGAACACAGAGCAGTTTCTCAGAAAGCTTCTTTCCAGTTTTGAACGGAAGATATTTCCTTTTTCACCATAGTCCTCGATGGGATTCCAAATATCCCTTTGCCAATTCCACAAGAACAGCCTTAGCGAAAGGCTTCTTGAAGTGAAAGATGTAACTCTGTGAGATAAATTAACAGAACACAGAGCAGTTTCTCAGAAAGTTTCTTTCCAGTTTTGAACGGAAGATATTTCCTGTTTCACCATAGACCTCTAAAGGCTTCCAAATATCCCTTTGCCAATTCCACAAGAACAGCCTTAGGGAAAGGCTTCTTGAAGGGAAAGATGAAACTCTGTGAGATGAATTAACAGAACACAGAGCAGTTTCTCAGAAAGCTTCTTTCCATTTTTGAACGGAAGATATTTCCTTTTTTACCATTGCCCTCTATGGGCTTCCAAATATCCCTTTGCCAATTAAACAAGGACGGCCTTAGCGAATGGCTTCTTGACGGGAAAGAGGTAACTCTGTGAGATGAATTAACAGAACACAGAGCAGTTTCTCAGAAAGCTTCCTTCCAGTTTTGAACGGAAGATATTTCCTTTTTCATCATAGCCCTCTATGGGCTTCCAAATATCCCTTTGCCAATTCCACAAGAACAGCCTTAGCGAAAGGCTTCTTGAAGGGAAAGATGTAACTCTGTGAGATGAATTAACAGAACACAGAGCAGTTTCTCAGAAAGCTTCTTTCCAGTTTTGAACGGAAGATATTTCCTTTTTTACCATAGCCCTCTATGGGCTTCCAAATATCCCTTTGCCAATTCCACAAGAACAGCCTTAGCGAAAGGCTTCTTGAAGTGAAAGATGTAACTCTGTGAGATGAATTAACAGAACACAGAGCAGTTTCTCAGAAAGCTTCTTTCCAGTTTCGAACGGAAGATATTTCCTTTTTCACAATATCCCTCTTTTGGCTTCCAAATAACACTTTGCCAATTCCACAAGAACAGCCTTAGCGAAAGGCTTCTTGAAGGGAAAGATGTAACTCTGTGAGATGAATGAACAGAACACAGAGCAGTTTCTCAGAAAGCTTCTTTCCAGTTTTGAACTTAGATATTTCCGTTTTCACCATAGCCCTCTATGGGCTTCCAAATATCCCTTTGCCAATTCCACAAGAACAGCCTTAGCGAAAGGCTTCCTGAAGGGAAAGATGTAACTCTGTGAGATGAATTAACGGTACAGAGAGCAGTTTCTCAGAAAGCTTCTTTCCAGTTTTGAACGGAAGATAATTCCTTTTTTACATAGCGCTCTGTGGGCTTCCAAATATCCTTTGCCAATTCCACAAGAACAACCCTAGCGAAAGGCTTCTTGAAGGGAAGGATGTAACTCTGTGAGATGAATTAACAGAACACAGAGCAGTTTCTCAGAAAGCTTCTTTCCAGTTTTGAACGGAAGATATTTCCTTTTTCACCATAGCCTTCTATGGGCTTCCAAATATCCCTTTGCCAATTCCACAAGAACAGCCTTAGCGAAAGGCTTCTTGAAGGGAAAGATGTAACTCTGTGAGATGAATTAACAGAACACAGAGCAGTTTCTCAGAAAGCTTCTTTCCAGTTTTGAACGGAAGATATTTCCTTTTTCACCATAGCCTTCTATGGGCTTCCAAATATCCCTTTGCCAATTCCACAAGAACAGCCTTATCGAAAGGCTTCTTGAAGGGAAAGATGTAACTCTGTGAGATGAATTAACAGAACACAGATCAGTTTCTCAGAAAGCTTCTTCCAGTTTTCAACGGAAGATATTTCTTTTTCACCATAGCCCTCTATGGGCTTCCAAATATCCCCCTGCCAATTCCACAAGAACAGCCTTAGCAAAAGGCTTCTTGAAGGGAAAGATGTAACTCTGTGAGATGAATTAACATAACACAGAGCAGTTTCTCAGAAAGCTTCTTTCCAGTTTTGAACGGAAGATATTTCCTTTTTCACAATAGCCCTCTTTTGGCTTCCAAATATCACTTTGCCAATTCCACAAGAACAGCCTCAGCGAAAGGCTCCTTGAAGGGAAAGATGTAACTCTGTGAGATGAATTAACAGAACACAGAGCAGTTTCTCAGAAAGCTTCTTTCCAGTTTTGAACTTAAGATATTTCCGTTATCACCATAGCCCTCTATGGGCTTCCAAATATCCCTTTGCCAATTCCACAAGAACAGCCTTAGCGAAAGGCTTCTCGAAGGGAAAGATGTAACTCTGTGAGATGAATTAACAGAACACAGAGCAGTTTCTCAGAAAGCTTCTTTCCAGTTTTGAACGGAAGATATTTCCTTTTTCACCATAGACCTCTATGGGCTTCCAAATATCCCCTTGCCAATTCCACAAGAACAGCCTTAGCGAAAGGCTTCTTGAAGGGAAAGATGTAACTCTGTGAGATGAATTAAGAGAACACAGAGCAGTTTCTCAGAAAGCTTCTTCCAGTTTTGAACGGAAGATATTTCCTTTTTCACCATAGCCCTCTAAGGGCCTCCAAATATCCCTTTGCCAATTCCACAAGAATAGCCTTAGCGAAAGGCTTCTTGAAGGGAAAGATGTAACTCTGTGAGATGAATTAACAGAACACAGAGCAGTTTCTCAGAAAGCTTCTTTCCAGTTTTGAACGGAAGATATTTCCTTTTTCACCATAGCCCTCTATGGGCTTCCAAATATCCCTTTGCCAATTCCACAAGAACAGCCTTAGCGTAAGGCTTCTTGAAGGGAAAGATGTAACTCTGTGAGATGAATTAACAGAACACAGAGCAGTTTCTCAGAAAGCTTCTTTACAGTTTTGAACGGAAGATATTTCCTTTTTCACCATAGACTTCTATGGGCTTCCAAATATCCCTTTGCCAATTCCACAAGAACAGCCTTAGCGATAGGCTTCTTGAAGGGAAAGATGTAACTCTGTGAGATGAATTAACAGAACACAGAGCAGTTTCTCAGAAAGCTTCTTTCCAGTTTTGAACGGAAGATATTTCCTTTTTTACATAGCCTTCTATGGGCTTCCAAATATCCTTTGCCAATTCCACAAGAACAACCTTAGCGAACGGCTTCTTGAAGGTAAACATGTAACTCTGTGAGATGAATTAACAGAACACAGAACAATTTCTCAGAAAACTTCTTTCCAGTTTTGAACGGAAGATATTTCCTTTTTTACCATAGCTCTCTATGGGATTCCAAATATCCCTTTGCCAATTCCACAAGAACAGCCTTAGCGAAAGGCTTCCTGAAGGGAAAGATGTAACTCTGTGAGATGAATTAACAGAACACAGAGCAGTTTCTCAGAAAGCTTCTTCCAGTTTTGAACGGAAGATATTTTGTTTTTCACCATAGCCCTCTAAGGGCTTCCAAATATCCCTTTGCCAATTCCACAAGAACAGCCTTAGCGAAAGGCTTCTTGAAGGGAAAGATGTAACTCTGTGAGATGAATTAACAGAACACAGAGCAGTTTCTCAGAAAGCTTCTTTCCAGTTTTGAACGGAAGATATTTCCTTTTTCACCATAGCCCTCTATGGGCTTCCAAATATCCCTTTGCCAATTCCACAAGAACAGCCTTAGCGAAAGGCTTCTTGAAGTGAAATATGTAACTCTGTGAGATGAATTAACAGAACACAGAGCAGTTTCTCAGAAAGCTTCTTTCCAGTTTCGAACGGAAGATATTTCCTTTTTCACAATATCCCTCTTTTGGCTTCCAAATATCACTTTGCCAATTCCACAAGAACAGCCTTAGCGAAAGGCTTCTTGAAGGGAAAGATGTAACTCTGTGAGATGAATGAACAGAACACAGAGCAGTTTCTCAGAAAGCTTCTTTCCAGTTTTGAACTTAGATATTTCCGTTTTCACCATAGCCCTCTATTGGCTTCCAAATATCCCTTTGCCAATTCCACAAGAACAGCCTTAGCGAAAGGCTTCCTGAAGGGAAAGATGTAACTCTGTGAGATGAATTAACGGAACAGAGAACAGTTTCTCAGAAAGCTTCTTTCCAGTTTTGAACGGAAGATATTTCCTTTTTTACCATAGCCCTCTTTGGGCTTCCAAATATCCCTTTGCCATTTCCACAAGAACAGCCTTAGCGAAAGGCTTCTTGAAGGGAAAGATGTAACTCTGTGAGATGAATTAACAGAACACAGAGCAGTCTCTCAGAAAGCTTCTTTCCAGTTTTGAACGGAAGATATTTCCTTTTTCACCATAGCCGTCTATGGGCTTACAAATATCCCTTTGCCAATTCCACAAGAACAGCCTTAGCGAAAGGCTTCCTGAAGGGAAAGATGTAACTCTGTGAGATGAATTAACAGGACACAGAGCAGTTTCTCAGAAAGCTTCTTTCCAGTTTTGAACGAAAGATATTTCCTTTTTCACCATAGCCCTCTATGGGCTTCCAAATATCCCTTTGCCAATTCCACAAGAACAGCCTTAGCGAAAGGCTTCTTGAAATGAAAGATGTAACCCTGTGAGATGAATTAACAGAACACAGAGCAGTTTCTCAGAAAGCTTCTTTCCAGTTTTGAACGGAAGATATTTCCTTTTCCCCTTAGCACTCTATGGGCTTCCAAATATCCCTTTGCCAATTCCACAAGAACAGCCTTAGCGAAGGGCTTCTTGAAGGGAAAGATGTAACTCTGTGAGATGAATTAACAGAACACAGAGCAGTTTCTCAGAAAGCTTCTTTCCAGTTTTGAAGGGAAGATATTACCTGTTTCACCATAGACCTCTAAAGGCTTCCAAATATCCCTTTGCAAATTCCACAAGAACAGCCTTAGCGAAAGGCTTCTTGAAGGGAAAGATGAAACTCTGTGAGATGAATTAACAGAACACAGAGCAGTTTCTCAGAAAGCTTCTTTCCAGTTTTGAACGGAAGATATTTCCTTTTTCACCATAGTCCTCGATGGGATTCCAAATATCCCTTTGCCAATTCCACAAGAACAGCCTTAGCGAAAGGCTTCTTGAAGTGAAAGATGTAACTCTGTGAGATGAATTAACAGAACACAGAGCAGTTTCTCAGAAAGTTTCTTTCCAGTTTTGAACGGAAGATATTTCCTGTTTCACCATAGACCTCTAAAGGCTTCCAAATATCCCTTTGCCAATTCCACAAGAACAGCCTTAGGGAAAGGCTTCTTGAAGGGAAAGATGAAACTCTGTGAGATGAATTAACAGAACACAGAGCAGTTTCTCAGAAAGCTTCTTTCCATTTTTGAACGGAAGATATTTCCTTTTTTACCATTGCCCTCTATGGGCTTCCAAATATCCCTTTGCCAATTAAACAAGAACGGCCTTAGCGAATGGCTTCTTGACGGGAAAGAGGTAACTCTGTGAGATGAATTAACAGAACACAGAGCAGTTTCTCAGAAAGCTTCCTTCCAGTTTTGAACGGAAGATATTTCCTTTTTCATCATAGCCCTCTATGGGCTTCCAAATATCCCTTTGCCAATTCCACAAGAACAGCCTTAGCGAAAGGCTTCTTGAAGGGAAAGATGTAACTCTGTGAGATGAATTAACAGAACACAGAGCAGTTTCTCAGAAAGCTTCTTTCCAGTTTTGAACGGAAGATATTTCCTTTTTTACCATAGCCCTCTATGGGCTTCCAAATATCCCTTTGCCAATTCCACAAGAACAGCCTTAGCGAAAGGCTTCTTGAAGTGAAAGATGTAACTCTGTGAGATGAATTAACAGAACACAGAGCAGTTTCTCAGAAAGCTTCTTTCCAGTTTCGAACGGAAGATATTTCCTTTTTCACAATATCCCTCTTTTGGCTTCCAAATATCACTTTGCCAATTCCACAAGAACAGCCTTAGCTAAAGGCTTCTTGAAGGGAACGATGTAACTCTGTGAGATGAATGAACAGAACACAGAGCAGTTTCTCAGAAAGCTTCTTTCCAGTTTTTAACTTAGATATTTCCGTTTTCACCATAGCCCTCTATGGGCTTCCAAATATCCCTTTGCCAATTCCACAAGAACAGCCTTAGCGAAAGGCTTCCTGAAGGGAAAGATGTAACTCTGTGAGATGAATTAACGGTACAGAGAGCAGTTTCTCAGAAAGCTTCTTTCCAGTTTTGAACGGAAGATAATTCCTTTTTTACCATAGCCCTCTATGGGCTTCCAAATATCCCTTTGCCATTTCCACAAGAACAGCCTTAGCGAAAGGCTTCTGGAAGGGAAAGATGTAACTCTGTGAGATGAATTAACAGAACACAGAGCAGTTTCTCAGAAAGCTTCTTTCCAGTTTCGAACGGAAGATATTTCCTTTTTCACAATATCCCTCTTTTGGCTTCCAAATATCACTTTGCCAATTCCACAAGAACAGCATTAGCGAAAGGCTTCTTGAAGGGAAAGATGTAACTCTGTGAGATGAATGAACAGAACACAGAGCAGTTTCTCAGAAAGCTTCTTACCAGTTTTGAACTTAGATATTTCCGTTTTCACCATAGCCCTCTATTGGCTTCCAAATATCCCTTTGCCAATTCCACAAGAACAGCCTTAGCGAAAGGCTTCCTGAAGGGAAAGATGTAACTCTGTGAGATGAATTAACGGAACAGAGAACAGTTTCTCAGAAAGCTTCTTTCCAGTTTTGAACGGAAGATATTTCCTTTTTTACCATAGCCCTCTTTGGGCTTCCAAATATCCCTTTGCCATTTCCACAAGAACAGCCTTAGCGAAAGGCTTCTTGAAGGGAAAGATGTAACTCTGTGAGATGAATTAACAGAACACAGAGCAGTTTCTCAGAAAGCTTCTTTCCAGTTTTGAACGGAAGATATTTCCTTTTTCACCATAGCCCTCTATGGGCTTCCAAATATCCCTTTGCCAATTCCACAAGAACAGCCTTAGCGAAAGGCTTCTTGAAGGGAAAGATGTAACTCTGTGAGATGAATTAACAGAACACAGAGCAGTTTCTCAGAAAGCTTCTTTCCAGTTTTGAACGGAAGATATTTCCTTTTTCACAATAGCCCTCTTGTGGCTTCCAAATATGACTTTGCAAATTCCACAAGAACAGCCTCAGCGAAAGGCTTCTTTAAGGGAAAGATGTAACTCTGTGAGATGAATTAACAGAACACAGAGCAGTTTCTCAGAAAGCTTCTTTCCAGTTTTGAACGGAAGATATTTCCTTTTTTACATAGCCCTCTGTGGGCTTCCAAATATCCTTTGCCAATTCCACAAGAACAACCCTAGCGAAAGGCTTCTTGAAGGGAAGGATGTAACTCTGTGAGATGAATTAACAGAACACAGAGCAGTTTCTCAGAAAGCTTCTTTCCAGTTTTGAACGGAAGATATTTCCTTTTTTACCATAGCCTTCTATGGGCTTCCAAATATCCCTTTGCCAATTCCACAAGAACAGCCTTAGCGAAAGGTTTCTTGAAGGGAAAGATGTAACTCTGTGAGATGAATTAACAGAACACAGATCAGTTTCTCAGAAAGCTTCTTTCCAGTTTTCAACGGAAGATAATTTCTTTATCACCGTAGCCCTCTATGGGCTTCCAAATATCCCCTTGCCAATTCCACAAGAACAGCCTTAGCGAAAGGGTTCTTGAAGGGAAAGATGTAACTCTGTGAGATGAATGAACAGAACACAGAGCAGTTTCTCAGAAAGCTTCTTTCCAGTTTTGAACGGAAGATATTTCCTTTTTCACCATAGCCCTCTATGGGCTTCCAAATATCCCTTTGCCAATTCCGAAGAACAGCCTTAGCGAAAGGCTTCTGGAAATGAAAGATGTAACGCTGTGAGATGAATTAACAGACCACAGAGCAGTTTCTCAGAAAGCTTCTTTCCAGTTTTGAACTTAAGATATTTCCGTTTTCACCATAGCCCTCTATGGGCTTCCAAATATCCCTTTGCCAATTCCCCAAGAACAGAATTAGCGAAAGGCTTCTTGAAGGGAAAGATGTAACTCTGTGAGATGAATTAACAGAACACAGAGCAGTTTCTCAGAAAGCTTCTTTCCAGTTTTGAACGGAAGATATTTCCTTTTTCACCATAGACCTCTACGGGCTTCCAAATATCCCCTTGCCAATTCCACAAGAACAGCCTTAGCGAAAGGCTTCTTGAAGGGAAAGATGTAACTCTGTGAGATGAATTAACAGAACACAGATCAGTTTCTCAGAAAGCTTCTTCCAGTTTTCAACGGAAGATATTTCTTTTTCACCATAACCCTCTATGGGCTTCCAAATATCCCCCTGCCAATTCCACAAGAACAGCCTTAGCGAAAGGCTTCTTGAAGGGAAAGATGTAACTCTGTGAGATGAATTAACAGAACACAGAGCAGTTTCTCTGAAAGCTTCTTTCCAGTTTTGAACGGAAGATATTTCCTTTTTCACCATAGCCCTCTATGGGCTTCCAAATATCCCTTTGCCTATTCCACAAGTACAGCCTTAGCGAAAGGCTTCTTGAAGGGAAAGATGTAACTCTGTGAGATGAATTAACAGAACACAGAGCAGTTTCTCAGAAAGCTTCTTTCCAGTTTTGAACGGAAGATATTTCCTTTTTCACCATAGACCTCTATGGGCTTCCAAATATCCCCTTGCCAATTCCACAAGAACAGCCTTAGCGAAAGGCTTCTTGAAGGGAAAGATGTAACTCTGTGAGATGAATTAACAGAACACAGAGCAGTTTCTCAGAAAGCTTCTTTCCAGTTTTGAACGGAAGATATTTCCTTTTTCACCATAGCCCTCTATGGGCTTCCAAATATCCCTTTGCCAATTCCACAAGAACAGCCTTAGCGAAAGGCTTCTTGAAGTGAAAGATGTAACTCCGTGAGATGAATTAACAGAACACAGAGCAGTTTCTCAGAAAGCTTCTTTCCAGTTTCGAACGGAAGATATTTCCTTTTTCACAATATCCCTCTTTTGGCTTCCAAATATCACTTTGCCAATTCCAAAAGAACAGCCTTAGCTAAAGGCTTCTTGAAGGGAAAGATGTAACTCTGTGAGATGAATGAACAGAACACAGAGCAGTTTCTCAGAAAGCTTCTTTCCAGTTTTGAACTTAGATATTTCCGTTTTCACCATAGCCCTCTATGGGCTTCCAAATATCCCTTTGCCAATTCCACAAGAACAGCCTTAGCGAAAGGCTTCCTGAAGGGAAAGATGTAACTCTGTGAGATGAATTAACGGTACAGAGAGCAGTTTCTCAGAAAGCTTCTTTCCAGTTTTGAACGGAAGATAATTCCTTTTTTACCATAGCCCTCTATGGGCTTCCAAATATCCCTTTGCCATTTCCACAAGAACAGCCTTAGCGAAAGGCTTCTGGAAGGGAAAGATGTAACTCTGTGAGATGAATTAACAGAACACAGAGCAGTTTCTCAGAAAGCTTCTTTCCAGTTTCGAACGGAAGATATTTCCTTTTTCACAATATCCCTCTTTTGGCTTCCAAATATCACTTTGCCAATTCCACAAGAACAGCATTAGCGAAAGGCTTCTTGAAGGGAAAGATGTAACTCTGTGAGATGAATGAACAGAACACAGAGCAATTTCTCAGAAAGCTTCTTACCAGTTTTGAACTTAGATATTTCCGTTTTCACCATAGCCCTCTATTGGCTTCCAAATATCCCTTTGCCAATTCCACAAGAACAGCCTTAGCGAAAGGCTTCCTGAAGGGAAAGATGTAACTCTGTGAGATGAATTAACGGAACAGAGAACAGTTTCTCAGAAAGCTTCTTTCCAGTTTTGAACGGAAGATATTTCCTTTTTTACCATAGCCCTCTTTGGGCTTCCAAATATCCCTTTGCCATTTCCACAAGAACAGCCTTAGCGAAAGGCTTCTTGAAGGGAAAGATGTAACTCTGTGAGATGAATTAACAGAACACAGAGCAGTCTCTCAGAAAGCTTCTTTCCAGTTTTGAACGGAAGATATTTCCTTTTTCACCATAGCCGTCTATGGGCTTACAAATATCCCTTTGCCAATTCCACAAGAACAGCCTTAGCGAAAGGCTTCTTGAAGGGAAAGATGTAACTCTGTGAGATGAATTAACAGGACACAGAGCAGTTTCTCAGAAAGCTTCTTTCCAGTTTTGAACGAAAGATATTTCCTTTTTCACCAGAGCCCTCTATGGGCTTCCAAATATCCCTTTGCCAATTCCACAAGAACAGCCTTAGCGAAAGGCTTCTTGAAGGGAAAGATATAACCCTGTGAGATGAATTAACAGAACACAGAGCAGTTTCTCAGAAAGCTTCTTTCCAGTTTTGAACGGAAGATATTTCCTTTTCCCCTTAGCACTCTATGAGCTTCCAAATATCCCTTTGCCAATTCCACAAGAACAGCCTTAGCGAAGGGCTTCTTGAAGGGAAAGATGTAACTCTGTGAGATGAATTAACAGAACACAGAGCAGTTTCTCAGAAAGCTTCTTTCCAGGTTTGAAGGGAAGATATTACCTGTTTCACCATAGACCTCTAAAGGCTTCCAAATATCCCTTTGCGAATTCCACAAGAACAGCCTTAGCGAAAGGCTTCTTGAAGGGAAAGATGAAACTCTGTGAGATGAATTAACAGAACACAGAGCAGTTTCTCAGAAAGCTTCTTTCCAGTTTTGAACGGAAGATATTTCCTGTTTCACAATAGACCTCTAAAGGCTTCCAAATATCCCTTTGCCAATTCCACAAGAACAGCCTTAGGGAAAGGCTTCTTGAAGGGAAAGATGAAACTCTGTGAGATGAATTAAGAGAACACAGAGCAGTTTCTCAGAAAGCTTCTTTCCAGTTTTGAACGGAAGATATTTCCTTTTTTACCATTGCCCTCTATGGGCTTCCAAATATCCCTTTGCCAATTAAACAAGAACGGCCTTAGCGAATGGCTTCTTGACGGGAAAGATGTAACTCTGTGAGATGAATTAACAGAACACAGAGCAGTTTCTCAGAAAGCTTCTTTCCAGTTTTGAACGGAGGATATTTCCTTTTTAACCATAGCCCTCCATGGGCTTCCAAATATCCCTTTGCCAATTCCACAAGAACAGACTTAGCGAAAGGCTTCTTGAAGGGAAAGATGTAACTCTGTGAGATGAATTAACAGAACACAGAGCAGTTTCTCAGAAAGCTTCTTTCCAGTTTTGAACGGAAGATATTTCCTTTTTCACCATAGCCCTCTATGGGCTTCCAAATATCCCCTTGCCAATTCCACAAGAACAGCCTTAGCGAACGGCTTCTTGAAATGAAAGATGTAACTCTGTGAGATGAATTCACAGAACACAGAGCAGTTTCTCAGAAAGCTTCTTTCCAGTTTTGAACGGAAGATATTTCCTTTTTTACCATTGCCCTCTATGGGCTTCCAAATATCCCTTTGGCAATTAAACAAGAACGGCCTTAGCGAATGGCTTCTTGACGGGAAAGATGTAACTCTGTGAGATGAATTAACAGAACACAGAGCAGTTTCTCAGAAAGCTTCCTTCCAGTTTTGAACGGAAGATATTTCCTTTTTCATCATAGCCCTCTATGGGCTTCCAAATATCCCTTTGCCAATTCCACAAGAACAGCCTTAGCGAAAGGCTTTTTGAAGGGAAAGATGTAACTCTGTGAGATGAATTAACAGAACACAGAGCAGTTTCTCAGAAAGCTTCTTTCCAGTTTTGAACGGAAGATATTTCCTTTTTCACCATAGCCCTCTATGGGCTTCCAAATATCCCTTTGCCAATTCCACAAGAACAGCCTTAGCGAAAGGCTTCTTGATATGAAAGATGTAACTCTGTGAGATGAATTAACAGAACACAGAGCAGTTTCTCAGAAAGCTTCTTTACAGTTTTGAACGGAAGATATTTCCTTTTTCACCATAGCCCTCTAAGGGCTTCCAAATATCCCTTTGCCAATTCCACAAGAACAGCCTTAGCGAAAGGCTTCTTGAAGGGAAAGATGTTACTCTGTGAGATGAATTAACAGAACAGAGAGCAGTTTCTCAGAAAGCTTCTTTCCAGTTTTGAACGGAAGATATTTCCTTTTTCACAATAGCCCTCTTTTGGCTTCCAAATATCACTTTGCCAATTCCACAAGAACAGCCTTAGCGAAAGGCTTCTTGAAGGGAAAGATGTAACTCTGTGAGATGAATTAACAGAACACAGAGCAGTTTCTCAGAAAGCTTCTTTCCAGTTTTGAACTTAAGATATTTCCGTTTTCACCATAGCCCTCTATGGGCTTCCAAATATCCCTTTGCCAATTCCACAAGAACAGCCTTAGCGAAAGGCTTCTTGAAGGGAAAGATGTAACTCTGTGAGATGAATTAACAGAACACAGAGCAGTTTCTCAGAAAGCTTCTTTCCAGTTTTGAACGGAGGATATTTCCTTTTTAACCATAGCCCTCCATGGGCTTCCAAATATCCCTTTGCCAATTCCACAAGAACAGACTTAGCGAAAGGCTTCTTGAAGGGAAAGATGTAACTCTGTGAGATGAATTAACAGAACACAGAGCAGTTTCTCAGAAAGCTTCTTTCCAGTTTTGAACGGAAGATATTTCCTTTTTCACCATAGCCCTCTATGGGCTTCCAAATATCCCTTTGCCAATTCCACAAGAACAGCCTTAGCGAAAGGCTTCTTGAAGGGAAAGATGTAACTCTGTGAGATGAATTAACAGAACACAGAGCAGTTTCTCAGAAAGCTTCTTTCCAGTTTTGAACGGAAGATATTTCCTTTTTCACCATAGCCCTCTATGGGCTTCCAAATATCCCTTTGCCAATTCCACAAGAACAGCCTTAGCGAAAGGCTTCTTGATATGAAAGATGTAACTCTGTGAGATGAATTAACAGAACACAGAGCAGTTTCTCAGAAAGCTTCCTTACAGTTTTGAACGGAAGATATTTCCTTTTTCACCATAGCCCTCTATGGGCTTCCAAATATCCCTTTGCCAATTCCACAAGAACAGCCTTAGCGAAAGGCTTCTTGAAGGGAAAGATGTTACTCTGTGAGATGAATTAACAGAACACAGAGCAGTTTCTCAGAAAGCTTCTTTCCAGTTTTGAACGGAAGATATTTAATTTTTCACAATAGCCCTCTTTTGGCTTCCAAATATCACTTTGCCAATTCCACAAGAACAGCCTTAGCGAAAGGCTTCTTGAAGGGAAAGATGTAACTCTGTGAGATGAATTAACAGAACACAGAGCAGTTTCTCAGAAAGCTTCTTTCCAGTTTTGAACTTAAGATATTTCCTTTTTCACCATAGCCCTCTATGGGCTTCCAAATATCCCTTTGCCAATTCCACAAGAACAGCCTTAGCGAAAGGCTTATTGAAGGGAAAGATGTAACTCTGTGAGATGAATTAAGAGAACACAGAGCAGTTTCTCAGAAAGCTTCTTTCCAGTTTTGAATGGAGGATATTTCCTTTTTAACCATAGCCCTCCATGGGCTTCCAAATATCCCTTTGCCAATTAAACAAGAACGGCCTTAGCGAATGGCTTCTTGACGGGAAAGATGTAACTCTGTGAGATGAATTAACAGAACACAGAGCAGTTTCTCAGAAAGCTTCCTTCCAGTTTTGAACGGAAGATATTTCCTTTTTCATCATAGCCCTCTATGGGCTTCCAAATATCCCTTTGCCAATTCCACAAGAACAGCCTTAGCGAAAGGCTTCTTGAAGGGAAAGATGTAACTCTGTGAGATGAATTAACAGAACACAGAGCAGTTTCTCAGAAAGCTTCTTTCCAGTTTTGAACGGAAGATATTTCCTTTTTCACCATAGCCCTCTATGGGCTTCCAAATATCCCTTTGCCAATTCCACAAGAACAGCCTTAGCGAAAGGCTTCTTGATATGAAAGATGTAACTCTGTGAGATGAATTAACAGAACACTGAGCAGTTTCTCAGAAAGCTTCTTTACAGTTTTGAACGGAAGATATTTCCTTTTTCACCATAGCCCTCTATGGGCTTCCAAATATCCCTTTGCCAATTCCACAAGAACAGCCTTAGCGAAAGGCTTCTTGAAGGGAAAGATGTTACTCTGTGAGATGAATTAACATAACACAGAGCAGTTTCTCAGAAAGCTTCTTTCCAGTTTTGAACGGAAGATATTTCCTTTTTCACAATAGCCCTCTTTTGGCTTCCAAATATCACTTTGCCAATTCCACAAGAACAGCTTTAGCGAAAGGCTTCTTGAAGGGAAAGATGTAACTCTGTGAGATGAATTAACAGAACACAGAGCAGTTTCTCAGAAAGCTTCTTTCCAGTTTTGAACGGAAGATATTAAATTTTTCACAATAGCCCTCTTTTGGCTTCCAAATATCCCTTTGCCAATTCCACAAGAACAGCCTTAGCGAAAGGCTTCTTGAAGGGAAAGATGTAACTCTGTGAGATGAATTAACAGAACACAGAGCAGTTTCTCAGAAAGCTTCTTTCCAGTTTTGAACTTAAGATATTTCCTTTTTCACCATAGCCCTCTATGGGCTTCCAAATATCCCTTTGCCAATTCCACAAGAACAGCCTTAGCGAAAGGCTTATTGAAGGGAAAGATGTAACTCTGTGAGATGAATTAACAGAACACAGAGCAGTTTCTCAGAAAGCTTCTTTCCAGTTTTGAATGGAGGATATTTCCTTTTTAACCATAGCCCTCCATGGGCTTCCAAATATCCCTTTGCCAATTCCACAAGAACAGACTTAGCGAAAGGCTTCTTGAAGGGAAAGATGTAACTCTGTGAGATGAATTAACAGAACACAGAGCAGTTTCTCAGAAAGCTTCTTTCCAGTTTTGAACGGAAGATATTTCCTTTTTCACCATAGCCCTTTATGGGCTTCCAAATATCCCTTTGCCAATTCCACAAGAACAGCCTTAGCGAAAGGCTTCTTGAAATGAAAGATGTAACTCTGTGAGATGAATTAACAGAACACAGAGTAGTTTCTCAGAAAGATTCTTTACAGTTTTGAACGGAAGATATTTCCTTTTTCACCATAGCCCTCTATGGGCTTCCAAATATCCCTTTGCCAATTCCACAAGAACAGCCTTAGCGAAAGGCTTCTTGAAGTGAAAGATGTAACTCTGTGAGATGAATTAACAGAACACAGAGCAGTTTCTCAGAAAGCTTCTTTCCAGTTTTGAACGGAAGATATTTCCTTTTTTACCATTGCCCTCTATGGGCTTCCAAATATCCCTTTGCCAATTAAACAAGAACGGCCTTAGCGAATGGCTTCTTCACGGGAAAGATGTAACTCTGTGAGATGAATTAACAGAACACAGAGCAGTTTCTCAGAAAGCTTCCTTCCAGTTTTGAACGGAAGATATTTCCTTTTTCATCATAGCCCTCTATGGGCTTCCAAATATCCCTTTGCCAATTCCACAAGAACAGCCTTAGCGAAAGGCTTCTTGAAGGGAAAGATGTAACTCTGTGAGATGAATTAACAGAACACAGAGCAGTTTCTCAGAAAGCTTCTTTCCAGTTTTGAACGGAAGATATTTCCTTTTTCACCATAGTTCTCTATGGGCTTCCAAATATCCCTTTGCCAATTCCACAAGAACAGCCTTAGCGAAAGGCTTCTTGATATGAAAGATGTAACTCTGTGAGATGAATTAACAGAACACTGAGCAGTTTCTCAGAAAGCTTCTTTACAGTTTTGAACGGAAGATATTTCCTTTTTCACCATAGCCCTCTATGGGCTTCCAAATATCCCTTTGCCAATTCCACAAGAACAGCCTTAGCGAAAGGCTTCTTGAAGGGAAAGATGTTACTCTGTGAGATGAATTAACAGAACACAGAGCAGTTTCTCAGAAAGCTTCTTTCCAGTTTTGAACGGAAGATATTTCCTTTTTCACAATATCCCTCTTTTGGCTTCCAAATATCACTTTGCCAATTCCACAAGAACAGCCTTAGCGAAAGGCTTCTTGAAGGGAAAGATGTAACTCTGTGAGATGAATTAACAGAACACAGAGCAGTTTCTCAGAAAGCTTCTTTCCAGTTTTGAACTTAAGATATTTCCGTTTTCACCATAGCCCTCTATGGGCTTCCAAATATCCCTTTGCCAATTCCACAAGAACAGCCTTAGCGAAAGGCTTCTTGAAGGGAAAGATGTAACTCTGTGAGATGAATTAACAGAACACAGAGCAGTTTCTCAGAAAGCTTCTTTCCAGTTTTGAACGGAGGATATTTCCTTTTTAACCATAGCCCTCTATGGGCTTCCAAATATCCCTTTGCCAATTCCACAAGAACAGCCTTAGCGAAAGGCTTCTTGAAATGAAAGATGTAACTCTGTGAGATGAATTAACAGAACACAGAGCAGTTTCTCAGAAAGCTTCTTTCCAGTTTTGAACGGAAGATATTTCCTTTTTTACCATTGCCCTCTATGGGCTTCCAAATATCCCTTTGCCAATTAAACAAGAACGGCCTTAGCGAATGGCTTCTTGACGGGAAAGATGTAACTCTGTGAGATGAATTAACAGAACACAGAGCAGTTTCTCAGAAAGCTTCCTTCCAGTTTTGAACGGAAGATATTTCCTTTTTCATCATAGCCCTCTATGGGCTTCCAAATATCCCTTTGCCAATTCCACAAGAACAGACTTAGCGAAAGGCTTCTTGAAGGGAAAGATGTAACTCTGTGAGATGAATTAACAGAACACAGAGCCGTTTCTCAGAAAGCTTCTTTCCAGTTTTGAACGGAAGATATTTCCTTTTTCACCATAGCCCTCTATGGGCTTCCAAATATCCCTGTGCCAATTCCACAAGAACAGCCTTAGCGAAAGGCTTCTTGATATGAAAGATGTAACTCTGTGAGATGAATTAACAGAACACAGATCAGTTTCTCAGAAAGCTTCTTTACAGTTTTGAACGGAAGATATTTCCTTTTTCACCATAGCCCTCTATGGGCTTCCAAATATCCCTTTGCCAATTCCACAAGAACAGCCTTAGCGAAAGGCTTCTTGAAGGGAAAGATGTTACTCTGTGAGATGAATTAACAGAACACAGAGCAGTTTCTCAGAAAGCTTCTTTCCAGTTTTGAACGGAAGATATTTAATTTTTCACAATAGCCCTCTTTTGGCTTCCAAATATCACTTTGCCAATTCCACAAGAACAGCCTTAGCGAAAGGCTTCTTGAAGGGAAAGATGTAACTCTGTGAGATGAATTAACAGAACACAGAGCAGTTTCTCAGAAAGCTTCTTTCCAGTTTTGAACTTAAGATATTTCCTTTTTCACCATAGCCCTCTATGGGCTTCCAAATATCCCTTTGCCAATTCCACAAGAACAGCCTTAGCGAAAGGCTTATTGAAGGGAAAGATGTAACTCTGTGAGATGAATTAACAGAACACAGAGCAGTTTCTCAGAAAGCTTCTTTCCAGTTTTGAATGGAGGATATTTCCTTTTTAACCATAGCCCTCCATGGGCTTCCAAATATCCCTTTGCCAATTCCACAAGAACAGACTTAGCGAAAGGCTTCTTGAAGGGAAAGATGTAACTCTGTGAGATGAATTAACAGAACACAGAGCAGTTTCTCAGAAAGCTTCTTTCCAGTTTTGAACGGAAGATATTTCCTTTTTCACCATAGCCCTTTATGGGCTTCCAAATATCCCTTTGCCAATTCCACAAGAACAGCCTTAGCGAAAGGCTTCTTGAAATGAAAGATGTAACTCTGTGAGATGAATTAACAGAACACAGAGTAGTTTCTCAGAAAGATTCTTTACAGTTTTGAACGGAAGATATTTCCTTTTTCACCATAGCCCTCTATGGGCTTCCAAATATCCCTTTGCCAATTCCACAAGAACAGCCTTAGCGAAAGGCTTCTTGAAGTGAAAGATGTAACTCTGTGAGATGAATTAACAGAACACAGAGCAGTTTCTCAGAAAGCTTCTTTCCAGTTTTGAACGGAAGATATTTCCTGTTTCACCATAGACCTCTAATGGCTTCCAAATATCCCTTTGCCAATTCCACAAGAACAGCCTTAGGGAAAGGCTTCTTGAAGGGAAAGATGAAACTCTGTGAGATGAATTAACAGAACACAGAGCAGTTTCTCAGAAAGCTTCTTTCCAGTTTTGAAAGGAAGATATTTCCTTTTTTACCATTGCCCTCTATGGGCTTCCAAATATCCCTTTGCCAATTAAACAAGAACGGCCTTACGAATGGCTTCTTGACGGGAAAGATGTAACTCTGTGAGATGAATTAACAGAACACAGAGCAGTTTCTCAGAAAGCTTCTTTCCAGTTTTGAACGGAAGATATTTACTTTTTCACAATAGCCCTCTTTTGGCTTCCAAATATCACTTTGCCAATTCCACAAGAACAGCCTTAGCGAAAGGCTTCTTGAAGGGAAAGATGTAACTCTGTGAGATGAATTAACAGAACACAGAGCAGTTTCTCAGAAAGCTTCTTTCCAGTTTTGAACTTAAGATATTTCCGTTTTCACCATAGCCCTCTATGGGCTTCCAAATATCCCTTTGCCAATTCCACAAGAACAGCCTTAGCGAAAGGCTTCTTGAAGGGAAAGATGTAACTCTGTGAGATGAATTAACAGAACACAGGGCAGTTTCTCAGAAAGCTTCTTTCCAGTTTTGAACAGAAGATATTTCCTTTTTCACCATAGCCCTCTATGGGCTTCCAAATATCCCTTTGCCAATTCCACAAGAACAGCCTTAGCGAAAGCCTTCTTGAAAGGAAAGATGTAACTCTGTGAGATGAATTAACAGAACGCAGAGCAGTTTCTCAGAAAGCTTCTTTCCGATTTTGAACGGAACTTATTTCATTTTTCACCATAGCCCTCTATGGGCTTCCAAATATCCCTTTGCCAATTCCACGAGAATAGCCTTAGCGAAAGGCTTCTTGAAGGGAAAGATGTAACTCTGTGAGATGAATTAACAGAACACAGAGCAGTTTCTCAGAAAGCTTCTTTCCAGTTTTGAACGGAGGATATTTCCTTTTTAACCATAGCCCTCCATGGGCTTCCAAATATCCCTTTGCCAATTCCACAAGAACAGACTTAGCGAAAGGCTTCTTGAAGGGAAAGATGAAACTCTGTGAGATGAATTAACAGAACACAGAGCAGTTTCTCAGAAAGCTTCTTTCCAGTTTTGAACGGAAGATATTTCCTTTTTTACCATTGCCCTCTATGGGCTTCCAAATAGCCCTTTGCCAATTCCACAAGAACAGCCTTAGCGAAAGGCTTCTTGACGGGAAAGATGTAACTCTGTGAGATGAATTAACAGAACACAGAGCAGCTTCTCAGAAAGCTTCTTTCCAGTTTTGAACGGAAGATATTTCTATTTCACAATAGCCCTCTATGGGCTTCCAAATATCCCTTTGCCAATTACACAAGAACAGCCGTAGCGAAAGGCTTCTTGAAGAGAAAGATGTAACTCTGTGAGATGAATTAACAGAACACAGAGTAGTTTCTAAGAAAGCTTCTGTCCAGTTTTGAACGGAAGATATTTCGTTTTTCACAATAGGCCTGTAGGCGATTCCAAATATCCCTTTGCCAATTCCACAAGAACAGACTTAGGTAAAGTCTTCTTGAAGGGAAAGATGTAACTCTGTGGGATGAATTAAAAGAACACAGAGCAGTATCTCAGAAAGCTTCTTTCCAGTTTTGAACAGAAGATATTTCCTTTTTCACCATAGCCCTCTATGGGCTTCCAAATATCCCTTTGCCAATTCCCCAAGAACAGAATTAGCGAAAGGCTTCTTGAAGGGAAAGATGTAACTCTGTGAGATGAATTAACAGAACACAGAGCAGTTTCTCAGAAAGCTTCTTTCCAGTTTTGAACGGAAGATATTTCCTTTTTCACCATAGACCTCTACGGGCTTCCAAATATCCCCTTGCCAATTCCACAAGAACAGCCTTAGCGAAAGGCTTCTTGAAGGGAAAGATGTAACTCTGTGAGATGAATTAACAGAACACAGATCAGTTTCTCAGAAAGCTTCTTCCAGTTTTCAACGGAAGATATTTCTTTTTCACCATAACCCTCTATGGGCTTCCAAATATCCCCCTGCCAATTCCACAAGAACAGCCTTAGCGAAAGGCTTCTTGAAGGGAAAGATGTAACTCTGTGAGATGAATTAACAGAACACAGAGCGGTTTCTCTGAAAGCTTCCTTCCAGTTTTGAACGGAAGATATTTCCTTTTTCACCATAGCCCTCTATGGGCTTCCAAATATCCCTTTGCCAATTCCACAAGTACAGCCTTAGCGAAAGGCTTCTTGAAGGGAAAGATGTAACTCTGTGAGATGAATTAACAGAACACAGAGCAGTTTCTCAGAAAGCTTCTTTCCAGTTTTGAACGGAAGATATTTCCTTTTTCACCATAGACCTCTATGGGCTTCCAAATATCCCCTTGCCAATTCCACAAGAACAGCCTTAGCGAAAGGCTTCTTGAAGGGAAAGATGTAACTCTGTGAGATGAATTAACAGAACACAGAGCAGTTTCTCAGAAAGCTTCTTTCCAGTTTTGAACGGAAGATATTTCCTTTTTCACCATAGCCCTCTATGGGCTTCCAAATATCCCTTTGCCAATTCCACAAGAACAGCCTTAGCGAAAGGCTTCTTGAAGTGAAAGATGTAACTCTGTGAGATGAATTAACAGAACACAGAGCAGTTTCTCAGAAAGCTTCTTTCCAGTTTCGAACGGAAGATATTTCCTTTTTCACAATATCCCTCTTTTGGCTTCCAAATATCACATTGCCAATTCCACAAGAACAGCCTTAGCTAAAGGCTTCTTGAAGGGAAAGATGTAACTCTGTGAGATGAATGAACAGAACACAGAGCAGTTTCTCAGAAAGCTTCTTTCCAGTTTTGAACTTAGATATTTCCGTTTTCACCATAGCCCTCTATGGGCTTCCAAATATCCCTTTGCCAATTCCACAAGAACAGCCTTAGCGAAAGGCTTCCTGAAGGGAAAGATGTAACTCTGTGAGATGAATTAACGGTACAGAGAGCAGTTTCTCAGAAAGCTTCTTTCCAGTTTTGAACGGAAGATAATTCCTTTTTTACCATAGCCCTCTATGGGCTTCCAAATATCCCTTTGCCATTTCCACAAGAACAGCCTTAGCGAAAGGCTTCTGGAAGGGAAAGATGTAACTCTGTGAGATGAATTAACAGAACACAGAGCAGTTTCTCAGAAAGCTTCTTTCCAGTTTCGAACGGAAGATATTTCCTTTTTCACAATATCCCTCTTTTGGCTTCCAAATATCACTTTGCCAATTCCACAAGAACAGCATTAGCGAAAGGCTTCTTGAAGGGAAAGATGTAACTCTGTGAGATGAATGAACAGAACACAGAGCAATTTCTCAGAAAGCTTCTTACCAGTTTTGAACTTAGATATTTCCGTTTTCACCATAGCCCTCTATTGGCTTCCAAATATCCCTTTGCCAATTCCACAAGAACAGCCTTAGCGAAAGGCTTCCTGAAGGGAAAGATGTAACTCTGTGAGATGAATTAACGGAACAGAGAACAGTTTCTCAGAAAGCTTCTTTCCAGTTTTGAACGGAAGATATTTCCTTTTTTACCATAGCCCTCTTTGGGCTTCCAAATATCCCTTTCCCATTTCCACAAGAACAGCCTTAGCGAAAGGCTTCTTGAAGGGAAAGATGTAACTCTGTGAGATGAATTAACAGAACACAGAGCAGTCTCTCAGAAAGCTTCTTTCCAGTTTTGAACGGAAGATATTTCCTTTTTCACCATAGCCGTCTATGGGCTTACAAATATCCCTTTGCCAATTCCACAAGAACAGCCTTAGCGAAAGGCTTCTTGAAGGGAAAGATGTAACTCTGTGAGATGAATTAACAGGACACAGAGCAGTTTCTCAGAAAGCTTCTTTCCAGTTTTGAACGAAAGATATTTCCTTTTTCACCAGAGCCCTCTATGGGCTTCCAAATATCCCTTTGCCAATTCCACAAGAACAGCCTTAGCGAAAGGCTTCTTGTAGGGAAAGATATAACCCTGTGAGATGAATTAACAGAACACAGAGCAGTTTCTCAGAAAGCTTCTTTCCAGTTTTGAACGGAAGATATTTCCTTTTCCCCTTAGCACTCTATGAGCTTCCAAATATCCCTTTGCCAATTCCACAAGAACAGCCTTAGCGAAGGGCTTCTTGAAGGGAAAGATGTAACTCTGTGAGATGAATTAACAGAACACAGAGCAGTTTCTCAGAAAGCTTCTTTCCAGGTTTGAAGGGAAGATATTACCTGTTTCACCATAGACCTCTAAAGGCTTCCAAATATCCCTTTGCGAATTCCACAAGAACAGCCTTAGCGAAAGGCTTCTTGAAGGGAAAGATGAAACTCTGTGAGATGAATTAACAGAACACAGAGCAGTTTCTCAGAAAGCTTCTTTCCAGTTTTGAACGGAAGATATTTCCTTTTTCACCATAGCCCTCTATGGGCTTCCAAATATCCCTTTGCCAATTCCACAAGAACAGCTTTAGCGAAAGGCTTCTTGAAGTGAAAGATGTAACTCTGTGAGATGAATTAACAGAACACAGAGCAGTTTCTCAGAAAGTTTCTTTCCAGTTTTGAACGGAAGATATTTCCTGTTTCACCATAGACCTCTAAAGGCTTCCAAATATCCCTTTGCCAATTCCACAAGAACAGCCTTAGGGAAAGGCTTCTTGAAGGGAAAGATGAAACTCTGTGAGATGAATTAAGAGAACACAGAGCAGTTTCTCAGAAAGCTTCTTTCCAGTTTTTAACGGAAGATATTTCCTTTTTTACCATTGCCCTCTATGGGCTTCCAAATATCCCTTTGCCAATTAAACAAGAACGGCCTTAGCGAATGGCTTCTTGACGGGAAAGATGTAACTCTGTGAGATGAATTAACAGAACACAGAGCAGTTTCTCAGAAAGCTTCTTTCCAGTTTTGAACGGAGGATATTTCCTTTTTAACCATAGCCCTCCATGGGCTTCCAAATATCCCTTTGCCAATTCCACAAGAACAGACTTAGCGAAAGGCTTCTTGAAGGGAAAGATGTAACTCTGTGAGATGAATTAACAGAACACAGAGCAGTTTCTCAGAAAGCTTCTTTCCAGTTTTGAACGGAAGATATTTCCTTTTTCACCATAGCCCTCTATGGGCTTCCAAATATCCCCCTTGCCAATTCCACAAGAACAGCCTTAGCGAACGGCTTCTTGAAATGAAAGATGTAACTCTGTGAGATGAATTCACAGAACACAGAGCAGTTTCTCAGAAAGCTTCTTTCCAGTTTTGAACGGAAGATATTTCCTTTTTTACCATTGCCCTCTATGGGCTTCCAAATATCCCTTTGGCAATTAAACAAGAACGGCCTTAGCGAATGGCTTCTTGACGGGAAAGATGTAACTCTGTGAGATGAATTAACAGAACACAGAGCAGTTTCTCAGAAAGCTTCCTTCCAGTTTTGAACGGAAGATATTTCCTTTTTCATCATAGCCCTCTATGGGCTTCCAAATATCCCTTTGCCAATTCCACAAGAACAGCCTTAGCGAAAGGCTTTTTGAAGGGAAAGATGTAACTCTGTGAGATGAATTAACAGAACACAGAGCAGTTTCTCAGAAAGCTTCTTTCCAGTTTTGAACGGAAGATATTTCCTTTTTCACCATAGCCCTCTATGGGCTTCCAAATATCCCTTTGCCAATTCCACAAGAACAGCCTTAGCGAAAGGCTTCTTGATATGAAAGATGTAACTCTGTGAGATGAATTAACAGAACACAGAGCAGTTTCTCAGAAAGCTTCTTTACAGTTTTGAACGGAAGATATTTCCTTTTTCACCATAGCCCTCTAAGGGCTTCCAAATATCCCTTTGCCAATTCCACAAGAACAGCCTTAGCGAAAGGCTTCTTGAAGGGAAAGATGTTACTCTGTGAGATGAATTAACAGAACAGAGAGCAGTTTCTCAGAAAGCTTCTTTCCAGTTTTGAACGGAAGATATTTCCTTTTTCACAATAGCCCTCTTTTGGCTTCCAAATATCACTTTGCCAATTCCACAAGAACAGCCTTAGCGAAAGGCTTCTTGAAGGGAAAGATGTAACTCTGTGAGATGAATTAACAGAACACAGAGCAGTTTCTCAGAAAGCTTCTTTCCAGTTTTGAACTTAAGATATTTCCGTTTTCACCATAGCCCTCTATGGGCTTCCAAATATCCCTTTGCCAATTCCACAAGAACAGCCTTAGCGAAAGGCTTCTTGAAGGGAAAGATGTAACTCTGTGAGATGAATTAACAGAACACAGAGCAGTTTCTCAGAAAGCTTCTTTCCAGTTTTGAACGGAGGATATTTCCTTTTTAACCATAGCCCTCCATGGTCTTCCAAATATCCCTTTGCCAATTCCACAAGAACAGACTTAGCGAAAGGCTTCTTGAAGGGAAAGATGTAACTCTGTGAGATGAATTAACAGAAAACAGAGCAGTTTCTCAGAAAGCTTCTTTCCAGTTTTGAACGGAAGATATTTCCTTTTTCACCATAGCCCTCTATGGGCTTCCAAATATCCCTTTGCCAATTCCACAAGAACAGCCTTAGCGAAAGGCTTCTTGAAGGGAAAGATGTAACTCTGTGAGATGAATTAACAGAACACAGAGCAGTTTCTCAGAAAGCTTCTTTCCAGTTTTGAACGGAAGATATTTCCTTTTTCACCATAGCCCTCTATGGCTTCCAAATATCCCTTTGCCAATTCCACAAGAACAGCCTTAGCGAAAGGCTTCTTGATATGAAAGATGTAACTCTGTGAGATGAATTAACAGAACACAGAGCAGTTTCTCACAAAGCTTCCTTACAGTTTTGAACGGAAGATATTTCCTTTTTCACCATAGCCCTCTATGGGCTTCCAAATATCCCTTTGCCAATTCCACAAGAACAGCCTTAGCGAAAGGCTTCTTGAAGGGAAAGATGTTACTCTGTGAGATGAATTAACAGAACACAGAGCAGTTTCTCAGAAAGCTTCTTTCCAGTTTTGAACGGAAGGATATTTAATTTTTCACAATAGCCCCTCTTTTGGCTTCCAAATATCACTTTGCCAATTCCACAAGAACAGCCTTAGCGAAAGGCTTCTTGAAGGGAAAGATGTAACTCTGTGAGATGAATTAACAGAACACAGAGCAGTTTCTCAGAAAGCTCTCTTTCCAGTTTTGAACTTAAGATATTTCCTTTTTCACCATAGCCCTCTATGGGCTTCCAAATATCCCTTTGCCAATTCCACAAGAACAGCCTTAGCGAAAGGCTTATTGAAGGGAAAGATGTAACTCTGTGAGATGAATTAAGAGAACACAGAGCAGTTTCTCAGAAAGCTTCTTTCCAGTTTTGAATGGAGGATATTTCCTTTTTAACCATAGCCCTCCATGGGCTTCCAAATAATCCCTTTGCCAATTAAACAAGAACGGCCTTAGCGAATGGCTTCTTGACGGGAAAAGATGTAACTCTGTGAGATGAATTAACAGAACACAGAGCAGTTTCTCAGAAAGCTTCCTTCCAGTTTTGAACGGAAGATATTTCCTTTTTCATCATAGCCCTCTATGGGCTTCCAAATATCCCCTTTTGCCAATTCCACAAGAACAGCCTTAGCGAAAGGCTTCTTGAAGGGAAAGATGTAACTCTGTGAGATGAATTAACAGAACACAGAGCAGTTTCTCAGAAAGCTTCTTTCCAGTTTTGAACGGAAGATATTTCCTTTTTCACCATAGCCCTCTATGGGCTTCTAATATCCCTTTGCCAATTCCACAAGAACAGCCTTAGCGAAAGGCTTCTTGATATGAAAGATGTAACTCTGTGAGATGAATTAACAGAACACTGAGCAGTTTCTCAGAAAGCTTCTTTACAGTTTTGAACGGAAGATATTTCCTTTTTCTCACCATAGCCCTCTATGGGCTTCCAAATATCCCTTTGCCAATTCCACAAGAACAGCCTAGCGAAAGGCTTCTTGAAGGGAAAGATGTTACTCTGTGAGATGAATTAACATAACACAGAGCAGTTTCTCAGAAAGCTTCTTTCCAGTTTTGAACGGAAGATATTTCCTTTTTTCACAATAGCCCTCTTTTGGCTTCCAAATATCACTTTGCCAATTCCATCAAGAACAGCTTTTAGCGAAAGGCTTCTTGAAGGGAAAGATGTAACTCTGTGAGATGAATTAACAGAACACAGAGCCAGTTCTCAGAAAGCTTCTTTCCAGTTTTGAACGGAAGATATTTAATTTTTCACAATAGCCCTCTTTTGGCTCCAAATATCCCTTGCCAATTCCACAAGAACAGCCTTAGCGAAAGGCTTCTTGAAGGGAAAGATGTAACTCTGTGAGATGAATTAACAGAACACAGAGCAGTTTCTCAGAAAGCTTCTTTCCAGTTTTGAACTAAGATATTTCCTTTTCTCACCAATAGCCCTCTATGGGCTTCCAAATATCCCTTTGCCAATTCCACAAGAACAGCCTTAGCGAAAGGCTTATTGAAGGGAAAGATGTAACTCTGTGAGATGAATTAACAGAACACAGAGCAGTTTCTCAGAAAGCTTCTTTCCAGTTTGAATGGAGGATATTTCCTTTTTAACCATAGCCCTCCATGGGCTTCCAAATATCCCTTTGCCAATTCCACAAGAACAGACTTAGCGAAAGGCTTCTTGAAGGGAAAGATGTAACTCTGTGAGATGAATTAACAGAACACAGAGCAGTTTCTCAGAAAGCTTCCTTCCAGTTTTGAACGGAAGATATTTCCTTTTTCACATTAGCCCTTTATGGGCTTCCAAATATCCCTTTGCCATATTCCCAAGAACAGCCTTAGCGAAAGGCTTCTTGAAATGAAAGATGTAACTCTGTGAGATGAAATAACAGAACACTAGTTTCTCAGAAAGATTCTTTACAGTTTTGAACGGAAGATATTTCCTTTTTCACCATAGCCCTCTATGGGCTTCCAAATATCCCTTTGCCAATTCCACAAGAACAGCCTTAGCGAAAGGCTTCTTGAAGTGAAAGATGTAACTCTGTGAGATGAATTAACAGAACACAGAGCAGTTTCTCAGAAAGCTTCTTTCCAGTTTTGAAAGGAAGATATTTCCTTTTTTACCATTGCCCTCTATGGGCTTCCAAATATCCCTTTGCCAATTAAACAAGAACGGCCTTACGAATGGCTTCTTGACGGGAAAGATGTAACTCTGTGAGATGAATTAACAGAACACAGAGCAGTTTCTCAGAAAGCTTCTTTCCAGTTTTGAACGGAAGATATTTACTTTTTCACAATAGCCCTCTTTTGGCTTCCAAATATCACTTTGCCAATTCCACAAGAACAGCCTTAGCGAAAGGCTTCTTGAAGGGAAAGATGTAACTCTGTGAGATGAATTAACAGAACACAGAGCAGTTTCTCAGAAAGCTTCTTTCCAGTTTTGAACTTAAGATATTTCCGTTTTCACCATAGCCCTCTATGGGCTTCCAAATATCCCTTTGCCAATTCCACAAGAACAGCCTTAGCGAAAGGCTTCTTGAAGGGAAAGATGTAACTCTGTGAGATGAATTAACAGAACACAGGGCAGTTTCTCAGAAAGCTTCTTTCCAGTTTTGAACAGAAGATATTTCCTTTTTCACCATAGCCCTCTATGGGCTTCCAAATATCCCTTTGCCAATTCCACAAGAACAGCCTTAGCGAAAGCCTTCTTGAAAGGAAAGATGTAACTCTGTGAGATGAATTAACAGAACGCAGAGCAGTTTCTCAGAAAGCTTCTTTCCGATTTTGAAGCGCACTTATTTCATTTTTCACCATAGCCCTCTATGGGCTTCCAAATATCCCTTTGCCAATTCCACGAGAATA